>NW_012100210.1:583823-586935 GCF_000951045.1 Mandrillus leucophaeus | reverse complement strand
CAAACATAAATGACACAATTATAGGAAGAAAAGAAAATCAGACTACCAAAGCTGCTTTCCTCAGCAAAATTTTATTCATCTTTAGCTCTTTTAGAGTGCAAATTCCATTGCTCTTTAGTACACATGATATTTCTAAATAAATGGTAAGATGAATGGGTTTGTTAAAAACATTGATCATAGATCTAACGCCAAAAAGGTCTCACTATTCAGTGGGGAAAGTATAGCTTTTCACATTGACTTTGATTTCTCACATTATGACTTAATTAACATGATTCATTAATCACTATCCAACTTATTGTAAGCCAATTATGTTTGTATAGGCATAACTTATTGAATGGAAGCCTGAGTAGCTTCATGGACCCTCTCCTCGGTGAAACTACCATACAAGTGAACATTATTTTTTTTAAAAAATGTAAGTTTCTGGAAATTTTCTAAAGGCCATACAGTAAATAAAAAGCACTTATTCAATAAAATGTAATACATATTGATAATAGCAGTGGCAGTCTGAGCTTTTGAGTCAGGACCCACTCTCCTCATCAACGTTCACCCCACACCTGCCCAGCTCAGCATGACTGAAGCACCATCGTGGGTGGGTGCAGCCAAGAACATAGTGCTCCTGTCTTCCAAATTTCAAGTTGAGGGCATGGTATCTCCTTGTGAAGGGCAGTTAACTAGTATTTCTCGTTTCATCCCAGCTCCATGTAGCAGAATCTCTACTGTCGACAAGAGCTACTGAGAGGGCTGAGGTTCTCTTCCTTCATCCACTCAGCTCCGTTTTGTAGGTTGAAAGTTCTACTCCAGGTGCAATAGGCCATAATTACCAGTGGCCCAATCACCCAATCTCCAGCTTATTTGTAGGGAGGATGTTTCACATCTGGAGAATCAAGCTGAGGAGACTCAAGGCTTCCACTTGAACCCAGTGCCATGCTTGTAAAGCATATGTGCTGCTCCAAAAGAAGTAGCCCACTCTTCCTACCCCAACCTCAAGAGCATTGGCAGAGATTTTGCCCAGGGGGGAGGCAGGGATTAACAGAGATTAACAATAGAGGTTTCCGAAGCCTTTCCCAAGGCAACTGACTTTATCTGGAACAGAGTATGAGAAAGTTAAAGCTTAAGGGCTTCCTGGAAAAAAAACAATTGGAGATTTCAAGATAAGCAACTAAGAGGAAATATGTGAACAGTTAGAGGAAATTTTCTCAATGAATACAGCAAACTGAACCCAGGCTGAACTAGAAGCTTACCACAGAGAACCAGGGATAAAAGAGGCTAAGAAGAGCCCTCCTTTCTAAGAAGAGCAGAAAATACCTCTAAGACTGGCCTCAAATACTATATCTGTAAAGGGCTAAAATTTGATTGGATCAGAATGTGGAGCAATTTATTGGGGAATTGTCAAAAAACAATAAAGTGATTAGCAAGCAGTTAGTGAAGGCTAACAGCTTCCTGTAATACCAAGAAGCAAACAGTTTTAACAGAGAAATCAGGGAAAGAGTCAAAGTGAGACCTGACCTGCTAAAATCACTGTCATCACAAGGTCACTGTATATGACCCAAGGCATTGGGCATAATTTCAGACTTCCAACAACAACAACAACAAACAGCAATTCTGATAGTTTTTGTGAGCATATTGCTTTTACAGAAAAAAGAGTTTTGGAATTTTCCACTCTACCATTTTTCTGTCAAAGTCAATTGATTACTGACATGGGTGCCAAGATGATTCAATGAGGAAAAATAGTTCTTCAACAAATAATACTGAGACAACTGTTCATATGCAAAAGAATGAAGCTGGATCATTTCCTTCCACTGTATACAAAAATTAATTCAAAATGGATCATATAGCTCAATAGCTAAAATTATGAAACTCAAAGAAGAGAAAGGATAAATCTTTATCTGGGGTTAGGCAAAGACTTCTTGGATATGACACCTAAAGCACAAGCGAAGAAAAATAAAATGTAAATTGAACCTCACAAAATTTAGAAAACTTTGTGATTCAAAGAGCACAAAAAGCAAAAAGACAATCCACAGAATAGAAAAAAATATTTGCAAGTCACATATCTAATACAAAAATTGTATCTGGAACACATCAAGAATGTTTCCAAATAATAAAAAAACCTTACTCATTTATATAATGGAAAAATGTTTTAATAGCTGTTTCTCCAAATAAGACATACAAGTGTCCAATAAGCCCATGAAAAGAGGATCAATAACCTTATCCATCAGGAAAATGCAAATCAAAACCACCGTAAGATACAACTTCACACCCACTAAAGTAGCTATAGTAATAAAAAAAATATGTGTTGGCAAGAATGTGAAGAAATTGGAAGCCACAGACTTTTCTGATCAGCATGTAAAATGATGCAGCCATTTTTAAAAGAAGTCCAGCTGTTCATCAAATGTTTAAACCTAAACTTATTATATCACCCAGTAATTTCATTTCTAGATATATACCCCAAAGAAATACAAACATATATTTATACAAAAACTTGTGCATGAATGTTAATTGCAACATTAAACCCAAATATCTATCAATAGATGAATGGGTGAATGTGATATATAATTACAGAAAAAATTTATTCAGCAATAAAAATATTAAATAGTAATTTATTCTTCAACGTGGATGAACCTTGAAAACATTATACTAAGTGAAAGAAGCTAATCAGACATAAAACATATATTGTATAATTCCCATTTACAAAGATTATCCAAAAAAGAAAAATCTATAGAAATAAAAAATAGATAAATAGTTGCTTTGGCTAGAGAACTGGGGAGAAATGGGAAGATACTATTCAAAAAAATGGGCTTCTTTTTGAAATGACAAAAATTTTTTTAAATTATGGTGATGATTGCACTACAATCAATCATGTTACAATCCATTAAATGTTACTTTAAATGGATAAATTGAGTGTTATATGAATTGTATTTCAAAAAAGGTGTTATAAAAATGCACATAAAATGAATATATACTTCTATCATATTTTTCATTATATCAGAGACCACGTAGCTGACCACAGATTCATGAGTGAGGCAATCAAAGATGAGATGAGGCCAGACGCGGTGGCTCACGCCTATAATCCCAACAGTTTGGGAGGCCAAGGCGACCTGGGAGGTCAGGAGAT
>NW_012100210.1:572750-582475 GCF_000951045.1 Mandrillus leucophaeus | reverse complement strand
ACTTAACATTTTCTATTATTTTATTTTTTGAACCATTTGAGGCTATGCTCAAGATACTATGCATTTTTATCCCTGAATACTGGTATTTATTTCACAGAAACACAGATATTAGCCTATATAATCACAGTACAGTTAACAAAATCAGAACAATTAAAAGGTATATAATATTATCTTACTCACAACTAATACTCAAATTTTATTATTCTGATATTTTTATGATTTCTTTTTCTTGGTCCAGGATCTAGTCCAAATGAATGTATTGTAACATTACATTACATTGCAACACTGTAATGGTTGTAACACATTACATTTACTTGTTGTATTCCTTTAGTTTCTTTAAATCAAAATCAGTTCCTAGTCCTTACTTTGTGTTTCTCAACCTTGAAGTTTATGAAAAAGACAAGCCAAATATGTTGGAGAATGCCTCTCAATGTGGTTTTATCTGACAATTCTTCACAATTAGGTTTAGATTACACCTTTTATCGACAGAAATAACACTAATGTGAGGGTGTTTCCTTGTCATCACATCTGTGCTATCTTTTGTGAATTTTTGGGAAAAAAATTATCACCAGTGCTTTGACTTTTATAGACATGAAAAGAGCAAAGAAGTTTTTCATTATTTTCTCTTTTCCATTTCTCCTTCTCTTGCTTCCTCTCTTTTTTCCTTAGAACTTATTCAAAACCCCAAATATATAGTTATTGAAAACCTAGAATTATGACTAAGTGAAGTGTCTGGGGAATAATTGTAAGGTAATCTACAAGCAGAAGTATGGTAGTAAATAATTTACCTTTATGGAGCAATGTTAAGTAAACAGATCATATATCGGAATGGGATGGGGTTAGTCATTGCAGACTTCCTATAAAATATACAAATCCAACTTTTGAAAGATATTAAAGAAGTAATGCAAAGCCACACTGAGATAAAATAATAAATAGGGTTAGAAGCATGAGGCAAGTAAAGAAATATATGATACTTTGTCAGGGGTTTTCTGGGGAGATCCCAAGGCAGGTAGCATGATTAGAATAAAATTACTCAACTGCAGATTAACTAAAAATGAAAAAAAGTCCAGTTGAGAAGATTCTTTAAATATTGGGCCAAACATTCCAGGATTTATTTGATAGGCTGCACATGTATGTTTGGGAAGTTGCTTCACCATTCTAGTGAAAGACAACTTTGTAATTCCTAATTTATTGGAAATTTGTGAAAATCTTACAACGTTAAGAAGTCTTAGCTTTAGCAGCAATTTTATTCTATAGAGAAGCAGCTTATGTATGCTTGTGAGAGAACAAAGCTTGTCATATTAGCAAGTGTTTTAGCCAGGTATTAGTGTGCTTGTGGATAATACAAATAATCCTGGTTTACAGTTCTTTACCACAGCATGTTTTTTAAATGTGAGATAAAATAAGCCAATATGAAGGAGTTGATGTGGAGAAAGCATGTAATCCAAATTCACTGGAAATTCAAAATAATTCATGAAACTGACAGAATGCAAAGAATATGAATTGACATTTAATGCACTTAATCAACATATGCAGTTTTTAATGTACTAGCCACAAGACTATTATTAGCAGTTTCTCAGATTCTCAGTTTCTGATTGTCTTCTAGGCTTAGCGACCCTGCGGTCATGGTTATCTAGTTTTAGGTTTTGTAATAGAAATAACCACAAGCACTGAGAGCCTTCATGCAACATCTGTGACCCAGCTACACTGGTGTGCTGTGCATTTTTGCTCTTCTCAGTATAAATCCTCAAGCTCAGTCATTTCAACTGAGGAGGCTAAGGAGAGCATCTAAGAAGATGCATGTAGCTTTTGCATCTCTAGGCATAGGGAAAATAAAAATTTTGGCCTCATCATAGCGACATATGTGTTTAGTCCAACCATTATTTTTAAAATTGGATAAGCCACTTTTCTTTGGACCAGTATCCACCATATGTCTAGTTTTGTACTTACCTTTCTGTTTAGAATGTTTAAAGGGAGAAAGATGTTACTCACCCATGGTTTCTGGATACCAGTACTGCTGGGTTTGCTGTTGCTCTCTCTTATCCCATGCTCATATTACTAATGTTCCTGCTACTCTCTCTTGTTGTTACACTAGTGCCACATGTTTGATGTTACATTAATGAATCCTGTTTTCGTTCCAAAGTGGCCATAAGATCATGCACTGTGCACCATTTATTCCCTGAGGACCACAGCTCCTTTTGCTCCCAGTGGAAAGGAAGCTATTCGCTCTAGCACTTTCTGCCATTCTATTGTTGCCTTCAAGTGATTATATACTCTTAGGGACTTCTCTCATCAGTCTTCCAAATAATGTTATTTAAGGGTCCCCGGTTTGAGAAAATTGCTCCGAATTTCTCACAGCCTAAAATGTGAATAGGAAGGAAGGAGAAATTGGTGTAAACATTCCCTGTAACAGGAATTATTCTTTAACAAAAATCCCAGTAATTCTTTCATTTTTCTCTACCTAGGAGTAGAAGAATTTCTGTTTTCTTAGTGGTACCCTTCCCTACAATTGAATAATCTTTCAGAAAAAAAAAAATTTAATCATCAGTTTAGATTAAAAGTTTCATTCTCAGTTTCCCGGAAGTGTAGTATACTCTACACTATATCTCCTTGAGGATCAAAGTATCCTAACAAAAAGAGGATTTTCGGTCTCCCATTTTCATTCCACAAATGTTTATTTGTTGTGTACTACATGCCACTCACTGGAGCAGACAGTAGCATCAGGAAACAAAGCACACACCCTCGAGACTACAACCTGAACTCGTATTCTGCTATCCTATGAAAGATTTCTCCATATTAGGTAGGCACTTATTTAAATCAGGCCCTGCGTACTCTTTAATTATAGAAAGAAGGGAAAGAAAGTTGAAGACAGCAACCAAGAGACAAAGGCTGGGTAACTAATAGGTGTATGATCTGTGAAAGATAAGCTCAAATGCTTCTGTAAGAGAGAAGAGTTTTTGTTCTGGTATAAAGAACATTTTTTCCTGTCTGATAATTTTTAATGTTCCACCTAAATCCATGAGAAATGATACGCAAAGCTGTCAAAAAAATTGGCTCTTGGAAATAGGCAAAGGACATTACAGGGGATTATCTGATTCTAGTGGTGTGCATCTTTGAATGACTTTTTATTGCCTAGTTTTTTGAAACTGTTTTGGAGTACAGAGTAAGCTGTGGAAAATCGAGGGCAATGTAAATGCTTCCTGACTCTAGCAATAAAAATAAATTTTGTCTAGTATAGAATATTAACCTGTGAAGTCAAATTCTCGTTTTAATCAGTGTTACCAGCTTATTAATCTCATTAATTAAGACATTGAAGGAAATGTTTAACGTAGTTCATTTTGCGTTCATGTAAGAGTCATGATTTTACCTTTTCCAAAATCATAATTCAGAAGCCCTACAATGAAGTTTGATTCTTATGCATGTTAGCCCTTTAGACTGCTTTGAAAGTACTTTGTTTATCATACAAAAAGACAACTAACACGGTGAACCCGTCTCTGCTAAAAACATACAAAAAAACTTAGCCGTGCATGGTGACGGGCGCCTGTAGTCCCAGCTACTCAGGAGGCTGAGGCAGGAGAATGGCGTGAACCTGGGAGGCAAAGCTTGCAGTGAGCAGAGATTGCGCCACTGAACTCCAGCCTGGGCAACAGAACCAGACTACATTTAAAAAAAAAAAAAAAAAGACAACTAATACCTTTGCAGTGATGAATAACTATATGAGAACTAAAGATAAATTTGCTGGAAAAATGTAAAAGTATAAATATTTCATCCTTGAAACTTTAAATGTTAATTCCTTATAAAACATTTTTATAAACAGCATAGGTAGAGAAAGATCTAAGGTGAAGGAGATGTTAAGTAGGTCTGCAAAATTACCTACAATTTAAAAAAAATTTTTTTAGAGTTATGTCTCCCACAGTCTGCATGATTAATCAGTTTTCAAAAGACCTTTAGAAATTTTAATATATATTTTGATTTTAAGGATATATGATCAGTAAGTGTTATTGTCCACTTAAATCAACTTATATCATGTTTAGTATGCTACTTTTCTGATTGCAAGAGAGACACATTTGCATTGTAAGATGTAAAAAATCTAAAGTCTTTAAGAAGTAAATGATTTATCAAGCAGGGAAAATGAAGTAATTATTTAAAATGATTGACTTCTATGCTACTCCTGTAAGACATATATAACTTTTTATCTGGCTTTTTCATTTAAAATTTTAGTGTATGTGTTTCTCTTCATGCAATTAAAACTTCAAAATATGATATTTAATGATAGCATAATGTTTTATTGTATGATAGTATTAAGATTTAATCACTTATTTGTTTAAAATTTTGGATATTTCCAGAATTATTCTAAATATAAATGCCATGTTGTGATAAACATTTTAGTTTATAGATCATTAATGACTTTTCAAGATATTTGCTTGGACATCCAAAGTGGATTTGTCCCTTCAAAAAATGTTGGCATTTTTTAAGATTCTTGATATATATTTTCTAATTATTTCAAGAAATAGTGCACCAATGTACAATCCTAGCAAAGAGCATCTGTCTCATAAGCATTAGCCAGTTTTAAAGATAATTAGTGTTTTCTGGAATAAACATACACCCACATGTATGCGTACACATGAAAAATAATCTTGGTGATCAAGTTATTTAGAATAAAATTCTAATAAACATTCCTATATTGCTTTTTCTTATATGTGCTCCATGACATTTTACTATTAAAAAAAAAAACTCTAAATATGAAAGAAATTGGCAAAGCTTGACTATTATAAAACACAATTTACAAAATGTACATAACTTACAGTACCTTCAAATAATTCTTAGTTATCTTCTTACCTCATCTTAGGTAAACATTTCTAAGTTCTGGATAAAGTCTTGTCTTTCTTGTAAGTGTCACTTAATACAAAAAAGGTTCTTGGACTTGGCCAGATTTAAAATGAAATATGCTACATATAATTTGTAAAGTGCTGGCTGTTTCATATCTACATGCCTAAATCATTTTATTATTCGCTTAATAGCAAAACAAATTAGTCATCCTCTCTGATTCTGGTGCACATTATCCTGAGACATGCCCACCCTAATATGCTTTCTGATAAAGTAAATGCTCGCCCTGTCAGAGCACAAATCTTATTTGGGCTTCAGGAATGTCAAGGGAGAGAGAGCTGAGTCTGCAGTAGGATTGCTTACTCGAGGAGAACTGAAGATTTATTACCAGACTTCATTAAATATATGGAAGACCCCAGCATTCAAGGTTAGAAAATTAGAATGCAAACATCAAACCTCTGTATGAAATGGAATAGGTAGCAAAAACAAGAAAGATATCTCTGTGCACTTTACACAAGTAGGAGAGGTAGGCTTATATTACAATAAATAGCTAAATAAAAAGATATGCTTTCTAGTTATTTGCTTGCTTCAGTAATCTGACTATAAGTTAAGTAATGCTAATTAAATTTCAGAGAGATATATGATTGTTGGTAACACAGAATGCAGTCCCAACTCCTATTACATATTTCTTTGTTTACAAAAAGTCATATTTAAAAATTTTGGAGTATGTACTTTGAAGTAAAATTTAATGTCCCCAATGCTTCTATGCAAACCATTTATCTAAACCATTAAAAAAGTCAACATGGAATAAAATGGTATTGTACATTTCAATGTAATGTTAATAAAACAGTAACATAGAAATTACCTGTTGACATTTTGAAAAGAGAGTTTCAGTCAAGAAGTTAAATAACAATGAAGTAGTTACCTAAAATCATTTTGTTTTTAATCATTTTGTTGTCTCCCAAGTCTACTCTCTGTTATTGTTTCTGGTCATGAGCCAATTTTTTCGTATTTTTTGAGAAATGACATATATCCTATCATCCCAAAAAGCTTTCACTGTCTGCCCCTTTCTCAGTTTCTTAACATTGCAAATCCTGCCACAGATTTAGGCATTTAAAAATTATAGTGTTGGTAGCCTATAATATTCTGTTGATTTTGACTTGGAAAAATGACTGAAATGGGGTAAGATACGGACAACTGGACTCTGGAAAGAGGCCATTAACTTCATAGATGTTGATTCGTGGAGAACCTGAAGTAAGAGAACTAAAATGACTTTTTCAAAGAAAGTATAAGAAAATTTTTAAATTGGAATCTCTTTGATTTTCATAAATTTTTTTCTGAATCATAAAAGCAGGAGGAAAAACAGAAGTTATCTTAGAGAAAATTTAGTAAGGAATAAAAGAGGTCAAAAACATACACCATGTGAAAAGGACTTGAAAAGAAAAAGGATCCATTTGGGGTAGTCATTGAGATAGAAGTTTATAGGCAGAGCTAGATCCATGTAAAATAGCAATGTGATCACAGTTGCACCTTTACATCTTACTTACAAACATAGCAGAAGCCAAAGAACTAGCAGACACTTGCTTCACAGGGCAGCAGGATGGAGTGAGTGCAAGCAGGGAAAATGTCAGATGCTTATACAACCATCAGATCTCATGAGAACTCACTCCCTATCATGAGAACAGTATGGGGGAAAACACCACTGTGTTCCAATTACCTCCACCTGGTCCCATCCTTGGCACTTGAGGATTATGGAGATTACAATTCAAGATGAGATTTTGGATGGGGACACAGGCAAACCATATCATTCCAAACCTAATATCCCCCCACACCTAATATCCTCACATATCAAAATACAATCATCCCTTTCCAAGAGTCCCCTAAAGTCTTATCCCAGCATTAACCCAAAAGTCCAAGTCCAAAGTCCCATCTGAGACAAGGCAAGTCCCTTCTACCTATGAGCCTGTAAAATCAAAAGCAAGTTAGCTCCTTCCTAGATACACGGGGAGGTACAGACATGGGTAAATATACCTGTTACAAATGGGAGAAATTGACCAAAACAAAGGGGCTACAGGCCCCATGAAAGTCCAAAATCCAATAGCACCATCATTAAAATTTTAAATTCAAAAAGATCTCCTTTGACTCCACGTCTCACATCCACATCATGCTAATGCAAGAGGTAGGCTCCTATGGTTTTGGGCAACTCTGCCCCTGTGGCTTTGCGGGGTACAGCCTTACTCCTAGATGCTTTCACAGGCAGGCATTCAGTGTGGCTTTTCCAGGAGCATGGTGCAAGCTGTCAGTGGATCTACCATTCTGGGGTCTGGAGAACAATGGCCCACTTCTCCCAGCTCCACTAGGCAGTGCCCCAGTGGGGACTCCGTGTGGGGAATTCAATCCCACATGTTCCTTCTGCACTGCCCTAGCAGAGGTTCTCTGTGAGGGCTTCACCCCTGCGGCAAATGTCTGCCAGGATATCCAGGCATTCCTGTGCATCCTTTGAAATCTAGGCAGAAGAGGTTCTGAAACCACAATTCTTGACTTCTGTGTACCCACAAGTTCAACACCACATGGAAGATGCCAAGGCTTGAGGTGTGCACCCTCTGAAATAATATGTCTTCCTTATATTTATAGCTAGTTTATCTACACCTTGTCCACAATGTACAAATACACAATTTCTGCTCTTTAACTGTCTACCATTAGTTCATTACACAGGTGGATAACTAAAGGTTATATAAGGAGGAAGCTGAAGAAGACAATTGAAGATAGTCTTTAGGAGTTTTGTGTGTGTGTGTGTGTGTGTGTGTGTGTGTGTGTGTGTGTGTGTACTTGTTCTCCTCCCACCTCTCACAATAATTTAAGTAGAAGAGGTTTCTTCCCCTTTAATGCCAAGCTATACTAGTGGGGATTCAAGGTGATAATTTAGATAACTTTTCATATGTCTCTAAGCTTGAAAGACATAGTCATTGGTATTTAGGACTTCATGATTTAAATACAAAGGGCTACTCCTGCCTGGTGGGCTAAAGACATACTGTAGTGACTTTATCAAGGAAAAGTTCCACTTGCAGCAAATTTATACCACACAAAAGGGATCTGGTTTTAGGTTATCCTAAAATGAATTTTGCTAAAGATGACTGCCTGAAAAAAATAAAGAATCCTCCAAAGACTGGTGGGACAAATCATTCAGGGCCTAAGAAATAATCATCTGTGGCCATTCAGAGGAGACACTGTGGTGTACATTGAGGGGAATTCAGTAGTAAGTCTTTAGTGAAGGCATAAAAATACAGCTGACTAAAGTAAGTGCTGACAATAGTACCAGTGATATCCAGAAGAATCCAATAACAGATTAGAAGTATACCAACCATCAGGCACTTTACTTCTTAATTACTAATGCCTTCTTCCCCTGGGTTTAACCCTGGAAGAGTCAGTGAAGAAGAAGAAAATAAAGTAGCAGAGTGAAAATGATAGTGATGATGCTTGAACAAAACAATGCCTTCAAAAAATAATTCACTGCATTTAATTCAATTTTAGCAACCCCATCATTTTCCAATATAATTTTAATGGATTTAATGTCTGAATTTATAGTGAAATTTCTCTCGCCAGGTTTCCTGGAAAGAAGAGATTCCTCTTCCCCTAGCTGAACTTCATTTCTAGTTATTATCCTTGTTATAGTTCTTTTTATCGGTAGCAAGAGAAGAGGTAAGAATATCAATAGAAGGCAATTTCAGGAGTCCTTGTAGGAGATAATAAATTTAGATTTAGATTAAAAAAAAGTCAGTTAAAGTTATCAGGAATTGCTTATGGTTAAATACATAGATGAGGGAAAAGGACAAGTAACAGGTAACTTTGGTAGAATTCTAGGAAGCCCTATAAAATTAGTAAGAATGAAGATTCTGGTGCTAAACTAATGGGTTTTAATCACAACTTTTAACACATACTAGCTATGAGACTTTGTACAAGTTACTACCTGATGCTTTGCTTTTTTCTTATGTAGATAAGGAACAATTTTAGTACCTAACACTTATGGTTCTTGTGAAGATTAATGATATACATAACACTTAGAAATTGGGAAATAATGAGAAATTAATAAACACTGGATAATTTTATCTTGCACATAATCTTTGCCATAACCACCACCACTACCACCACCAGCACCACCATCAGTGTATAGATTATTCTATGGCTTAAATTGTAGATTTTGCTCGACCCCAAATGAATTTTCCAGATTCCATGAGGATAGAAATTTTCAATGTAAGCTAAGCAGACATATTAATTAATGTGAGATCATTTTGTAACTGATCAAATGGTTGTCTTTCTTGATTCTCATGAGTTGTACAGTGATCTTAGAAGGAATCTTCCTCTTAGCTTCACACTTCTTTTCTCAGTTATTCAAGATAATCACATGACTGAAGCTATTAAACATCATCCACTAAGTATATACCACAAATTTTGGATTTACTTGGTGTCAGACATTATACTGTATTATTTACAAATACCATGTTTAATCCTTAGAATAAACTTCCCTTCCATTGAAGATATGATTGTCTCTATTTTGCAGATAGGAACCTGAGGCTCAGAGTGGTTAAGTGGTTTGTGAAAAGTCACACACATTGAAACCAGTAGAGCTAGGATTTAAATGATGTTTTCTGATTCCAGAGATCATTCTTTACCCTGAATTGGTGTGTTTTGGTGGAACTTGTTTGACACAGTTCATATGGTTAATTATAAATTATTAAGTGTTTAATGCCCCATGTTATTATTTTTCATGACCAAGTAATGTGCTTAACAGACACCTGTTGTCCATCCAAGGCTATCTCATTTAGCCCTAGGCTGAACTTTCACTCTCACTCAATTGTTAATCTTCGCATCCCTTAACATTACGAACTTCTGACACCTAC
>NW_012100210.1:569882-572700 GCF_000951045.1 Mandrillus leucophaeus | reverse complement strand
TTTTATCTTGCACATAATCTTTGCCATAACCACCACCACTACCACCACCAGCACCACCATCAGTGTATAGATTATTCTATGGCTTAAATTGTAGATTTTGCTCGACCCCAAATGAATTTTCCAGATTCCATGAGGATAGAAATTTTCAATGTAAGCTAAGCAGACATATTAATTAATGTGAGATCATTTTGTAACTGATCAAATGGTTGTCTTTCTTGATTCTCATGAGTTGTACAGTGATCTTAGAAGGAATCTTCCTCTTAGCTTCACACTTCTTTTCTCAGTTATTCAAGATAATCACATGACTGAAGCTATTAAACATCATCCACTAAGTATATACCACAAATTTTGGATTTACTTGGTGTCAGACATTATACTGTATTATTTACAAATACCATGTTTAATCCTTAGAATAAACTTCCCTTCCATTGAAGATATGATTGTCTCTATTTTGCAGATAGGAACCTGAGGCTCAGAGTGGTTAAGTGGTTTGTGAAAAGTCACACACATTGAAACCAGTAGAGCTAGGATTTAAATGATGTTTTCTGATTCCAGAGATCATTCTTTACCCTGAATTGGTGTGTTTTGGTGGAACTTGTTTGACACAGTTCATATGGTTAATTATAAATTATTAAGTGTTTAATGCCCCATGTTATTATTTTTCATGACCAAGTAATGTGCTTAACAGACACCTGTTGTCCATCCAAGGCTATCTCATTTAGCCCTAGGCTGAACTTTCACTCTCACTCAATTGTTAATCTTCGCATCCCTTAACATTACGAACTTCTGACACCTACGCTATTTCTTACCTTTTATCTGTTTTGCACATTATTGAGTAATAAAACAAGATAAAAATGCAATGTTTTTTTTTGGTTTTCATTTTTTTTAATTTTTAAAATTTTATTTTAATAGAGATTTGGGGAACAGGTGGTGTTTGGTTAGAGGAAAAATTTCAATAGATTTTGGGGAACAACCTATTATAGATTGTTCAGAAATAGAGTAAATACAACAATCTATTTCAATAGATTTTGGGGAACAGGTGGTGTTTAGTTGCAGGAATAAGATCTTTAGTGGTGATTTCTGATATTTTGGTGCATCCATCACTCGAGCAGTGTACACTGTACCCAATGTGTAGTCTTTTATCCCTCACCCCCTCCCACACTTTTCCCTAAGTCCCCAAAGTTCATTATATAATTATTATGCCTTTGCATCCTCATAGCTTAGCTCCCACTTATGAGTGAGAATATATGTGTTTGGTTTTCCATTCCTGAAGTTACTTTACTTAAAATAATATCTCTAATTTCATCCAAGTTGCTGAAAACACCATTGCTTCATTCCTTTTTGTGACTGAGTAGTATTCCATGGTGTGTGTGTGTGTATATATGTGTATGTATATATACACACATGTATATATATAAAATCAGGGAGTATATATATATATGTATACATATACATACACACACACACACACACACACACCATATTTTCGTTATCTACTTGTTGGTTGATGGGTATTTGGGATGGTTCCATATTTTTGCGATTGCACATTGTGCTGCTATAAACGTGCATGTGCAAGTATCTTTTTTGTATAATGACTTCTTTCCCTCTGGGTAGATAACCAGGAGTGGGATTGCTGGATCAAATGGTAGATCTCCTTTTAGTTCTTTAAGGAATCTGCACACTGTTTTCCATAGTGGTTACACTAGTTTACATTTCCAGCAACAGGGTAAAAGTTTCCCTTTTCAACACATCCATGCCAACATCAATTATTTTTTGATTTTTTGATTATGGCTATTCATGCAGTAGTAAGGTGTTGCATTGTTGTTTTGATTTGCATTTCCCTGATAATTAGTAATGTCAAGCAATTTTTTAATATGTTTGCTGGCCATCTGTATAGCTTCTTTTGAGAATTGTCTATTCATCTCCTTCGCCCACTATTTGATGGTATTGTTTGTTTTTTTTGCTTTCTGATTTGAGTTTCTTGTAGATTCTGGATATTAGTCCTTTGTCAAATGTATAGATTATGAAATTTTTATCCCACTCTGTGTGTCATCCGTTTACTCTGCTGACTGTACCTTTCACCGTGCAAAAGCTCTTTAGTTTAATTAAGTCTCACTTACTTATGTTTGTTTTTATTGCATTTCCTTTGGGGTTCTTGGTCATGAAATCTTTGCCTAAAGCAACGTGTAGAAGGGTTTGTTTCAGTGTTATCTTCTAGATATTTTATAGTTTCAGGTCTTAGACTTAAGTCTTGATCCGTCTTAAGTTGATTTTTGTGTAAGGTGAGAGATGAGGATCTAGTTTCATTCTCCTACATGTGGCTTGCCAGTTATCCCAGCACTGTTTGTTGAATAAGGTGTGCTATCCCCGCTTTATGTTTTTGTTTGCTTTTTTGAAGACCAATTGGCTGTAAGTATTTGGCTTTATTTCTGGGCTCTCTATTTTGTTCCATTTTTCCTATATTCCTATTTTATAAATGTACCATGCTGTTTTGGTGTCTATGGAACATCAGCTTATTTGTGGTAATAAAACCAATATTGTTCTTAAAATGTGGTATAAAAGCATTCAGGCCAAAGTGTGTTGTATACATCAACTACTATGTAATACCTGCTTTTCCCAACTGTTTTATCCATGACTTCAAGATGATCTTAGAAAACTGTGTTTTGTGTACTATGCCACCAGAATCTTGTATATTAAGGACCAGTTGATTTTATCAACAGATTCAATCTGTGGTCAAATAATTTGTGTGACTTTTGACTGTCTTCACTAAGCTGTGTTTTTTAGTCAAAACAACCATCAATGAAGATCTCAAAGATTC
>NW_012100210.1:544436-569832 GCF_000951045.1 Mandrillus leucophaeus | reverse complement strand
ATTGTGCTGCTATAAACGTGCATGTGCAAGTATCTTTTTTGTATAATGACTTCTTTCCCTCTGGGTAGATAACCAGGAGTGGGATTGCTGGATCAAATGGTAGATCTCCTTTTAGTTCTTTAAGGAATCTGCACACTGTTTTCCATAGTGGTTACACTAGTTTACATTTCCAGCAACAGGGTAAAAGTTTCCCTTTTCAACACATCCATGCCAACATCAATTATTTTTTGATTTTTTGATTATGGCTATTCATGCAGTAGTAAGGTGTTGCATTGTTGTTTTGATTTGCATTTCCCTGATAATTAGTAATGTCAAGCAATTTTTTAATATGTTTGCTGGCCATCTGTATAGCTTCTTTTGAGAATTGTCTATTCATCTCCTTCGCCCACTATTTGATGGTATTGTTTGTTTTTTTTGCTTTCTGATTTGAGTTTCTTGTAGATTCTGGATATTAGTCCTTTGTCAAATGTATAGATTATGAAATTTTTATCCCACTCTGTGTGTCATCCGTTTACTCTGCTGACTGTACCTTTCACCGTGCAAAAGCTCTTTAGTTTAATTAAGTCTCACTTACTTATGTTTGTTTTTATTGCATTTCCTTTGGGGTTCTTGGTCATGAAATCTTTGCCTAAAGCAACGTGTAGAAGGGTTTGTTTCAGTGTTATCTTCTAGATATTTTATAGTTTCAGGTCTTAGACTTAAGTCTTGATCCGTCTTAAGTTGATTTTTGTGTAAGGTGAGAGATGAGGATCTAGTTTCATTCTCCTACATGTGGCTTGCCAGTTATCCCAGCACTGTTTGTTGAATAAGGTGTGCTATCCCCGCTTTATGTTTTTGTTTGCTTTTTTGAAGACCAATTGGCTGTAAGTATTTGGCTTTATTTCTGGGCTCTCTATTTTGTTCCATTTGTCCTATATTCCTATTTTATAAATGTACCATGCTGTTTTGGTGTCTATGGAACATCAGCTTATTTGTGGTAATAAAACCAATATTGTTCTTAAAATGTGGTATAAAAGCATTCAGGCCAAAGTGTGTTGTATACATCAACTACTATGTAATACCTGCTTTTCCCAACTGTTTTATCCATGACTTCAAGATGATCTTAGAAAACTGTGTTTTGTGTACTATGCCACCAGAATCTTGTATATTAAGGACCAGTTGATTTTATCAACAGATTCAATCTGTGGTCAAATAATTTGTGTGACTTTTGACTGTCTTCACTAAGCTGTGTTTTTTAGTCAAAACAACCATCAATGAAGATCTCAAAGATTCTATTCAGAACTTATTTTCAAACCAGATTTTTAAAATATAGGAAATCTTGAGAACTATGCCAAGGGAAAATGATACCTCGAAGGAAAGTAACATCTGATGAAAGAATCTGGAAAAAATAATATCCCTCAAGCCTCCCTCTAATGTTATGACGTATCTTTTTCACTATATCCACTCAAGTAATGGGCTATCAATATGTCAACCTGTGTCCTGCAATGATTCTTTTTGAATAGCATAGTCTCACGAAAACAGGTTTTCTTCCACCCATTGATATGTTTCACCTTGTTTTCTGGGTTTCCGACAAATATTATTCGATTATAAGGTGGTTGCTGGGTTTAACTTATGTCTTGGAGTTTTGCTATTATTTATTTTAGTGTTAGTGTTAAAAGTCTGCCCTGTCTATTCCTGTTCTTTCTCCTTTGTGATTCCTATCAAATGCAGATTCCTCCTTTGTGATTCCTATCAAATGTTCCTATACAATCATTTCCTATATTTGGGCATCTTTCTAAAGTAAAACTGCCATGAGGAAATAAGAACTGATAGTACATTTTTGATATCTCTGTACATTTTGCTTTAGAAAATGAAAATACATTCTTGAATGCTAGGGATTTGAGATGAAATTGCATTGCTATTGTAATGATTTTAATGATGGAATTCCCAATTCTCTGACCCTACTCTGTATTTTTTTTCTTGCCATTCTAACTGGGAAAAAAAAAAAAGCGTTACAACATAAATTCCAGATGTGTTTTCAGTACCAGAGGCAGAGCTATGTTAAAAGGTTTTAAAAGGTTCTGTAGACAATAGTAAAGAAATTGTTCACTTGAAGGAGGATTTTGTCTCTTGTTAGATTCTGCTCTTCTGACTTCTACTATGGAGCCAGATTAAAGAAGTTTGCACAGAAATGTCCTTACTCATCAATCTTAGGTTCTTTGCTCCCTTGAGAAGCAGTATTCCAGAGACATTATATGGCTCCAAAAAATTCCTACTAATGACCTTGTTTATTTTCCAGTGTTTACAAATCCCTCTGGAATGTAGATTGTTTATCAGTAGAAATGAACAATTCATATTCATACTCTGGGATTATTTTTATATGACAAAGTGTGTGACACGTAATCATTGCTTCACCAATGCCAGCAATTATTATCATATTATTATTGTTATTATTATTACAATATTATGGCCTAGAGATGTGTCTAGTGACTACATTCTTGCTTGCCAAACATGCTGATAAGAAAATGGTATATTCTGGAATGAATATGGGTAAGGAAAGGTATACAGAAAAGAAGTAAACAATGTGAGTGACCCACTCTCTCTTTACTTTTAACTTAATGAAAGTTAAGAAGCTACTGAAGATGATAGGCTATGTCTGGGTGCACTAGTACAGGTTACTTTGTACTACAAAGGCCCAGAAAAGATTTGAATCAGGTCAGTCATTCCTTCTTTCATGTCAAGAGAATCAAAATCCATGTACAAATCAGTGTTTTGCTCAGTTAAGAATGCCATTACACACTACAATGTTCATCACAATGATATTGTTTTTAGGTATGACTTCAAATTATAAGGTCATGAAATAGTGGAACTATAAAGATCCTTGATAATCACCTAGAAAATGTCAGAATTTCACAGATGAAAGAACTGAGGCAAGAGTCATGGTGTGGTTTGTTCAGGGTCATTCAACTGGTCTGTGGCAAAGACAAAAAAGAATTCAGCTAGCCTTATGGCCAGTGTAGATATGAAACTTTTATATCTGCAGACGTTACATAGTTTCAACAAGAAGCAGCTGGAGGCATGAGTGCATTTTATTATATTCCGCCAAAAAAAAAATGCAGGTAGTTTTATTTCAAGAGAACAATATTCTACCCAAATTAGGCTTAAGAGCTGTTCATAATAAAATGATTCTATCAGCTATTTAAAGTACAGTTATTACTGTGAAGTACTTGGTAGTCTAAGGATGTTATTATGTCACACCAAAACATCTGGACACTTCAATCAACCAGATGTATTAACATTTTATAGACAAAACCCAAACAATGTAGCAAATTTATAATCTTATATATACTTTTAACCTCACAGAATTAATGCTATAAATATCTGAAGCTGTGTTTCGATGTAGAGGGTATTCAGTTAATATGGTATTTGCTTACTGCTACTTTGACCTATTATGCATTTGTTTTGAATTTGTACTTTCAGATGCCAAACTTATTTTTCACATTTTGAACTTCTTGGCTGGGAGGAATGAAAGCAAATATAGATGTAATATTTATATTTTGTCAGTAAATTATTTAAATTTGTCAGAGGCATAACTTGTTATTGTTCTGATAATGTCATGGTTGACTTTAGGATGTATTTCTAGAGAAATAGTCTTATAGTCACCTTTTAAACAATGAAGTGAGGAATCCTTTTTTCCTTTTCTATTTCAATTCCCATCCACTCTTTAAAGGGTAATGATGGCCCCTCTAGTAGGTCACCTTTCTTAACTTTATTCTTTAATTCATTCGGTAGTTATGTATTATTCTTGAAGTGCTTATGAGGCAGTGTGCTGGTTGTTAGATATAAAACCGTAAGTAGGTTAGATGGCTTTGGCTTCATAAATCTTAGAATTAGACATGTAATACAGAGAGATAATTTCACAGTGTGTGATAAGAACCACAACAGAGGAACACATATGGGGTACTGAGGAATGACAGGAGAGGCATCTAACAGCTTTGAATGTCTTGGATAAAGTCATGTCAAAAAAAGACTCAAGAAAAAACATGGCAGCAGGGGCTGAAAATGACTTTGAAAACCCAAACTTAATGTTGAGAAGCCAAGTGAAGCTAAAGATACTGTGATTAGAATAGTAAGGAAATATACTGGAGAAAAGAGCAAAAGTTAGAGAGTGAGTACAGTAGGTATGGCTGAAAAGTTAAAAAAAATTATCCTAAGGACACTGGGAAAGCAGCTAACAGGCTTTAGGCAGTAGAATGGCTTTCTCATACTACAATAGAGGGAACAATCACATTAACCCATTTTTTCAGCATCATATTCTTTCTTACATTGTAAGTTATTTTTCAAGTATATATGTCAATTATCCAAGAATATTTAGGGTCCCGTAGACCAAAACTATGCCTTGTATTCCTTTTTATTCCAAAACACCTTGAATAGACAATAATAAAAAGCAATTCTGGTAGTCTTATAGCCACTGAAGATATAAAAGTTTTATATCTGCCAACCTTATATGCGAAGTCACTTTATATCTGAAGTGACTGATCAGTCAAACCATATAGTTATGGAGATTATTTTCCAAAAATGACTGATGAATGGAGAAACCTTAACAAGACTTATCAGAGTATAGAAAATTTAGCTTTCAACATGGAAAAGGGACAAAGTGAAAATAATATTGGAATAATAATTATTCTTGTGTATTAAAGAAAATAAAAGAATAGGGAGTCATTTTATTATTCATAAAAATGTAATGCCAAATGTGAAAACAAAGGAAAGTTTTTTTTTTTTGCTTCCTGGAATTCTTTTTGGTTGTTAAAAAGCATCAAGAAGTATGAAAATAATATGTAAAAAGAGAAAACTTTAAAAAATATTTTAGGGCATTTACTACATGCCAGGACCATGTTAAAAATTAGTATACAAGATGCTTACCTGTATCAGCAGCTCTACAGAAGGCATAAATATAAAATAACTATTACACTGTTGCTTACAGATACACACCACTTCCCCCCCACCCCCAAACATACACACACACTCACTAACACTATCGCCCTTTGGGGAGAACCTCAGATTTTTTATTTTCTAATCTCTAGTCAGGTGATCAAATGATGAAATGGCATGATCTGAACCACAAAATTTTGCAAGTTTAATGTAATCATATCAGATGAGTATAAACATTTTGTAAGTTATTGGAAGAAAATTTAAATAGATAAATCACCGTATGTTTTATATCTATGATACTACATATTCACATTTCTTCACATCACTATTTTCCTTGAATTGGTTAAAAATTATGTGGTCTGATATTGTAAATATTTATTTTACTATTATAACAAAGCACATTCCATTTCCATTTTGAACACTTACTTTTGTGAGGACTATTTCTTAGGACTTATATCTGTATTATTAATATAGTTGGTAATGAACCATGTTTTCTTGTAGCAATTAGTAATTTTAATCGATTTGTAGTTGAAAAAAATTGAAAAAATACTCAACACCATTCCATTAAAACACATTTTCAATAAATTTTTACATTTGTTTCACAAGTATAAAACTAAATATAATTTCATGTCATTTTGATCAACTGTGCACTACTAATAGCAATAATAATTCACATCAGAGGATATTTTTTGACAAAAAGTTTGAAAACAGGAAACAAAAATTTATCTTAAATTGATATACATATTTTAGGGGCAGGTAAGCATTATAGTGTAAGAAAAATTTTAAAACATAACAGTATCTTACATCAAGATAATGTTCTATAGAGTAAGTGAAATAAGTGAATTCAAAGATTCCAGTGTTCAAACAGAACAATGTATAATTTTGATTATTAAGAGGTAGTCATCAAGGTCTGTAATATTTGCTATGTAATATCGTTAAATTCCTTTAAAAAAGGAATTTTTAAAATTGTAAATTTTTAAAACTCATCAGACATATTCTTCACACAATTTAAATTGGTGATAAAAATTAAAAGCCACCTTAAAAATGTGTGAGGGGCACATGGTTATTTTGAAAATTCTTTTTGCATTTAACCACACAAAAAGTTCGAAGACCACGCTTTTTTTTTGCCTGCCATTTTCTTTAGTTTTACTGAGTGTGTGAGAATCAAATTATAATGCTGAGATAGGTGTGAAATATGTAGAAAAGCAGACAGAATTTCACACCAAAACAGAAACTTAGGAGGCTGTGGTACAGCATGCAGGTCACCCTTTCAGGATAGAGGTACTCATTCCATCATCTCTCATTCTAGGAAATTGCCTTTGACTGAAGGAAAACTGCATTGCCTCAGGTCATACCCCGTTGTTCCCTGGGTAGAGAAGGATTGATTGATGAAATGATACAAAGGCATGCCCCCCTCTGATATGGTTTGGCTGTGTCCCCAACCAAACCTCATCTTGATTTGCATGTGATATGAGAGGGACCTGGTGGGAGATAATTGAATCTTGGGGGCAAGTCTTTCCCCTGCTGTTCTTGTGATAGTGAGTACGTCTCATGAGATCTGATCATTTTATAAAGAGGAGTATTCCTGCATGAATTCTCTCTTCTCTTTGCCTTCTGTCATCCATGTAAGATGTGGCTTGCTCCTCCTTGCCTTCCACCATGATTGAGAGGCCTCCCCAGCCACGTGGACCCATAAGTCCATTAAACCCTTTTCCTGTATAAATTAACCAGTCTCAGGTATGTCTTTATGAGCAGCATGAAAACAGACTAATGCAAACTCTTTCCTTCATTTGAGTCATGTCTGAAGGGTCAGAACCCCCACTGAGATCAGTTGAGGCCTTGGTTTCAACTTCATAACAGTCCAAATTTTGAGTTTGTTGAATCCTATTTCTTTTGCTCCTTTCCAGATGTTTTAGACAATGGCCCTCGTGATAAAATTTGTGCATGCAAATCTCCATTCTCTAGTGTTTCCTGGGAAACCCTAACTAAAACGTGTTGGGAAAAAAAACTATTATTATCAGGGTGAGTCACTACATCTAATTCTAATGAGACCAAATGAATATTAAATAGCTAATCAAAAATAGTTTCAATGAAATTTCTGCATTTAACATGACAATTGTGTATGATTTCATGTGTGACCGTTATTTTAAGAACCAATTGTCCAGTAATGTTATACTATAGTATAACAACAAAACTCTAGAAATAAAATCAATATAAGACTTCAAATGCTGATACAACCTCAAATGTTGTTTGAAATGTTACTTTAAAGACATTTTTATATCTTTAATAAAGAAATGTTCACTGGAATAAAAAAAAATTAAAGGAAGAGTTTTCTGAACAACCCCTTCTTTCTTGATTTCCTTTAGATGATTCCAGTCTCCATGAATTTGCTTAGTATTTTACTATAGACTAGAGACTTAGGAATTGACATCAAGTGCTTTAAAAATGCAATAGAAAAAAATAGAGTAAAATCAATAATAGTGTGAAGAATGACTTCAACAGCTTGTATTTTCACAGTGGTCATCAAAAAGTAATTTTATATCCAATAATTTGTATTGATTGTTTGTGAAACTGCAATGCATTATACCATAGGCCTGGTTGTGCAGTTATAAATATATGTGCCATTTTGTTGATCTTTTTTTTTTTTTTATTGAGTTTCATTTTCTCTAAAAGGGATCTTATTCTGTAGTGTTTATATGTGGAGGCAAGATTCAGAACTATGACTATTAATTTTAATATCTTCAGCCACTTAATTGGAACTCTCTTTTTGGGCTTTTGGAGAACAAGGATAAAACATGTAAAATATGATACAATTCAAGAGAACATATTTTTGAAGTCACCTATGTTGTACTTGGCAACTACCATGACTTCTCCAGGGGCTTTTACTGAAATATTTCATGAAAAGTAATTAAAAGCCAAAAGATGCATAGTTTAGGACATATTCAGCATAAAACCTCTCAATATATCTAGAATTTGTATATCAGATAAATATTATCACACCAAACATCTATATTATGGGACTATTTTTATAGGTAGGGCTCCTTTATAATTTTCTCTTTTGTTCTTTTAGTGACAACACTTTCTGGAATGGAAATGATAAGCTGAAAAGGTTTAGTTGTTTTTCTTATTCAGGTGCCAAAGCAAGACAGACCTGATAATCCTCACATGGACTTGGATTGGGGAATAAATATTG
This sequence comes from Mandrillus leucophaeus, assembly GCF_000951045.1. Lineage (NCBI taxonomy): Eukaryota > Metazoa > Chordata > Mammalia > Primates > Cercopithecidae > Mandrillus > Mandrillus leucophaeus. The sequence goes on along the minus strand of NW_012100210.1, from coordinate 561,728 downwards.
ATTCCATGAGGGATCTTTGCTGATTGCCACAGTGGGTATTTATATCAATTTGGAGGGAGAAGCTGGAAAGGGATAAAATTGCATCAAGTGCAGAAGATGAAGACAATAGCTTGTGAGGATTTTTCACCAGTTTGCTATAGCATGTGTAAGAGAAAGTCTCCTCTGTTTCTCTTTCCATTCCCATACATTTCTCAATACTGGTATGAAATGAGACTGGATCCAAGCTGGAGAATGAGTAAAGGAGCTGAGTTCTAATTCAGAGTCTCAGAGTAAACAAGAAAGTAAAGCAATTGCATATGGGAAGCTGATATCTGATTTACAGAAGGAGGAAAGATTTTGAAAGCGTAGGGGTTTAACCACATACAGCCTTTAACTGTAACTGTAGAGTTCACTATTTGTGTGAACTTGAGCAGCTTACTCAACTTCTTTGAACCTCAATTTCCTCATGTAAAAATAAAGATTATTAAATAACAATTTGAAGGCTATTGTTAGGATTTAATGAAAATATGTATCCATTTATTCAACAACTATCTATCTAAAATTGTTCTATGTCCTAGTTGCATATCAGTGTATAAAATAGAAGTTCCCTACCCTTAAGAGGAGAAGACAGATAATAAGTTAAACACACAACATAATTACAGTTTGTATTGATAAAAATATGATGAGTGATAGATCAAAGGTGATATGATAAAGGCTCACTGCTTTAGAGAAGGAATGTGTCTTAGATGAATTCCAAATGAGCCTTTTCTGAGTTGACATTTTGGTTTAAATGTGGCTATTGAGAAGCCAGCTATTGAAAAGCCTGGACAAAAGTATTTTAGGCAAAATGAACAGCAAATGCAAAGGTACTAGAATGCAAGTAAGCTGAGTGTGGAGAATAAAAATGACTAGAGTATTTTTTGAGAGGTAGAATGTGGTCTCAGATGAAGTTTTTAATCAGCATACAATAACAGCGGCTATTGAAATGTTACACTATTCATTGAAACCTAAAACTAATTCTATTACAATTGTATTGGAGAATTGATCTAATGTTGGCAGGATATTATTGAATTTAGTAGTAGTTTAATGAATAAATTGCTAGACTAGCTGCAGTATATTGAGTTTTAATTCACAAACTTACAACTGACTTCCGATATGAACTTGTGAAAATTATATAATCTCAGCCTCAATATCGGTGATTCCCTACATTTACGCCTGACGATTTTCATAAGGCTATTCTAATTATTTATGTTGGAGACATTATAACTAATTAATCCTCTATAGATAGATGCAATGTATATCATATCAGATAATAAGGATATGTTGTGAGTGGTGACCATCAGTGTAAACATTTGCTAGTTTGTAGTTAATTTCAATTGTTCTGAAAGTTAAAAATACCTTACCAGTTTAATTATTTGTTTAATTTGTAATTTATATTTGCCACTTTCCAAAATGCTGCAATTCCTAGTGTGGTAGAGTCAATATTAATGTGTAAAGTATCTATAATAACACAAAAAAACTTCTAATGAAAACAGAGAGGTATCACACAATTATTAGAATGTTTTGAGATATTCCATAGTGTCAAGGACTATTGAAGGATCTGAGATTTAACCCTATGCTACAGACTGAATTGCGTTCCCCCAATTTATATATCAAATTTCTAACTCCCAATGTGCCTATATATTGACATAAGGTCTTTAAGGCAGTAATTAAGGTTAAATGAGGTCATCAGGGTACAGCCCCAACCTATTAGAAGTGTTCTTATAAAAAGAAGATGAGACCTCAGAATTACCCACATACAGATAAAAGGCCGTATTAGGACACATGGAAAAGACAGCTATCTCTAAGCCAAGGAAAAAGGCCTCAGCAGAAACCAACCCTACCAACACCTTAATCTTCTACCTCTATCCTCCAGAACTGTGAGAAGACACATTTCCATTGTTGAACAGTCTGTTGTTAATATTTTATTTTGGCCACCCTAGTGGAATAATACCCCCTATTTTCAGGCTAACAAGTGAGGACTAATCTCTGATTTTTGTGTCTTGCCCAAATTCCTATCCAAGGGATCGAGGGAATTATGCCCTACAAACTATAAATTCTCATCCGATGGGTTTTATTTGACCCTATGTATTGTGATGTACTTTTCAATCTGACTCTGGCATATCATTATGAGACAAGGAAAAAAATCAAAATATTTAACCCCAAAATATAGTTCCTTGCGATACCTTGAAATTGCCTTGCAAAGTCTCTTGTGGGGAAAAATCCACATTACATAAAGAATCACTTTTTCCCTTTATTAGTCTTCCTTGCTTTCCAGCTGAAGAAGATAATCAACTAAGAGCCAGGTACCCTTTTAGGTCGGCTATGTGAGAGCTTCCTCTGCACAATAAAACCTAGTCTCCACAATCCTTTACCTTAACCTGAACATTTCCTTTCTGTTGATCCCAGGTCTTCAGATAAACTCAATCAATTGTCAATCAGAAAATGTCTAAATTTACCCATAGGCTGGAAGCCCCTGCTTTGCGTTGTCCCGCCTTTCTGAACCAAACTAATGTATTTCTTAAATGTATTTCATTGATGTCTCATGCCTCCCTAAAATAAATAAAATCAAGCTGTACCCCAACCACCTTGGGCACATGTTCTCAGGACCTCCTGGGGGCTGTGTCATGGGCCATGATCACTCATATTTGGCTCAGAATAAATCTCTAAAAATATTGGCTCAGAATGAATCTCAACACAAGTTACCAAATACACACTCTTCTATGGATAACAGAAGAAGCCAAAAGATCCTTGGATCAGAGAAAGGCCTTTATCATTAACAAAAATAACAGTAGAAAGACTATTAGTATATCCTTTTGCCCTGGTTCTCTGAGCCCATTTCCCAAATAATGAGACAAAGAGGGTCAAGAAATATCTGTTACACACATGAGTTGCGTTATAGCACAGGAACCTTGAGCTAAGAGAAACAGAATCTTATAATGGAATAAGGATGCCTTACCTTTGCCCTGGAGGCTGTAATTAAACCTGTTCTGTTTTTTTAGAGGCAGAGACTGTATCTTCCAAGGCCATTTACTACTATACACACATTCTTCAAAAGAGAGTCTGGAACAAGGGCAATCAAGGTCTCTACTTGCAAGATGTGTAAAAATGTGAGAATCCATTGGAGAATTACTCTAAACACATAGTTGCTCTTCTAAAAAAACAAACAAAACTGAGTGTTTCAGGAAAGTTTTATTCAAAGCTATATTCAAAGAGAAGCTTCACTGAAGAATCTAGTAATTTAATGAAAGAATCAATTTTCATCTTGAATGTCTGATATTTATTATAATGTAAGTCAAAAATTTTTTATATTGACTAGTTCTCTAAATTAAAATGCTTCTTTCCAAGTACAGTAAGTTTGGATGACATAACCAATTTTTTAGGTGCATATTATTGATAAATTTAACTTCCATCTCTTTAAGGTCAGATAACTAAGGTGATGAGGATAGTTCATCTGGAGTCCTGACATACTTTTTTCTTTACCTCCATTAGATAATTATTAATGCTTAATTGCAATGATTTCAAGGAGTCAGTTACAATTTGTAAGACTTCTTTCCTCCTCCCATACCTCGAAGGATAGTCTTCCCAGCAACTGATGAAATATATTGATTCATTCTGATGCAGGATTTTTCTCCACCCCTTTGTTGGACTTGTGATGGGGATGCCCCATTTACTCGGGCTGTCATGATTAACCCCTTGTGGGAGGGAGCCTGTGAGTGAGCAAGGGCAGGAACTAGTCAGCCGTTTTGGACCCCAGCAGGAGCAAACCTCTGGTGGGCCCCGTGTCAGCACCCAGGTTGGGGTGCCTGTTATCCCTGAAGCCCCACTGGGTGTGTTACAATGCTCTCTTACCCCGGCCATCCATGGAGAGCAGTGTGTTACCAGCTCAATGGACTCCTCGCCTGGTCACAAGAGGTGGCTACCTTCCAACAGCGAGAGCAAAGGACCAATGTGACACCCTATTTTTGATTACTTGCACTCCGTGGGTCCTGAGCTCTTGTGTGGCATCCAAGAAAAATGAGGTCATGCAGACACTTGAATGATGGTGAAGAGAGATAATTTTATTAAGCGATGGAGATGGCTCTCAGTGGAGCAGGGGTGGCTGCTGAGGGGAAGGGAGGGCAGGTAATCTTCCCCTGAAGTCTGGCCGTCTCTGGCCAGCTCTTCCCTGAAGTCAAGCCCTCTCTCCGAAGTTAAGCCTTCTCTTCTCTGAAGTCCAGCCGTCCCTCTGAAGTCAAGTCACCTCTCAAATGAAGCCACTTCTCTCTCTACCAACCAAGTCTGTGGTCTTTGTAGGCACAGGATGGGGGGCAGGGCAGACCATGGGTAGTTTTGGAAAAGGCAACATTTGATTGGTAAGAAGACATTATTCAGAAAGAACAAATCATAAGGCAGCAGGCACACAGGGATAGAAGTTCTCACTTTGGGTCAGGCAAGCGGGTGGATCACGAGGTCAGGAGTTCAAGACCAGCCTGATCAAGATGACGAAACCCTTGTTTCTACTAAAAATACAAAAAATTAGCCAGGCGTGGTGACGGGCACCTGTAATCCCAGCTACTTGGGAGGCTGAGGAGAGAATTGCTTGAAATAGGGAGGCAGGGGTTGCAGTGAGCAGAGATGGCGCCTCTGTACTCCGGCCTAGACCACAGAGTGAGGCTCTGTCTGAAGAAAAATGAAGGAGAAGGAGAAGGAGAAAAAGAAGAAGAAGAAGGAGAAGGAGAAGGAGAAGGAGGAGGAGGAGGAGGAGGAGGAGGAGAAGGAGGAGAAGGAGGAGAAGGAGGAGAAGAAGAAGTTGTTCTCACGTTGGGCTGCGGGTTTCCAGCTTTTGGCTGGAAGATGGGGTTTCACTGGGGAGCCACCCCCATCTGCCTAGAATTTCTCTGTCTCCTGCCTCTATCAACTCCTCTGGAACATGTTCTATACTTGTTCCACCTACAGAGACTATGTTAAAGCAAATTAGGTAACTTCCTTTTTAATAAATTCTGAAATGCTGCTGATTAAAAGCCAAATCTATTATGTAAAATTACTTTTTTTTTTTAATCCTAAATGAATGGCAACAGGCTTTAAGGCCAGACTTTCTAGAGTTCTAAGAGACTTCATTCCTAAATGAATTGTTATTCTAAGTCCCACAATGAGCTTTATCTTTGAGATATTGCTGTGACTCTGCATAAAATGCTGCTTTCAGGAAAGGACCCTGGCACAGTTTTAACTTTGGGAATAATATGTGTTCTCTTCTGAAGTCAGCCACAGTATGATTTGTGGTGACTCACTGGAGGAGCGTATTAACGTAGATCCATTAGCATCAGCATTAAACAGGAGATTAAGCTGGGCTGTATCATTCAGTATCCTCACGTCACTATTACGTTTGTTTAAGCAGCAAGTCTATTAGCTACCAAACTTCATAGTTAAGTGTAAAGCACAAAATACTCCAGCAAGAACAAAAGAAAAGAAAAGTCACTTGTAAGTACACATTGACACAATGCTTTAACTTTTATTTGTACTTACAAAAAAACTTTATTCACCTCACGTTGCCTCACCCCCTTATTTCCACTGTCAGCTAACCACAAATCTTTCTCAAATCAACATCTGAGCTCTCACCAAATTAATTATTTAGGTTCAGATAAAAATTTTATTTACACTATTTTTGTTCATCCATTCTTCAGGTGTTTTTAATCTCTCAATGTAAAACATTTCTAAACACAGTAAAGCCCAAAACTTCTCTGGGATTTCTATTTCTTTCTCTGAGAACAGTCTTCAACTTGTTATTTATGAAGGGTTTTTTTTTTTTTTTTTAATATCACTAGCTTATATTTCAAACAACCAGTCTAGTGATTTTATCTTAAATTAGTCAGTATCATTCAAACAGTTTTAATATCAAAGGCCAAGTTTAACCAAGGAAGAAAACATCCTGTAGAGTTATTACTGCACCACTTCAAAAAATGCATTAAGAAAATCATCTTTAGAAATTAAGATAAAATAACGGAAATCAGGGGCAGTTACGTGAGTGTGGGACCTGCTTAGTCACACAGCGACCCAAGCTTAAATGATCCCCACACATGATTTAATATTTGGCTGTTCCCATACTGAAATTCTTAATTTTTGAACAAGGGACCCTATGTTTTCATTTTGCACTGGACCTCATAGATTATTTAGCCAGTCCTGGTTATATTTTATGATGCATGTATGATTTTATTTCCACTCTAATTTATCTTCCAAGTAGCTATAACAACATGCACTAGCTCATGCAGCTAACTTACCCCAGGTACAGGGGTGCAAAGATTTTTGTGTTTGTGTAGATGATAAGGTAATTCTTTCAAATTCCAGTGTGTATATTTAAATGTGTAGAGAGTGAACTGGACTGACCTTTGGACAAAGATTCAGTCACAAAATACATTTTTTAGAAAGAAAACTATTTCTTTAAAGAATTTATATATATATGTAACATATATATAAAACATATATATAACGTACATATTTATAATACTGAACTGTCATTAAGAGCACTTTAGCCAAGATAGAATTTGTATACTTATAAATAAGAATTATAATATATTTAAATAAACAAAGTGAATATACAATCTAAAATGCATTGTCACAGTTTGACACAAAATCACGTAAATTAGAAAAATCAATGCAGAAATTAGTCAGGAAATGCAGATAAAGACCAGGCAGAGGAAAATGATCTTAAAGTGCAATGTGCTTCTTATTAGGCATGCAACTTATGTCTGTGCATCACTGGTACTTTGGAAAGGATGTAATATTTCCTCCCTTTTTTTTTTTTTTTAAGTTTGGAAACTAGAGTACTGTATGTGGCAGTGGCTCCTATAGGCCTGCAAACCTGCTCTTCCCAAGGCAAAGGGAGGTTGCTGAACTGCCAAGCTCCTATCACAACTTTTCCTGTTTCTTTATATTCTCTCGTGTCTCCAAAGATTGCTTTAGCATTCTGCCACACTCAGCATCCACAGAAAACTTAGGTGGGAAAAAACCAAAGTAAAGAGTTAGAGATGATTAAACTTTAACATCTTACTACTTAATTCTCATTATCCTGTCCTGAATTCATTAAGGGGTCAGCACATGGGCCAATACTTGCTTATGTAATAGTTAAAATATTCTAACTGTTTGAAGATTCAAGAATAGATCAAGAAAAGCCCAAGAGGCCCCTTCTAGGCCTACTGTAGTATTTGCTATTGAATTCATAAAATAATGCCCTTCAGGGTAAAATCACCTCCTAGCACAGAGAGTAGATGAAACATATATTTAAAATGTATAAGATGGCACTGCGTCGGGTAGCAGCATATATTTAACTACATGGAATTGTAGACCTGTTCAAGCTAGTACTCTGCTCTTCTTTAAGTGTCACAGCAGCATATAGGAAAGAAGGTTGCGAAGATAATACAACTTTCAAACATTTAGGGCTTTGATGATATACATCTTCATTTGCATTTTATACAAATTAACATCAATAGGTAGGACAGTATTAAAAGTATCTCTACCACTACTTTGTCTGCACACTTCATGGCAGAATGTGCTTACATGTGCTGTCATCAACGTTAAATATACATTTGGGAGATAGGTTCATTGGAGTACTTCTGAAAGCATGAAGTCTTTTTGACTAATTGAGGGCATACATTTATGTAGTGTTTGTGATAGGAATTAACAAATCCTTGTATAATATGTCAAATCTTTAAAGAAAAAAGTGGAATCAGTGCATAGGTCAGTGTGCAAAAATCTTTGCCACTAGCCATTTTGTTAAACTTTCTAGGTCTCAATTTCCCTATCAGTAATATCAAAGGTTGGCCAAGAGGTACCACTTTCATCTTACTTGTTATGTTAATCTACTTTTATAAAGCCTGTAGAAAGATTTAATTGTTCATTATCTGTCTCTGAGACTCCCAATTTCATGGCTTTGTGTGTTCATTTGTTCATTTATCCCGTAAAGTTTGCTTGATTGCGGTCAAGCACTGTTCCTTAGCTCTGAAGATTCAATGTCAAGGGAAATAGGGCAGGAAAATATGGAGGAGGCATTTTCAGGCTCTCATTTAGCTTACAGTCTTGTTTGCATGTGGCAGACAATTATAAAAGAATGACAATTTAATATGGTCTTGCAACTGTGAGAAATATAAAAATGAAGGATTTGATAAGTGCATCTGATCTGGTTAAGAACAAGGAAAGCTCCCCTTGAAGGTTCTCATGATCCAACTGAGATTTAAGACCTGAGAACAGAGGCAGAGTTAATAACTTGAGAAGGCCAGAGTCAGGACTGGAATAGGGAAAAGCAAAATCCGGGTTAACAATCATACAAGTTTTAAAAAGACTAAATTAACAAATGTATAATCTCAACTATAGACTCCTTGTGATATTACTTGTCCCAAATATGGTTTATGAAAATATTTCAATGTTCCTATAAGTTAAAGAATTGCCCTTCTCCTTTGTGTTTTATCTATTTATTATAGATAATTTTTTTTAGCATGTTGAAAGGTTGATGCTCATTGAAACACCACTTTGTTTAGTACTAGTCCAGGACAAAGTAATAGTACTATTTTTAATTGATTATTGTGCAACATGTCAGTCTTATGGCGATACTTTCTGTGGTGCTTATGTTTCAGTCAAAGGAAAAAATTGAACCATTGACCTTTCTTGTAGGCATACTTTCTGGTCAAGCAGGCTTACACCTGATATGGTCATCAACACTATAAATAGTTGGGAGATACATTAATTGGAACCCTTCTTAAAGAATGAAGTTGCTGAGTAATCAAAGGTGTATATGTATGTAATGTTTATTTTATGAATAAAACTTTTCTTAGTATATTATCACTTTCTAATAACACCATAGAGAGAAAGAGAGCTTGTTAGGAATTTGCTAATCTCTTTTTCATTTGGAGGCTAACCTAATGATTTAGTGTCACTGTTCTGTCCTTATAAAAGTTAATACATATTACATTGTACTTTTAAAGAAGATTTGGCAACAGCAAATTTCCAATTTTAATGTTCTAATTTAGAATTGAATAGTCATCATAATACTTAACCCAGTGAGAAATAAATACACAAAGAACTTTTCTTTATGAAATTAGAATCACATTTCAAACTTTAGGTATTAAAAATAGCTTATAAAACAAACTCTGGAAGGTTCTGATTATGTGGGCTGATAATGATAGTGCAATAATGCGTTTCCCAAAATGACAGCTAGTGATATCTCTAAATGGCCTTTGGTAGAAGAAAGAAAACACTCTGCTCCAATCAATACCCAGATAGTCCATAATGTAAAGATTAGAATCAGAATATTTAAAAATTTAATACTTTGCCACTCCATATAGCACTTTGGAAGTCAATATCTTTGGAAATATGGTCCATTTCCCTTCTTTGAAAGCATTATATATTTAAAGTTTTTAAATTATTTATCTAGTCCATGTGATTAAAAATGAACAAAGTTAGTCCATCCATTATCTTCTGTGGTTGCTGTCTAGATATTAGTATTTGTTTTTTTCTCCCTCTTAAATGCTTGATTTTTTTTTCTTCTTATCCTGTAAAGAGCTCAATAGATACATTAAGAGAGCAAAAGGAAACCTCATCTACTAACATCACGGGATGCTGCTGCATAAATAATGGGTAAAGGTGGCTGTGCATGAACAATACACTTAAATATTTTTACTCAACTGTGTTACTGCTGATAGTTTCACCAGATAGTTTAAAATCTGCGGAAACTATCAGCAGATAGTTTAAAATGACCTGATAGTTTAAAATATAGTAAAATGGCAAGAAAGCATATCATGTGTTTCTTTTCCTGGCCAATTGTAAATAGTGTGTTTTTCTATTTGTCTTTTTAAAAATTTACTCTCAAAGCTACTCCAAAGTCAACACTTGCAGAATAAAAACATTATTAGTTGAGTTATTTTAGTCCTTCTTCTACAAGCATTGTCACGATGAAAGGGAAAACTCATATTTCTATAAAGTGAAATATTTTAAATAGCAAATTTAATATAATGTATCATATCAGTGTAATTTTATGGTTATTAATGTCTTTATTTTTACATATTTTCTTTCAATTTTACTGAGATCAGAATTGTTGATTTTGTTTTTGTTAATGCGCTACCTAGCTTGGATTATATAATATGACTTTTATTATTTCTTATGAGGGTTCCTGATATTAAGAAAAAAATGTCTGTTTTACTATCTTAGCATATCTTTTCATTAACTCTGCCTTAGAGACCTTTTTTAGTTCCAATTTTATCATTAAAATATTTAAAATATCAGAAGAATAGAACACTGTAAAACTATATATAAAAGAAAATATAAAAATGTCAAAGAAATACCCAAATATTTAAAGATAAGAAATAAAAAATCAGACAGGGACACTATTTTCTTTCTGTTTTATGCTGAAAGAAATCTCATAAAACATTCCCTAGGAATCTCCTCATATTCAATGGCAATACAATTATGCCACTTAGCTTTCAGGAAGATAGATTATTATAGCTTCCGCACATTGTCCACAATGTGTAACACATCTTTTTTTGTTGTTTGTTTTAATGGACTAAGTATCCCCAATATTAACAAGTGTTCTACTTTATCTGAAGCAAGATAAGAGATTGGGAAGAGAATCTGATCTCAGATTTTTGGTGCTTCCATTGGTTATCAACAGAATACTTAAGAGTGACAGGAAGTTAAATGTTTTACCTCTTTGGAGCATTGTGCTCAAATATGCATATTGTATGGATATTTTTGGCACAATAGAGGCTATGAAAATCCTGGTTATGCCAGGCCAACAGGGAGAATCTTCAGAGGATTTTATTTCCTTCATCCTAACTCTCATTCAAGTGAAATAAACAGTTGATCTTCATCTGTTTTTCTTGAGATCAGATTTCAGCTGAGAATACAGAATAAATTGGGGTGCTTCCAAAATTCTCATTTAGTGATTTATAAAAAGATGGAATGCATGATGAAAATAGGAATTTATATTCTGTAATCTTGCTAGTTCCCAAGTTCCATAATGCCCAAATATTCTCTTGCTTTTCTGTAATGAGTTTGTTCTATAGGTCTGACTATTGAGATAGCAGATAATGTTCAGAATGGGTATTTTTGAACACAGTAACAAGTATTAGAAATAAGTGACTGAATTTATAGTGACTTGATATTGATATGGGAGTGGTGGGAAGGGAAGAGTGTGGTCCCTTTAAATGATAGGGAATGTGAGAGGAGGGCGTGGCCCCCTGGCTAGGGCTCCACCCCCACATACCTGCAAGGGCAGGCATTTTCTGCCCAAATGTTGAATTACCCAAGACCACCCTGGCCTGCCACACCCCCATCCTGTGCCTATAAAAACCTGAGATCCCAGCAGGCAGACACACAGGTGGCTGGACATTGAGCATATCAGTGGAGGAACACAGAGGCGGCTGGATATGGAGATGAACGCACCAACAGGTACCCCGCACCCCGCAGGTCAGCAGGCCACCAGACCACCGACCAGCAGAATGACATGCAGTCTGGCTGGTGCAGTTGGAGGAGAGCCCAGGCCGCTGAATGGCCTAACTCCTGGGGAAAACCATCTTCCTTCTGGCTCCCCCATCTGCTGAGAGCTACTTCCACTCAATAAAACCTTGCACTCATTTTCCAAGCCCACGTGTGATCCAATTCTTCCAGTACACTAAGGCAAGAACCTCAGGATACAGAAAACCCTCTGTCCTTGTGACAAAGCAAAGGGTCTAATTGAGCTGGTTAGTACAAGCCGCCTACAGACAGATAAACTAAAAGAGCACCCTGTCACACACGCCGACTGAGGCTTCAGGAGCTATAAACATTCACAGCTAGACACTGCCATGGAGTCAGATACCCATAGCCTGCCCATCTGTATGCTCCCCTAGAGGTTTGAACAGTGGGGCACTGAAGAAGCAAGCCACTCCCCCCTTGAAGTGTGTGACAAGGGAACTTTTCCCACTTCATTATGACATATTCTTTCTATGCAGAGAACATAAGCACAATTATAGTAAAAATGTTAAGTAACATTTAGAAAAAAATAAATATAAACTTATATTAGAGGTAGAAGAAATATCCTTAGTCAACTTGAATGTCTCACTCTGGTCTGGCTCAATTTTACTACTTAGATCATTTTTTCTGGATCTGTTCCAATATGTCTCACACTGTTTTTATTCAGTCTAGAGTACACTGGAGTGCTGCATCTTTGTATTTGGACCATAATTACTCTTGGTTAAATGCCCTTATTCAGGGAGGACTTAGCATCCAGTGTCCATATCTATTTTAGCATCAGCACAACTCAGAAATCCCCAGGATCTGACAGCCTTTACCTGCAAATAAGATCGCAATATTAATATTCACACTTTGATAGCTTCTTGCCTTCACAATTCACTGTAGATTCTCTGTCATCTTTCAAAATCTTGAGAGAAATTTTTTCATGTCATTAAAAATAATGACTAGCATTTATTAACTTATATGCATGTCATGTTATGTACATTTTCAAAATTAATGTTTTTAACAAGTTTAAAAAGTAGGCAGTGTAATTATCCTCTGTCTAGAAATAAGAAAGCACAAGCAAATTGACAATTTAAGCAATAGTTTAAGTTTATAAAAATTCTAATAAATGAGATGTTAGAATTTGAATCTAGTTCTTTATAAACTAAAGCTTGTGATCTTAAATTCTTAATATACTATTTCCTGGAAATGTTTCATATTTCCTTACAAATAGCCCTTTCATGTTTCTCTTTGGTGTTCTTCTTTTTTATGTCTGTTTTGAAGAATCACCTGAGGTTAGGTGGTAAGCCACCTTACTACATTGTATCGGGGCCCTTACTGAGAAGCCTGTCTTTCTCACCATCTTGTTGCCATAGAGCTCCAAGACTCTTGTGTTGCCCTAAGGTACCAGATCCCCTTAGTTCTTCCGTTAAGAAAAAAAATTAAAAGTAAAACAACATGTATCTGCAAACATTCACTCAGTTTATTGTTTGACATTTTTTTCTCTTTTATTGAGGACGGATATATCAGTTTCTACCATCATCTCTCAACTAGCTTTCTCCTCTGTTTTTCTCCCCATTGACAAGTTAAATAAAATTTTGGCATGTGTTTAATGATTAGGGTTTAAAAAAATTGATCATTATGCTTTGGTAACCTGACTTTTTAAAAATAATGCCTTGATTCTCACAGAAATGGTTTTACTACACGTATGGGTCCAATTTGTGGAAAAGATACCACAAACTACTCACCATTATTTCTATTTATGGCTTCAGGTGTTAGTGAATTAGAATTCCCTCTATAAACTTTGTTCCCTCATAGCTTTGTAAATAAATGCTTATTTCTGTCAAACTCACATGTTCAGATAACTCTAAAATTCAGTTTAGATTCAGCGGGAACTCTTGCTACATTAATCGTATTGAAATTATACTTCTACCGATTTAGTCCATTTTTAACCTCTTGAAATTAGAGATCTTGCATCATAGAATTTCCTGGACAGAGCACCATACCTGAAATACATTGAGTGTTCAACTGATATTTATTGAAGTGAACCGAACAGAAGAAAGTTCTTCCTTTCTGCTTATTCACTTGTTCAAACTCAACTTTAACTTCCAGGTGCTCATCAACAATTATCTCCCAGAGGTGTTACTATCTCTTTTAAAACTGCGAAGTTCTTACCATTTATAACTTACAACTAAACTCTCTGGTTCTTTGTTTAATTCTGTAACTTTCTTCTTGCTTTCTATGATAATTCAAGTATTGTCTGCCAACATATACTGTGTTCCTGTGATCTGCCTTTTGTTTCTGCTCTCATCACTGGAGGACTATTTTACCAGTTGAAGACTTTTTTTAGGAGGAGTACTAAAATAAAATATAATTTTCAAAAAGTAAAAACATGACATACATAACAATATAGATTTAACATGTCAATGTTTTAACTATAATGTAAGAATAAGAGGTTAAACCTGGTTCAAAAAATAATGTGAGGAATTTGGATTTTTACAGTTTGCCTACCATAAAAATGCAAAAATAAATTTGCTAACAGATGTATAACTGATTAGTGATTAATGTAGATAGAAAATGGTAAACTTTGGTTTACTTTTCCTCCTGACCAGAAATCATTTGCATTACTATTGTTAAAGAATCATTTGCAATGTTCGTAGACAGATTATTTGTGAAGTTCCTAGGCAAGAATTGGGTGTATTTCTACCAGTTTTCTATATATTAATTTCTAATATTAAAGAATTATAAAATATCCTAATAAATAGTAAATTTGCAGTCAAAAGAACATATCCTAGAAAATCAGATAATCCCTTCAAAGGATGGGCCATTCCCAACACTATCTTAAAATTACTCCCAATTATCTCTTTGCCTATTTCCAGGTTTTAGATAAATTTTCATAACAAATTGAATTGCTTGAGTGGAACATGGCTGAAAATGGATTCACTATTGTGTAAACCAAGAGTTAACTTAGATAATATTTTCCCACTATTCAGGATAGCAGGGTACCTTTCTCTCTCTGATCAAGCTTTGTAAGCAGATGACTAAGATGGGAAACATCAAGGTTAAATTTTGAGTCCTTTGTCATTACTTTTTTTATTTTTATTTTTATTTTTTAAATAGTCTGTCAAGAACTACAAGAAGCCAACTTTGGGGAAAGTGAAACTTTTAATGACCCTCCATATCACAACAAGTGAAGAAAAATATTCAGAATAAAGTACAGCACATTGAGATCTTGAAGGTAAATAACTCTTTTGATTAGAACATATGCTGAACCAAAGAACAGGTCATTTTTTAAATTTAATTCAAACTGGCTAGCCAGGACTTTCACGCACATTTTTATCAGTAGAAATATTTGACTCTTGTTTCTTGGTAACATATAGGGGCTTGAAAATACTCGTTGAATGGATTAAGTGTTATTAAGAACCAAATAATTGTGAGGGAAAACCATTTCCTATTTTAAATGAAAATTGTCTCTACATCTTGTTTTGGGCAGAAGTATGTTTAAATATCATGTCAATTGATTGCCTAGAATTACACTGGCTTTTCCGTTCTTAATTCCCTTCCTTTTACATTGGTTGGCACCACATTATAATATAATAACTATGGGATTTTATTTAATGTTATCAAAAATTTTAAGCTCTTAACAATAATAAAAACAACCTTAAAATTATGGACTTGCATAAATATTTACGTAGGAATTCAGAGTACTTACCATGTGTGAATATTAAAAAGTTTAACTTTTTTCAGTCCCCTTTATTGATGTCTGCTATCCAGATACCAGTGTTTGGATGGGTCTCTACTCATAAAAACTATCATGGTTTTAGTCTGAGATGTGTATTAAATGTCTTTTCTTCAAATTGTCTTTTGAGTCATAGAGGGAGGAACTGGGAAACTTAGATATTATCCATTACAAGTAATCCATCCAATTTATTTTCTCTCCAGTAGCATACACACTATGGGGTCATTCTATTTAGGCAGTGACACACAATTTTTTTTCTCTCAAATCTCCTGAAGGAGCTTGCCACCCTAACAGAGTCTGCTGTATAATTTTATCAACAAAGAAAGGGTGTGTATGACAGGATTTTAGTATTTCCAGGTGGCTGAGAAAGAGAATAAGATAGCAACAGCTCCTCCTCTTCAGTCAATAGCTGAGAGGACAAAAGGAACTGGCAGGTGGAAAAATGATGAAGAATTCAAATAGGTAATGCAGCTCTGGACTGGACCATGGAGGAGCAAACAAGAGGACAGATTATGGGCCAGTGTGTTTCGCTCTCAGATATTCCAATTCAATAAGCTCAACATCTTTGTAAAAAATCACTGCCTAAAAATCATTGCCTATAATCCATAAATGTTTTAAGATATATTATCTTTTTTTGAAATAATTTACCATATTTTCTCAACAGCATTTTTTTCCTTATATGTGGGACATGGATTTTCATTTATGTGCCTTGTGTTCCAGAGTTAGTTAAACGAGAAGAGAATAGGGAAGAATTTAACACCAGTCTTTTAAATATTTTGATACCTTTAAAATACTTGTAATATGCAGCCCTAAAAAACGAAGGAGTTCATGTCCTTTGCAGGGACATGGATGAAGCTGGAAGCCATCATTCAAATAACACAGGAACAGAAAACCAAACACCGTGTGTTCTCACTCATAAGTGGGAGTTGATGGGTGAGAACACATGAACACAGGGAGGGAAGCATCACACACCGGGGCCTGTCGGGGGGTGGGGAGCAAGGAGAGGGGGAGCATTAGGACAAATACCTAATGCATATGGGGCTTAAAAGTTCGACAACAGGTGAATAGGTGCAGCAAACCACCATGGCACAAGTATACCTATGTAACAAACCTGCACATTCTGCACACGTGTCTCAGAACTTAAAGTAAAAAAAGACTTGTAATAGAAGATTCTGAACAGAAAGCATGGAAGAAATTATTTTCTCACATACACATAAACCCCTGATCTTCCCACCCTCTGCCGCATTGTGTCTTTCATGATGACTTGAAAAATAAGCTTTCATGGAATGTTTGATGTGAAAGATTTATTATATCTAAAATTTAAACTTTGGCAAATGACTAAGAACCAGGAACATGCATTAATAGTAAAAACTAATACAACAATATTAAGCTGAAAGTTTGACACACATCCAGTGATTCTTCACCCACAGTTCAAGTGTGAAGAGCATAGCACACTGGAGGCAATTACATTTTCAGAATGAAAGGAATTATAATTCCTGATTCTTGTGCTCATTCACTTCAAGTCTTGCTCAATTGCAAAATGTAACTAGAGATTTAATAACTACTGTTACCCTGAGAGAATGCATTAGGAATAAATTTAGATTTAAAAAAGCTCTACATCCTCTACATAACTGGCAGATGCCTCTCTTGCTTAGGAACGGACTGACAGAGAGCTTACTCACCTTGCTGTACTCCACAGGCACTTGCACATTTGCAGCACAGCTCTTTTAGCCATGATCTAAAATAGGTCTTTTCTAGACTTTTTTTTGTTTTGTTTTTGAACAGGCTGTTACTGAGTTAACTCGGTGTCAGGGATTTGATAAATGCTTATGTAGAAAACCTAGTAACAAGTGAGTGAGACATGAAACAGAACCTGATTTCAGAGGACGGAAATGAAAAATACTAGATTTAATTTGAAAATCCATGGATTTCCCAAATTTCAGAATGAAGAGATGAAACAAAAGGCATTTTCTGAGTTCACTGTATGTCTTTTTCATGGCACTATTTATATCAGTAAAATTATGTAAACAGTATTCAATTTCATTATAAGGCCAAATTATTATTTTTTTGTGTAG
>NW_012100210.1:533909-540016 GCF_000951045.1 Mandrillus leucophaeus | reverse complement strand
TATTTTAAATTTTAACTCCATCTTTTGTATTAAAATATAAAGAAATTAATATAAATACATTTTTCTTCCCCTTCTAACATTAATTAATCCTGTCTTTTCAGCACAGGATTCAAAGTATTTCCTTTCTGTTTAGTAACTGAAAACATTGGTAAATTATTTTTTGAAGCTAGTTTAATTTCAAAAAGAGAGGGGTCAACTGTTCCTGGCTTATTGCTTCAAGTCTTCAAGTAGGCACTTCTAGATATATAATAGACGTAGGCAGTACCATCAGGCACCAGATTTTCTTTTTTTCTGGGCTTAACTCTCCTTTTTGGTAACTTCATTTTCTGGTTGCTTCTTCCTGTGTAGTGGCAAGATTTTTAGTCTTATATTTTAGTGGTATAATAATTATGTAGCTCAATATCTATTTTCTCTTTAGCTCCAAAAAAAAAACAAAACAAAAAAGAAACAAAAAATCAAATTTGAACCTCATTGTACCAATCTAATCCTGTCTTGACATCTGCATCTCTGAGAACTTGAACATGTAAATCTTCTAGTTCCCAACCTAAATAGCAAAAGTCTGACAGCCTATACTCTAGGAAAGGTGCCTCATTTCATCTTTCAGCCACCCTTGCCGTCACACTCAGCACTGTCTTGTGTCTCTAAGTGTGTATCACCCTGGTTCAGCTATTCAAAAAGTAAAATTTCCAGTTGTCTACAATAATGAAAAAAGGAAAATAGCTTCACCATGTGAGCCAGGAGAGGACCAAGAATCTGAAAGTATATAATTTAGAGATTCTACCGATTTCTCTATCCTACACACTGCCTTATGTACTGACATTCAGCTTATATCTAAAGCTCTTCTCTATCCCCATTCAACCACCTCCTCTTAACTTATAAACAAACATGTGTGCACATGCACACATACACAGAGGAGGTTAGGTTTCAGCTCATTGTACTGGTTGTATTCATTCTACTGAATCTATTGCCACTAATTCACCGACTTTCTCTCCCTGAAAATTTTATTTATTTCATTTATTTTTCAGTCATTTACTGTATTAATTTACCGTATTAGTCCATTTTCACACTGCTAATGAAGACATACCTGAGACTCAGTTATTTACAAAAGAAAAAGGTTTTAATGGACTCAAAGTTCCACATGGCTGGGGAGGCCTCACAATTATGATGGAAGGTGAAAGGCACATCTCACATGGTAGCAGATAAGGGAGCTTGTGTAGGGAAACTCCTCCTTATAGAATCATCAGATCTCTTGAGACTTATTAACTATCAAGCGAACAGCACAGCAAAGACCTGTCCCCATGATTCAATTACCTCCCACCAGGTCCCTCCCACAACACATGGGAATTCAAGATAAGATTTGGGTGGGGACACAGCAAAACTATATCATCCACTCAATCTTAACTTCAAAAAACATTTACTGATCATTCACTATTAATCAATATTTGAGCTCATTTTTATGGATACATAAGCAAAAATAAAGCCAACCTATTTTTCTTACTGAATTTATCGTAGATTAGTAGACACATGTTTCCTGAATAAAGACAAAATTAAAATAGCTGATGCGTTTTACAAGTTGTGGATGAGGCAATCAATGGTATTTTAAGATTATATAAAATAAAATTTGACTTAAGGGGTCAAAGAAATAGTGAATAATTTGTTATTTGAAGCAGTAATCCACTGACGGCAGCCCCACAGAGGAGGTGCAAAGGGAGGAGGAAAGGTAGAGTCAAAAGTGGAACACAGTTTAGGGAGGACACAGTGTTTATATGATGAGTGGTAATGAAGGTACTCAGACCATCCTCAAATCCTTCTGCATGGAAGGGCTTCATTGAAAAGTCAGGGCCCTACAACTGCCCCTTCCATTTCAGTAATGTCTGTCCTCAAACTTTATGAATAATTCTATCTATTTATGAACATGGACTTAAAGAGATCCTTGTCATCTTTAAATAAGCAAAATATTATCTGTCATAGAGTCTATTGGTTACAGAGTTCAGAAACAGTGCTGCTGAATTAAAGCTTCCAGGAGTAGGATTTACTTCTAACAAAAAAACAAATGACAATAATGCAGAAAATAAGCAAACAAAAATACCTTGCCATTGACTGAAAGACTTTTAAAATGAATCTGCCTTAGAGTAATAATCTAATTTCATCGATAGACAAAAATACCAGGGTATACAATCTTTTCATGGAAGATTGTAATTGTGAAAGAGGAAATGTTAATTCAACAAATGAAAGTTGAGCCACATAAGTCCAAAGGTTACTGACTTCTTTGAATCTATGAATCTATCCTCTATTGACATCCTACTTCAATTTGTGACCACTGAAAAATCAGTCTTTTTCTACTAGCATTCAGGGTAATTATCTTGCCTAAGGCTTAAGATCTGAATGAACTAGATGTTACCCTTTTGTTTTCTTTAATGCAAAATATGGTTTTGATTTGTAAATGCATTCAGAGGCACAGCAATGGGTACCAAAATTATTATTTTTAAATGAAATAAAATAGAGTTGACAGCTAAAGAACTTTCACAGCAGTTATTATTATGTGTTATTATTAGCAGCAGCATGTGGTGACATTTTAGACTCTAAATCCACAGAAATGTATCCTATATCATGGAAATTCCAGATGCTAGGGGAAGAAAATAGAAATGCTGCTGTCTGGCTTAATATGAGAGAATTTTTTTTTTAATGAAATGAGAAGTCTGATCATTTTGGACTAGATAGTAGGGATTGATTCATCCCTATCCCTAGGAGTTAAATGTTTAATATGAGGACTTTCCTATGAACATAGATATCTGCCACTGAAAATACTGCTCAGAATATGCTGAGGAATATATTTGAGTCTTTAAGCTGTGTGAAACCTGTCACATTGTTAGTGACTTAGCAGCAGAATATCTCATGGAATTAGTCAGTGTGAGTCCTCTGTAATATAGCTGACTGGAATGCAAACCTAGCGTATCGTGTCCTTAGCCCGAACCAGAAAAGGCTCCACAGTACATGTAAATAAATGTCTAGACTTTCTTGAAGAATAGTTCTGTTCTTGGTACTCAAATTTTCTTTAACAGACATTGGACATTGACATTCTATATGTGCAATCAGGCAGCATAATGTAGTCATTAGAAATATGGAATCAGATTCAAATGGAACTTCATTTGAAAACACATAGCTCTGTGACTAAGGCATTTCCTGAGCACTATCACTCACCCAGAACACTTCAATATATAATTTATTTATTTTTAGTAAAGAAATGTTAATCTATCAGTGATATTCAGGATAGATTAGGAAATCCTTTACAGAAATGTGAATAAAATAAATTAACATTATGAGATGAGAATTTCAAACTTGGCTATAAGGAAATTTCCCCAGCTACTTATTAGGATCTTTACATTTTGTCACAAAGTGAAAACTTTAATGTATGCAATTGAGGGTAGGCCAGTGGCTGGATGATGCAATCAGGAGACTAGGATCATTGTCACATCTTTCAGCTATTGTTAGCATGAAGTTGTGCCTCCCACTCCCCAATGGTCACAGATGGCTGTTCCACCTTTATGATCAGATGCCAGGCAGGACAAAATGGAATGACAAAGGAAAACAGCACATGCTGCATCTGACATGCATTTAAATCCTAAACAACAATTTTCCTTCACTTCTCATTGGCCAGAATCATGTCAGTCACCTGCTATCTAACAGGAGGTGGGGAAACAAAGTTTTAGTGTTTAATATACAATGCTACCCCAACAAATTCAGATATTGTTGTTGATATAAATGATATGAAAGGAGAAATAAATGGATATTAGATATTGATATGGTTTGGCTGTGTCCCTACCCAAATCTCATCCTGAACTTTATGTAGTTCCCATAATCTCCACATGTCATGGGAGGGACCTGGTGGGAGATTATTGAGTTGTGGAAGTGGTTACCTCCATGCTGTTCTTCTGACAGTGAGTTCTCATGAGATCTGATTATTTTATAAGGGGCATTTCTCTCCCTTTGCTCTGCATTTCTCCTTGCTGCTGCCATGTCAAGAAGGACATGTTTGCTTCTCCTTTTGCTGTGATTGTAAGTTTCCTGAGGCCTCCCCAGGATGCTGAATTGTGATTCAATTAAACCTTTTTCCTTTATAAATTACCCAGTCACAGGTATATCTTTATTAGCAGCATGAGAACGGACTAATACCATATACTAGTAGTGGGTACTGGAGTGGGGTGCTGATGTAAAGATAGCTGAAAATGTGGAAACAATTTTGGAACTGGGAAATAGGCAGAGGTTGGAACCATTCGGAGAGCGCAGAAGAAGACAGGAAGATATGGGAGAGTTTGAAACTCCCCAGAGACTTAATGAATGGCTTTGGCCAAAATGCTGATAGTGATATAGACAATAAAGTTCAGACTGAGGTGGCTCAGATGGAGATGGGGAGCTTGTTGGGAAGTGGAGTAAAGGTCACACCTGCTATGCAAAGAGGCTGGTGGTATTTTTCCCCTGTCCTAGAAATGTGTGGAACTTCCAACTTAAGAGAGATGATTTAGGGTATCTGGTGGAAGAAATTTCTAAGCAGCAAAGCATTCAAGAGGTGACAGAGCATAAAAGTTTGGAAAATGTGCAACCTGACAATATGTAGAAAAGAAAAAACAATTTCTTGGGGAGAAATTCAGGCCTGCTGCAGAAACTTGCATAAGTAACCTGCAGCCAAATATTAATAGCCAAGACAATGAGGAAAATGACTCCAGAGCATGTCAGAGACCTTCACGGCAGCTCCTCCCATCACAGACTGTGAGTCTTAGGAGGAAAAAACAGTTTTGTGGGCCAGGTCCAGTGTCCCCCTGCTTTGTGTATCCTAGGGACTTGGTGTTCTGTGTCCCAGCCACTCCGTCCATGAATAAAAGGGTCCAAGGTACATTTCAGGCCATGGCTTCAGAGGGTACACGTCCCAAGCCTTGGCAGCTTTCATGTGTTGTTGGTCCTGTAGGTGTGCAGAATTCAAGAACTGGGTTTTGGGAACCTCCACCTAGATTTCAGAGGATGTATGGAAACACCTGGATATCCAGGCAGAGGTATGCTGCAAATGAAGAGTCCTCATGGAGAATCTCTGCTACTGCAGCGCAGAAGGAAATTGTGGGGTTGGAGCCTCCACAGAGTCCCCACTGGGGAACTACATAGTGGAGCTGTGAGAAGGGAGTCACTGTTCTCCAGACCCCAGAATGATAGATCCACTACCAGCTTGCACCGTGCACCTGAAAAAGCCACAGACACTCAATGCTAGCCATGAAAGCAGCCAGGAGGGGAGCTATACCCTGCAAAGCTGCAGGAGCAGAGCTGCCTAAGGCCATGGAAGCCAACCTGTTGCATCAGTGTGACCTGAATGTGAGACACAAAGTCAAAGGTGATCATTTTAGAACTTTAAAGTTAAATGACTTCCCTATTGGATTTCAGACTTGCATGGGGTCTGTAGCCCCTTTGTTTTCGCCAATTTCTCCCATTTTTGATGGGTGTATTTACCCAATGCCTGTACTTCCATTGTATCTAGGTAGTAACTAACTTGCTTTTGATTTTATGGGCTCATAGGTGGATGGGACTTCCCTTGTCCCAGATAAGACTTTGGACTTAGACTTTTGAGTTCATGGTGAATGAGTTAAGATTTTAGGGGACTGTTGGAAGGGCATGATTGTGTTTTGAATTGTATGGACATGAGATTTGGGTGGGGCCAGAGGCAGAAAAATATGGTTTGGCTGTGTTCCTTCCCAAATCTCTTCTTGAACTGTAGTTCCCATAATCTCCACAAGTCATGAGAGGGACCTAGTGGGAGGTAATTGAATCATGGACATGGTTACTTCCATTCTGTTCTCATGATAGTGAGTGAGTTTTCACAAAATCTGATGGTTTTATGAGACTTCTTCCTTCATTTATCTGCACTTCTCCTTGCTGCCACCATGTGAAGAACTTGTTTGTTTCCCCTTCCACCATGATTGTAAGTTTCCTGAGGCCTCCCTGGCCATGCGGAACTGTGAGTCAATTAAAATTCCTTTCTTTACAAATTACCCAGTCTTGGGTATGTCTTTATTATCAGTGTGAGAACGGATTAATACAGATATTTAGTATTATCAGACAAAGTA
>NW_012100210.1:531188-533859 GCF_000951045.1 Mandrillus leucophaeus | reverse complement strand
GCTACTGCAGCGCAGAAGGAAATTGTGGGGTTGGAGCCTCCACAGAGTCCCCACTGGGGAACTACATAGTGGAGCTGTGAGAAGGGAGTCACTGTTCTCCAGACCCCAGAATGATAGATCCACTACCAGCTTGCACCGTGCACCTGAAAAAGCCACAGACACTCAATGCTAGCCATGAAAGCAGCCAGGAGGGGAGCTATACCCTGCAAAGCTGCAGGAGCAGAGCTGCCTAAGGCCATGGAAGCCAACCTGTTGCATCAGTGTGACCTGAATGTGAGACACAAAGTCAAAGGTGATCATTTTAGAACTTTAAAGTTTAATGACTTCCCTATTGGATTTCAGACTTGCATGGGGTCTGTAGCCCCTTTGTTTTCGCCAATTTCTCCCATTTTTGATGGGTGTATTTACCCAATGCCTGTACTTCCATTGTATCTAGGTAGTAACTAACTTGCTTTTGATTTTATGGGCTCATAGGTGGATGGGACTTCCCTTGTCCCAGATAAGACTTTGGACTTAGACTTTTGAGTTCATGGTGAATGAGTTAAGATTTTAGGGGACTGTTGGAAGGGCATGATTGTGTTTTGAATTGTATGGACATGAGATTTGGGTGGGGCCAGAGGCAGAAAAATATGGTTTGGCTGTGTTCCTTCCCAAATCTCTTCTTGAACTGTAGTTCCCATAATCTCCACAAGTCATGAGAGGGACCTAGTGGGAGGTAATTGAATCATGGACATGGTTACTTCCATTCTGTTCTCATGATAGTGAGTGAGTTTTCACAAAATCTGATGGTTTTATGAGACTTCTTCCTTCATTTATCTGCACTTCTCCTTGCTGCCACCATGTGAAGAACTTGTTTGTTTCCCCTTCCACCATGATTGTAAGTTTCCTGAGGCCTCCCTGGCCATGCGGAACTGTGAGTCAATTAAAATTCCTTTCTTTACAAATTACCCAGTCTTGGGTATGTCTTTATTATCAGTGTGAGAACGGATTAATACAGATATTTAGTATTATCAGACAAAGTAAAGAAAAACAAGTTTGGTGCTAAACTGCCTACTCCACACACATTATCATGTTTAATCCTCAAAATAAATAAAAATAAACCTCTAGAAGTCATAAATTATAAGGCTATTTTCAGATGTGGGCCTGATAATTTTGTACATTCCCAACACTGAAAGTAGAGCAAACATTTGTCTGGCTCCAAGGCCTATGACCTTTACCCTGCCCTACATTGTCTTCCTTGAAATGCTGTCTCGGATCTGATAGTAGATCATTAAATAGCTGCAATTAATCCTCATCATTTCTATCTTCTTAGAAATGGTAGATAAATGGTTCTCTGTAGTTCTGCTGCTGAAGTTAAATATAGCTTTGTGTAACCATCAAAGGTGATTATTTCATGGGACAGGGTTATTCAGTGCCCAGAGCAGTAAGCTCAAATGTAGGAAACCTAGGATCTTAAACTTTATCCATCTCTGCCAGTTAGCTTCTCTGGTCCTGAACTGTCCTAACTTGTGAAGCAGAAAAGGTAGCCTGACCCTTCTATCTGACACTGTTTTTGTAAGGAAAGATGGGAAAATATTATTGGGAAGTGCAAGTGCTTGCTGTACAAATATAAGAAATTTTTATTATCGATCTTGTAGCCCAATGTGGCAGTCTACTTGATACTCTATCAGACGCCTAATTGAGCAGTTTCAGTGCAAGCATCTAAGCTGACAGCAGCCGAAGACTGATTCTCCTCTTTGACAAAATGCAGAATCTAGATGAATACATTCTGTCGTCTCTGGTACATGCCCGTGAGGATGGGTTATCAGCACTTTTCATAAATAAATGTAAAATCAGTCTATAAAATGATAGGAGGTAATAACTCTTCACAGACCTTACTAATTGATGATTATTTGTGTAAATACTGTTGGTGACATTTTTTTGTTTTTTCTTTGTGTTTCACCAAGAAGAAAAAAAAAGATCGTTTAATTTATTAAGTTAACAATTACTTACCTATTTAGTGGTTCCTATGTCTCACACATTGTGCTAGTGACTGAGAATGCACCAAGGAACCAGAAATATGGTTCTTACCTTCATGGATTTTCTGATCTATCATTGAGAAAACTTAAACAGTTAATTAAACATGTCATGTTTCATTAGGTTACTGAGTATGTCACAAATCAGTAAAAAATGGTGTAAGGAGGCAGGAGAAATAGAAGCACAATGGAAACTTTCTATAAGCAGTGCACACACAAGCACATGACTTTTCACAACCATGAGCAATATGGTCTTAAAATTCTTGTTTGTAAATCCATGAAATCAACTTAAATATATGTAATTTTACCCCCAAATTCAGAAAAAGCATGGGTGAAAATTTTTAACTTACCACTTTGGAACCTTAATGATTTTGTAAAAGCAACACTGTATAAATTAAAATAAAAACTATTAAAATACAATAATTTCTGTGTTATGTATATCTTTACTTGTTAATATAAACCAGGACTTAGTAGAATCTGCACATCTAAAGACATGAGGAGGAATGAATACATGGATGGTCAGCAACTTGCAGTGGGCTTGGTCCCTAACTTATACTTATGGTTCCACATACAATTTTTTAACTTTACATTGGTGGGAACACAATACACATTCCGTAGGTTCCTCAACTTCTCATTGGGTTACATCCTAATAAACT
>NW_012100210.1:527819-529772 GCF_000951045.1 Mandrillus leucophaeus | reverse complement strand
TAACCAGGATGATCTCTATCTCCTGACCTAGTGATCCGCCCTCCTCAGCCTCCCAAAGTGCTGAGATTATAGGTGTGAGCCACCTCGCCTGGTCATCTGATGATAGTTTATTTTGCTGTGCAGGAGCTCTTTAGTTTAGTTAGATCCCATTTGTCAATTTTGGCTTTCGTTGCCATTGCTTTTTGTGTTTTAGTCATGAAGACTTTGCTCATTCCTATGTCCTGGATGGTATTGCCTAGGTTTTCTTCTAGGGTTTTTATGGTTTTAGGTCTCACCTTCAAGTCTTTAATCCATCTTGAGTTAATTTTTATATAAAGTATAAGGAAGGGGTCCAGTTTCAGCTTTCTGCATATGGCTAGCCAGTTTTCCCAACACCGTTTATTAAATAGGCAATCCTTTCCCCACTGCTTGTTTTTGTCAGATTTGTCAAAGATCAGATGGTTGTAGATTTGTGGTGTTATTTCTGAGGCATCTGTTCTGTTGCTTTGGTCTATATATCTGTTTTGGTACCGGTGCCATGCTGTTTTGGTTACTGTAGCCTTGTAGTATAGTTTGAAGTGAAGTGGCATGATGCCTCCGGCTTTGTTCTTTTTGCTTAGGATTGTCTTGGCTCTGTGGGCTCTTTTTGGGTTCCATATGAAATTTAAAGTAGTTTTTTGCAATTCTGTGAAGAAAGTCAGTGGTACCTTGATGGGGATAGCCTTTAATCTATAATTTACTTTGGACAGTATGACCATTTTCATGATATTGATTCTTCCTATCCATGAGCATGGAATGTTTTTCCATTTGTTTGTGTCCTCTCTTATTTCCTTGATCAGTGGTTTGTAGTTCTCCTTGAAGAGGTCCTTCACATCCCTTGCAAGTTGTATTCCCAGGTATTTTTTTCTCTTTGTAACAATTGTGAACAGGAGTTCACTCATGATTTGGCTCTTTGTTTGTCTGTTATTGGTGTCTGATAATGCTTGTGATTTTTGCAAATTGATTTTGTATCCTGAGATTTTGCTGAATTTGCTTATCAGCTTAAGGAGATTTTGGGCTGAGACGATGGGGTTTTCTAAATATACAATCATGCCATCTGCAAACAGAGAAATTTGACTTCCTTTTTTCCTATTTGAATACCCTTTATTTCTTTCTCTTGCCTGATTGCCCTGGCCAGAACTTTCAATACTATGTTGAATAGAAGGGGTGAGAGAGGGCATCCTTGTCTTGTGGCAGTTTTCAAAAGGATTGTTTCCAGTTTTTGCCTATTCAGTGTGATATTGACTGTGGGTTTGTCATAAATAGCTCTTATTGTATTGAGATATGTTCCATCAATACCTAATTTATTGAGAGTTTTTAGCATGAAGGGGCATTGAATTTTGTTTAAGGCCTTTTCTTTTGGGAAAATCATGTGGTTTTTGTCATTGGTTCTGTTTATGTAATGGATTACATTTATTGATCTGCATATGTTAAACCAGCCTTGCATCCTGGGGATGAAGCTGATTGGATTGTGGTGCATAAGCTTTTTGATGTGCTGCTCTATTTGCTTGACCATTATGTTATTGAGGATTTTCACATTGATGTTCATCAGGGATATTGGCCTGAAATTTTATTTTTTTATTTGCCGATGTCAGGTTTGATACCGGGATGATGCTGGCCTCCTAAAATGAGTTAGGTATGATTCCCTCTTTTTCTATTGTTTGGAATAGTTTCAGAAGGAATGGTATCAGCTCCTCTTTGTACCTCTGGTAGAATTTGGCTGTGAATCCATCTTGCCCTGTACTTTTTTTGGTTGGTAGGCTATTAATTACTTCCTTAATTTCAGAACTTGTTATTGGTCTGTTCTCAGATTTGCCTTCTTCCTGGTTTAGCCTTGGGAGGGTGTATTTGCCCAGGAATTTATCCATTTCTTCTAGATTTCCTAGTTTATTTGCATAGAGATGTTTATAGTATTCTCTGATGGTAGTTTGTATT
>NW_012100210.1:526725-527094 GCF_000951045.1 Mandrillus leucophaeus | reverse complement strand
CATTTGCTGAGGAGTGTTTTACTTCTAATTATGTGGTCAATTTCATAATAAGTATGTTGTGGTGCTGAGAAGAATGTATACTCTGTTGATTTGGGGTGGAGAGTTCTGTAGATTTCTCTTAGGTCCACTTGGTTTAGAGTTGAGATCAAGTCTGGATATCCTTGTTAATTTTCTATCTCGTTGATCTGTCTAATATTGACAGTGGAGTGTTAAAGTCTCCCACTATTACTGTGTGAGAGGCTAAGTCTCCTTGTAGGTCCCTAAGAACTTGCTATATGAATCTGAGTGCTCCTGTATTGGGTGCATATATATTTAAGATATTTACCTCTTCTTGTTGCATTGATCACTTTACCATTATGTAATGCTGTT
>NW_012100210.1:526321-526634 GCF_000951045.1 Mandrillus leucophaeus | reverse complement strand
TTGATAACTATTCCTCATCCCTTTATTTTGAGCCTATGTCTGTCTTTGCACATGAGATGGATCTCTTGACTACTGCACACCAATGGGTCTTGACTCTTTATCCAATTTGCCAGTCTGTGTCTTTCAATTGGGGCATTTAGCCCACTTACATTTAATGTTAGTGTTGTTATGTGTGAATTTGATCCTGTCTTTATGGTGCTAGCTGGTTATTTTCCCTGTTAGTTGATGCAGTTTTTTCATAGTGTAGATGGTCTTTAGAATTTGGTATGTCTTTGCACTGGCTGGTACCAGTTGTTCCTTTCCATATTTAGTG
>NW_012100210.1:512902-526082 GCF_000951045.1 Mandrillus leucophaeus | reverse complement strand
AGTAGCTGAGATTACAGGTGCCCGCTACCACACCTGGCTAATTTTTGTATTTTTAATAGAGATGTGGTTTCAGCATGTTGGCCAGGCTTGTTTCAAACTCCTGACCTCAGGTGATGCACTGCCTTGGCTTCTCAGAGTGTTGGGATTACAGGTGTGAGCCACCACCCTGGCCCACATATTCTTTTCTTTAGCATATTGAATATTGGCCCCCACTCTCTTCTGGCTTGTAGGGTTTCTGCTGAGAGATCCACTATTAGTCTGATGGGCTTCCATTTGTGGGTAACCCGACCTTTGTCTCTGACTATCCTAAACATTTTTTTCTTCATTTCGACCCTGGTGAATCTGACAATTATCTGCCTTGGGGTTGCTGTTCTCGAGGAGTATCTTTGTGGTGTTCTCTGAATTTCTTGAATTTCTTGAATTTGAATGTTGGCCTGTTTTGCTAGGTTGGTGAAGTTCTCCTGGATAATATCCTAAAGAGTGTTTTCCAACTTGGTTCCATTTTCCCCATCATTTTCAGGTGCACCAATCAAGCATAGATTTGGTCGTTTCACATTGCCCCATATTTCTTGGAGGCTTTGTTCACTTCTTTTCACTCTTTTTTCTCTTATCTTGTCTTCTCACTTTATTTGAGTTGATATTCAATCTTTGATATTCTTTCTTTCACTTGATCGATTCAGCTATTGATACTTGTGTATGCTTCACGAAATTCTCATGCTGTGTTTTTCAGCTCCATCAGGTGATTCATGTTGTTCTCTAAACTGGTTATTCTAGTTGGAAATTCCTCTAACCTTTTTTCAAGGTTCTTATCTTCCTTGCATTGTGTTAGAACATGCTCCTTTAGCTCAGAGAAGTTTGTTATAACCCACCTTCTGAAGCCTACTTCTGTCAATTCATCAAACTCATTGTCCAGTTTTGTTCCCTTGATGGCAAGGAGTTGTGATCCTTTGGAGGAGAAGAAGCATTCTGGTTTTCCTAATTTTCAGCCTTTTTACACTGGTTTCGCCCCATCTTTGTGGGTTTATCTACCTTTGGTCTTTGATGTTGGCGACCTTCAAATGGGATCTCTGAGTGTCTGTCCTTTTGGTTGATGTTGATACTATTCCTTTCTGTTTGTTGGTTTTCGTTCCAACAGTCAGGCCCCTCTGCTGCAGGTCTGCTGGAGTTTGCTGGAGGTCCACTCCAGCCCCTGTTTTCTTACGTATCACTAGCAGAGGCTGCAGAACAGCAAAGATTACTGCCTGTTCCTTCCTCTGGAAGGAGGGTCATTCGCCGGATGCCATGCGGAGCTCTCCCCTGTGAGTTGTCTGTCGACCCCTACTGGGTGGTGTCTCCGAGTCAAGATACACGATACACGGGGTTCAGGGACCCACTTGAGGAGGCAGTCTGTACCTTATCAAAGCTCAAACACTGTGCTAGGAGAACTGCTGCTCTCTTCAGAGCTGCCAGGCAGGGACATTTAGATCTCCTGAAGATGTGCCTACAACCACCCCTTCTCCCAGGTGCTCTGTCCCAGGGAGATGGGGCTTTTATCTATAAGCCTCTGACTGGGGCTGCTACCTTTTTTTTCAGAGATGCTCTGCCCAGAGAGGAGGAATCTAGAGAGGCAGACTGGCCACAGCGTCCTTGCTGACTTGCAGTGGACTCTGCCCAGTTTGAACTTCCTGGTGGCTTTGTTTACACCGTGAGGGTAATACCACCTACTCAAGCCTCAGTAGTGACCGATGCCCCTTCCCCCCACCAAGCTATAGTCCCAGCTTGACCTCAGACTGCTGTCTAGCAGTGAGAATTTCAAATCAGTGGATTTTAGCTTGCTGGCCTCTGTGAGGAAGGAATCTGCCAAGCCAGACCACTTGGCTTCCTGGCTTCAGCCCCCTTTCCAGGGGAGTGAATGGTTCTGTCTCACTGGTGTTCCAGGTGCCATTGGGTTGGGGAAAAAAAAAAAAAAACTCCCGCAGCTGGCTTGGTGTCTGCCCAAATGGCTGCCCAGTTTTGTGCTTGAAGCCCAGGGCCCTGGTGGCGTAGGCACCGGAGGGAATCTCCTGGTATGCCGGTTGTGAAGCCCGTGGGAAAAGCGCAGTATCTTAGCCAGAGTGCACCATTCCTCCTGGTACGGTCTCTCATGGCTTCCCTTGGCTGGAGGAGGGAGATCCCCGAACCCCTTGTGCTTACTGGGTGAGGTGACACCCCACCCTGCTTTGGCGCACCCTCTGTTGGCTGCACCTACTGTCCAACCAGTCCCAGTGAGATGAACCAGGTACCTCAGTTGGAAATGCAGAAATCACCTGCCTTCTGTGTCGATCTCTCTAGTTGCTGCAGACCAGAGATGTTCCTATTCAGCCATCTTGCCAGCCCCCCATTTGGTCAGTTCCCTTTCAATTGAATACTTGCTTTGCCTGTTAATAATTCAGCTCTGAAGGCAAAAGTTCTGAACAGTGTCATCAAATGAAAATGTCTCTCTTATTTGACAAAAATAACCATTGCTAAACATTTTCAAATCAATTTTTTTATCCAGTTAATAGTTCAGTAGTCACATGTGATGTCTGCTATCAATCCATATATGTATTATGTATGTATCTCTCTATTTTATTCTTAGCACAAAGTCAATTCTGGCATGTTACTAAAATATTGAAATTTGAAAACATAGATGCTTGATTTCAATATAACATGCAAAATGTATAAGAAAGCATGACAACACTATTAGAAAGCTTGATGGTGATTCCCAGACTACCCTCAGATATACTGTGATTGGCCTCTGCTCTATGCTCCTATCCATGTTAAGAGTGTAGGTTTCTGACCTCGGTTTTAGAACTGGCTTTTCAAATGGCATTGAAGTCACTGAGACCTTCATGTAGATCCATGATGCTGAACCATGTTATACAATATTCTGAATTAATACCCCAGTGAATGAAATAATTTTTAGTCAGTTGGTTGTTTATAAAGCTGATCATTACATGAAATGGTGTGAGATGAGATGCAGCCAACTACATCCCAAGCATGAAATCTAGCCTATTACTTTTTTTAAAAAATAAAGTTCTATTGGAACATATCTATGCTCATTTTCTTATAGCTGCTTTTGTTCTATAATGGAAGTGTTAGTAGTTGTAACAAAGACCATCTGGCCCCCAAAACTAAAAATATTTGCTATCTTTCCTTTCATAGAAAAACTTGCTAACTCATGATATAAAACATATATCTTGGGCCCAGTAAAACTCTTAAGTTGCATTGCTGGCTTTCATCTGTAGTGGATAAATCATGGGAACTGCGAGTCATATAGTTCCATATTTAGATCCAGGACCTGCTGTTTACAATTTGTGAGACCTTTATTAAGTTATTTGACATCTATGAGCTTCTGTTTCCTCCTGTGGAAAATGGGCTATTGAAACTTTTGTCACAAAGATGTTGTGAGGATTATATAAATCATGTAAACACAGTGTTTAGCATATGCAGTAACTTAAAGTTTTCCACATTATTATGCAATTGAATGACAATGAATATCTTTAGGGTACTGATAACATGAGGATGAATAGAGCTTGGGGATGAGGTCAGAATTAGGTGGTTAAGTTGGTCACCAAAAATGAGTATGGATGGAGACAAAACAGAGCTGCTGGCCTATTGACATCATGATCAGGGCTCAGCATCTCTGTAAAGGGCTGACCTTGGCTTAGAGGGCTGCTCACTCATACTATGTTAATACGCTATCTTTAGTCGAATTAATCACAAAGCAAAGAACTTATCTCTTTCTATTTCACTATCAAATTAAAGGCAGAGAAATTGATAATGTATAACATTCTAATACAATGAGGGCTTATATTTTCTTCTCTTTGAAAGATTGAATTGCAAATGCTTATTGTCATTTCAGTGTGTAGAATAGTGGAGGTATGAGGAATATTAAATTTCTTATTCAGATTCATAACTGATCTGATTCTGTTTGCTATATACACCAATCAGTGGAAAAACAGAGACTTCTTAATGTTGTAGGGGTCTCCTACTAAAAATAACAATGGTATCAATTCTTTCTTCCTTGTCCAGTTGTAATGTACAAAAGTTGTACAATCTTTACAGTCCCACTGTGGTGATTCTGATGACAAAAGTATGTTTTGATAATGATTAACTTCTTTGATTGCTCTTTAGACATCACCATTTGACGTTGCAATAAATAGCACAGCAATTCTTAAAAAGCATGACAAGGCTCTGTTGGTTGATTCTGTAATAGAAGAACATTGTTTTATAATAATAGTGCCAAAATACATTAACAGTTATACATTAGCTTAGAGTAAATGTATTACTTTATGTCACCTCTAATGGATATATGTGAAATAAAATTATTATAAATATGGATGCTGGTATTAAAATTTACTATTTTTTCATTTGTGGGCTGTTTGTGTCTGTTTTCACCATCTTTTATTTTTCTAGACTCAAGGACAACCAGAACATTTTCAGAACCTCACAATAATCATGAGTAGCAGATGCCTAGTGCTGATCAACATGGCCACTGTTGCCTTTGCCATTTATAACTGGAGAGTATGATGAATATGCAGGTCCATTTGCACTGAGCTTTGAATCTGCTTGAGTCTTTACATGATGCAAAGAAGCATCTGTTTGCCTTAGTCACCCAAACACAATCCAAAAATGATAGGTGAAATAATCCAAAAGCTGTTGGATTTTGCTTTTCTAAAATTTACTAGTGTTGCATGTTAAGGATGTTTAATGGTAATTGCTTGTGAGGGAAATTACAAAAGAAAAGCAGAAACACTGACAAAAAATTAATTATGTAAATAAATTTGTTCAGTTGATAATGATTTTTTTTCCTGTTTCTACATAAGGCAATGGTTTCTTATGCAAAGCTTATGTGTAGATACTTATTTAACTTCTTAAGGAAATTTTTTGCATCCTTAACTATATAGGCCATAGTGTCTTTGTGATGATTGAAACAAATAGTCCTCAAACTGTTCTTTCCAGAAATAAACACTTTAATCTTCTCTTTCAAATAAATATCCCAGCTCTCTTGTATTCTCTCTTTTTCTATCTCTCACACACACCTAGAATTTTTTTTTTTTTGTATATAATATGAAGACATATAGAAATAAGTGACGATTGTCTTAGTCTGTGTTGCTATAAAAGAATACCTTCAGCTGGGTAATTTATTTGGCTCACAGTCTTGTAGGCTGTATACAAAGCATGATGCTGGATCCACTTCTGGTGAGGGCCTCAGGAAGCTTCCTCTCATGACAGAAGGAGAAAGCTGGTATGTGCAGATCACATGGTGAGAGAGAAGCAAGAGGGAGGACAAAGGTGCTGGGCTCTTTTTAACACTCAGGTCTCTTGGGAACTATTAGAATGCGAACCCACGGATTACTGCCAGCACAGAATGAAACCGTTCATGAAAGATCCAGTCTCAGGACCCAAACACACCCCACTATGCCCACCTTCAACACTCGGGTTCAAATGTCAACATGAGATTTGGAGAGAATGAACATCCAAATTATCTCAATCATTTTTTGGGAATCTCAATCACAGACTTTAAATACCGAAAGGACTACTAATTTTCAGAGGAATTCAACTTTGTCATATGGCCTTTAATGAACAGAACTAGGTTAAAACTACAGGGAGAAAAATTCTGAATTGATATATTGCTGATAACTGTATGTTAAAAATATCTTATGTTAAATTAAATTCTCTTAGTGAGATTTTGCATTGTAAGTGATTGCAGATGTTAAAGAATAAATGCATAACCACTTGGAAAGCATTTCAATGAGACTAGAGTAGACCTGGGTGCCTTTTGATATTCCTTTCAGCTTTGAAATTGTATTACATCTATAATATAAATTTACATGCACGATGTACTTATAAAGGTAGTATACATGTGTAATGAGGTGACTATGGATAACCAAGGTTTATCTACTTTTGTGACATGTTCAGTGATGGACCCAACTTAGTTATTACCTTGTTAGAAATAAATGATGGAGTCTTACTTTAAAATGAAGTTTCCACTGAAAGAAATTATCAATACTATTCTGAATTATCCTTGAAAGAAGTTAATCCGAGGCAGGAAAAATCAAAAAGAAGTAACTGTAGGGACACATGTTTTCCTTCTTCTCTATTGCCTGAAGAATTAAGCCTGAAATCTGTGAAATGAATAAACTTTAAATGGTTCTGGGTTTAGGAATGAGCCATTCCTGAAAATCTTACCTGGAAATATGGCTAACTATAACTATATGTAATATGGTCTTCTACCTGAAGATGGGGAGAAGGTGGGTGAAAAAATTTTTCCAGAGACCATAATGTCTAAACTTTTGTTTAAGTGATTTAAAGATGGTGTATGTGAAGGGAATTCAAGGAAGAAGGATAACATGAATACATAGAGATTAAAATATAGTTTTCTCCGTTGAGAATAATGGGACATAGCTAGAGAGAGAAATTAGAGTCAGGTAATAAATGTCTACAATATGTAAGCTATGTTAAGAGTTTGAGTTTTATCAAAGAGAAATGGAAAGCCTTTTTAGGATTTCAAGCAGGGAAGTGAAATAATCAGATAGACATTTAAAAAGCTCCATCAGGCTGCATTTTAGGGAATGGATTAGAAAAGGACAAAACTAAAAATAGGAAGACCACTTAGAAGGTTGTGTTAGTAATCTGTGTGGACAATGCAAGACCACTTTGTCACCAATTTTCCAACCATGTTCTTTCCAAATCCCTGAACATACAGCCTAACCTTAACCACCAGCCATAAATCATTGTAGATCTGTGCCTTTGGTCATTTCTCCTTTCAGATAAAAATGAACAGCTAGGTATTCTGTTCAAAGTTCTGCCTTTTGGGAGCATTTTCTTTCACTGTTGTACTCCTGGGCTACCCCAGACTGAGGCTGTTGTGCTGCACCCGTCCAGGGTTCCTACATATTAAGCAGTTTCATCTATAAAACCGAGCCAAAAATATATCTTTTTTAGTCAACTAGATGTAAGAGGCTCTCCATGAGGCCATAGGTGTAAGTTGAGAGAAAAGAGGCCATTTGGAGGGGGTAGGTGCCATGGAAATCTGATCCATTGACTCCTATAGTTTATTTGTGCCTTCAGCGCTAGCTTGAGCCTGATGTCTAACATTCTAACATATTAAAATACTTATCTGCATGCCCAAATTTATGCCTTGTTTTGGGCTGGATAGGAGTTGGGGGATGTTCAGATAACACTCAGGCCTTAATGAACAGTTCAGGTCATATTATAGTTTGTGGCTTACAGTCAAACATTCCAATTCTGCTAGTGTGCAGTAGTAAGCCAGAAGCAGTTTCTCAAAAGAACAGTATTTTCTACAGAGAATGGCACAGTTTTTCTTCAATTCCTAAATTTCTGTGGCTTACCTACAGAGGATTGCAAAAGGCTCCACAAAGTATTTCAACCTACCATAAACGTTTGAAGAACTATCCAATCTTCTGGCTGTGTGGTGGAACAAGTTGTTTGGCAGCATGGACTTGCTTCAGAACTGCCTCCTGTTTCGGGCTCCATTCATAGCTGGAAGCCTTTCAAGTTACTGGGAGAGTCAAAAGAGCATAACCAAATGAGATACTACGTGTCTCCATGATCTAATGAAGACAATATATATTCTGCATTTTTCATAATAGTAGGAAGGTACAAATGGATCAACTTGCCCTTCATGTTGAAAAGAATATTTCAAGATACCCAACCACTTTATCCCTAAACATTTCTCTATAATATAAGTGCCACCATTTGGCCATGCCACTCTAGGGTCCCATCATCCCCACTGAACTCAGGGAGCCCATTCTGAGAATAGCACTCTTACTGTTATTCCTGCCTACAGAGAAAGCCACTGCAACCTTGGCAAAGATGCCACACTCCACTCATCAATATGTTTCTCAAGCCTTTAGTGAAATGAGTTAGAAAGTAAGTGAGCAAGTCTTACATACCAAATCTAGCATTCACACCTCATTATCTCTTTAAATATCCATACCCAAAGTTCATATACCCCAATCTTATTTAGTGTAGGCCACCTTTGGGCCCAGCTTTCTGTCAGCAACTGACAAAATGACCAGAACAATTTCCAGATACACAACCTAACTTAAATTTGTTAGAATAGTGAATTTAGAAAACTTTGTTTAGAGCATTGAAATAAGGAAATTCAATATGATCCAAAAACTGTTTATTTCACCTTAATCTAAAATTGTTAGGAGCCAAGTTTCTAATACAAATTGGAAAAATTTCATGAGACTTTTCATGTACTTGATACTCCTCCTAGGTTACTTCCTCTTTGCAACTCGACCTCTGTAATCTGCCAGGACTTGAGTCTATCTGTAGGTGTTAAACTCATGAGCAGTGTTGGGGTTAGGTCCTAACATGTATCATCATTTTCGTGAAAAGTATTATCTTGTGAAGGCCATTACAATGTCCTTAGTCAAAGGAACCCAGATTCTTTCATGAAAGGAGAATGGACTGTTTCTACTGGCAAAGAAATTTGATCGAATTTAGGGGTTCAATACATTGTTCACTTGAAATCTGTCCATATATATCCTTCATGAGTTTCAGGTTCTCATTTGTTTTCACTTTGTACTTTAATATAACAGACACTGTGGAGTTGCAAATTCAATTTGTATTATAATTCAACCTTGTCAGGATTTGTCTTTGACTTTGGTTTCTAGATATCTCTTCCCTGATAATACAGAAAATAGACATTCTTTTAGATAAGTGATAAAGCTAATTGTTTTCCTACTAACAACTTGAGCTCAGAATTCCAACAGCTGAAGTCATCATTTTCTTTCTCGAAGTCCTTCAGTGCTATAAGAAACAACCAACCCCTTAATACTCATTATTTCCAATATAAACTTTGATAGTGGCGACTACATGGTCACAACAGTGTTGCCCTTGATAGATATTTGATTGAAATTAACTGCAAGTAACACTTAAGTAATTGTTTTGC
This sequence comes from Mandrillus leucophaeus, assembly GCF_000951045.1. Lineage (NCBI taxonomy): Eukaryota > Metazoa > Chordata > Mammalia > Primates > Cercopithecidae > Mandrillus > Mandrillus leucophaeus. Next base: position 517,156 of record NW_012100210.1, on the reverse strand, counting down.
CATCATGTGCCATGAGCTACCAACGTTCCTATTTCTACAGGCAATGGAGTTATTAATGTCTTTAATCAGAACAGGAATAAATTTCCCATTTCTGTACTCAGAGTTTTATTACTCTAGAGTGACTTCCAATGACTGTATAAGTTCCTGTGCAATTAGGGAAAGAGCCATTATGAATATAAAGGAATGAGGGATTTATTAAACAAATAAGACATTATGCAATTGTGAAAAAATTGAAGGAGTAAGAAAAGATGAGTTGGAAAATCAGAAAAAAAGTTACCAACCTTTATGAAGCAGGGTACAGCTGGAAAAAAATCAGAACATGTCATGGGATCTGGGAAAGACTTATCAAGCTGCCGGTATGTCTACAAAGTAGAGTTCGTGGAGAAGTCTATGAAAGTTATTGACCTGTGTTTGGGTGGGTAGTGGATACTGGGAATGTAGTTCCATCTTAGCCAAGTTGATATAGTACCATGAATAGTGGTGAGATAGTAGACTGGAAAGATAACTTGGAGTCAGATCATATATGATAAAATATGTATCTTAGCTCAGTCTGCTATAACATCATACCATAGACTGTGCCACTTAAACAAAAGACATTTATTTCTCAATGTTTTGGAGGCTAGGAAGTCAAGATGAAGGTTTTGGCAGATTTGATTCCTGGTAAGGGTACTCTTCTTGGCTTTCACATAGCTAACTTCTTGCTGTGTCCTCACATGAAACAGAGACACAGTTCTGCTGTCTTTTCCTTTAATTTTACTATGAGGACTCCAATCTTACCACCTTATCTGAACCTAATTGCCTCCTAAAAGCTCTACCACCTAACGCCATAACAATGGGGACTCAGGATTCACCATATGAATTGGGGGACGGACACAAACATTCAGTTTATAACAGCATGTAAATTCTATTAGGGAGTTCAGATGCTACCTAAGGAAAATACAGTGAGATAATTATATTTGCATTTTTAAAACCTCACACAGGTTATATTTTATGGATAGGGTTAATAATGGGCATGATTAGAGATAGACCTTTTAATTTGGAAATAATAATTAAATTGAGAAATGCAAGGAATATAGACTAGATAATGGTTGTGAAGACAGAAAAATTGTACCAATTTTGGAGATATTAGGGAGGTCAACCCATCACTTTGCTATAGTTTCTACCTGAAGAAATTGAGAGTTTTTTTTTTTTTTAACTAAAATTTGTGTTACATGGGTGGGAGCTATGTTGTCCCACTAAAGGAAAATCTATGTGTTCTTTTTCCTTCATGTTGTTGAAGTTCTTACAGGGCAGCTGCATGTAGATGATGAGTGTATAGTTGCATATTTAGATCTGAAAATCTAGAGAGAAAATAATTTTTGTCACTCAATTTTCATAATGCCTATTCTTGAAACACAGAAACAAACAATAGTGTTTTAAAATTTATTGCATATTGAATTGCTTATTTAAGCCATAACTTAAATTACATCAAAATGTCCCTAAAGAAGAGGCAGTATACTTATACTGGGAATTGTCAGGGGAACCAGCCCCCAATATTTCAATGTAGGTTCTTTTCCATAAGTGTCAGCCAGTCTGAGAAATAAAGAGAAAGAGTACAAAGAGAGAAATTTTACAGCTGAGCCTCTCGGGGTGACATCACATGTCAGCAGGTTCCATGATGCCCCCTGAACCACGAAACCAACAGATTTTATTATGGATTTCCAAAGGGGAGGGTGTACGAACAGGGAGTAAATCACACAGATCACATGTTTCAAGGGGCAATAAAAGATTACAAGGGCAGAAGGGCATAGCGAGATCACAAGGCCAGGGCAAAATTAGAATTACTGATGAGGTTCCATGCCCCACTGGGCAAACATTGTCTTGATAAATATCTTAACAGGAAATGGGGTTTGAGATCAGACAACCGGTCTGACTAGAATTCGCCAGGCTGGAATTTCCTAATCCTAGCAAGCCTGAGGGTGCTGCAGGAGACCAGGGCGTATTTCCTGCCTTATCTTCAACTTTATAAGACAGACACTCCCAGAGTGGCCATTTTAGAGACCTCCCCCTGGGAATGCATTCCTTTCCCGGGGCTATTCCTTGCTGAGAAAATAATTCAGTGATATTTCTCCTATTCACTTTTTGTAAGGAGAGAAATATGACTCTGTTCTGCCTGGCCCTGCAGGCAGTCAGATCTTATGGTTATCTCCCTTGTTCCCTGAAAATCGCCGTTATCCTGTTCTTTTCAAGATGCCCAGATTTCATATTGTTCAAACAGAAATGCTTTGCAAACAATTTGTGCAGGTAACGCAATCATCACAGGGTCCTGAGGCGATGTACATCCTCAGCTTATGAAGATGATGGGATTATGAGAATAAACACAGGCATAGGAAATTATGAGTATTGATTGGGGAAGTGATAAATGTCCATCATGAAATCTTCACAATTTATGTTCAGAGATTGCAGTAAAGACAGGCATAAGAAATTATAAAAGTATTAATTTGGGGAACAGACAAATGTCCCTGAAATCTTTATTAATTATGTTCTTCTGCTGTGGCTTCAGCTGGTCCCTCCATTGGGGGTCCTGGACTTCCCACAACAGGGAATATTGGCAAATATTGCTATATAGCCATGTTGGCCATCTGGAAATGCACCTTTCTTTTTCTTTTTTTATTGGAGAAGGAGTTTTGCTCTTGTCACCCAGGCTGGAGTGCAGTGGTGCGATCTTGGTGCATTACAACCTCTGCCTCCCAGGTTCAAGAGATTCTCATGCCTCATCCTCTGGAGTAGCTGGTATTACAGGTGCATGTCACCACACCCAGCTAATTTTGTATTTTTAGTAGAGATGGGGTTTCACCATGTTAGCCAGGCTGGTCTAGAACTCCTGACCTTAGGTTATCCACCTTCCCCGGCCTCCCGAAGTGCTGGGATTATAGGCATGAGCCACCGAGTCCAGCTGACAAAATTAATTTTTGGTGATAAGATTTAATCTAACATTTCTTCAGCATAGAAGATGTTCCAAAATTTACCAGATGTATTATATTTTTTATTTATGTTGATCCTGTTAGGCAGTGGATTACTCAGTATTAGCTAGTTTATGCTGCAGAAACAACCTTCTAGTCTCCATATCTTAAAACAATGAATGTTTCACTCTCAAACTTCTAGTCAGGTAGGCCTATGGAATAGCCATCGTCCAAATGTTGACAGTTGTTGAGTAAGGGTAAAAGAAAGCTCTGACAAAGCACTCATTAGATTTCAAACTTTATTCTTGGAAGTAGCACTTATCACTTATTCTCCCACTGTATTGACTAGAGGAAGTCATGTGGCCTCAGGTAACTTCAGATTGGGCTGAGGAGGATATTCCTACCATGTGACTAGAGGGAGGTGGGCCAGAAATATTTGGTAAGCATTTCTAATGACCATCAGAATTTCATATGTGAATAAAACCTGAGGCTAACACATATTATTAATATATAGTCTGCCAAAATCTAATAAAATTTAATGAAGACAAGACTTAAACTCACTTCTCTAAGTTGCCCTGCCAAAGTCCCAGCAGAAGTACATTGGCAGTTTAGGATCTCAGGTTCCTCATGTGTCAAAGGAACTTTAAGCTATCTCTTTCAATTTAAGAATCTTTAATTTGGCCATTGTTTCTGTATAGCCTAAACTTCCATAAAACTAGGACAACAATATGTATAGGCCATTTAGCTTCAACTGTAGCCCCAGTATAGAGGAAAAATTTATGATCATCTTTATTAGGAAGATTTGAAGAAGAAAGAATACCCATATTTCTGCATTGTCAGTACAGTATCAGATTATTTCAAGGACGTGAAATCCACTACACAATTAGGTTAAGGTCCTCCTTTTATTGTACATAGGAAACAAAGACTGTTCTACATTTAAAAATGAGAGTCTGAACTTTTTAAAAGGATTACAGATTTTCCTTTAAATGCTGAACAATTGTTTATATAGATCATATTTAGAAACACAATACCAAGTACTCATTATGGAATATTATTATTTGGCATGCTAGTGACTATCTGTTCCTTCCCTTAGGAAATCAGGTCTTACATAATGTGAAGAAATAAATTGAGCTGAACATCAGGATTCTAAAAATAAAAACAAAATAACCACCACCAACATATGTGTTTTGGTTCTTGGTGCCTAGTTTCACTCCCAAAGGAGACTTTAGCAGTATCTAATATTCCTAAAATTGAATAATTTTATGCACAATTTAGGATGAATCTGCTTGTATGATCTTTTTTTTTTTTTTTT
>NW_012100210.1:510806-512116 GCF_000951045.1 Mandrillus leucophaeus | reverse complement strand
CAGGCATGATTATCTTAAATGTAGAATGAGAAGTAGGAGAGAAAAATGTTGGCTGTCAGGTGATAGCCAAAAGGATCTCTTCTCAAATCAACCCAAGAAGACTGAAACATTATGGAAGATTTATTAAAAAGAGGATGCTTTTAAAAAGTAAGTAGGAATGAGAATGAACTGAATAAAAATCTTTGCTAGTGTTAATATAAATTTAATTTTGTCTCTGTAGCGGTGAGGTACAGAAAATATGGGTTACATAATACAAAAGACACACACTTTACAAACTCACTCTTTATATGTTATAGAGTGTTTGAAACAAATTTTTTCTTAAAAACAATACGAAGATAATAAAATTTTTTAAAATTTTAAAATAATGTTTTAAATTGCTGAACTAGTTCTGGGAATATATATATCAATAAACATTAAAATATGAAAAGATAACTAAAAGAATGAGATAAACTCTATATGCAACAAAATATAAAACATTTAATTTGATGTCTAACTCTTTTAAAATGATTCATGGAGGGATAAACTGAAACAAAGCTAGAAATATCAGGAGAACAATAAGAGAATGCAAAAACAACTAAACAGAGACTTGGCAGGATGGAAAATGAAGAACTCATAACTACACACAGTGGACTTCATTGCTAGCCGGCCCTCAGATTGCTTTTGACACCCCTGTGGAATAGCAAATTTTAAAGCTAGACAGATGTGGCGCTTTCAATGGCTATTGATAGAAAAATCCTACAATGGGAAATTCTTCCAGGTGGCTAAAAGGAAAAGTCCTGATAATTTGATCAAATAAAGAAGCAGTACAGAAATATTTAGCAATAAATTTTATCGAGGCAATGACACTAAAACAACATGTGTCCATTAGCTTCAGTTTCAAAATATCCCAAATAAGTTGATGCAGTTTACCAGAGATTCTCATACTTCTAGCAGTGCATAGAATATTGTGGGAAAATGAAATATCTTAATGTCAGTAAATGCCACTCTCTAATAAAAAATACACTTTGATAAAGACTGAGATGTAATTATATTTTTAACCTTGAAAAAAAATGAGAGTGTAGGATATTTACTCACAATATAGTTAAAGCCTGTATCCTACTTGAATATATATAATATCTGTGTGTAAATAAATGAAATAAATGGGGTAAAATAATTTTAAAGAACATGGAATATTAGCATCACTACCTAAACCATTCTGTCTACAGTCAAAATATTTATATGAACCTAATATTTGCTCAAGTTTTGGAAGTATTACCTCATTTTACCCTGACATGAACTCTTTGAAGTAGCCTTTTTTTTTTTTTTTTTTT
>NW_012100210.1:507649-509475 GCF_000951045.1 Mandrillus leucophaeus | reverse complement strand
GTTTAACTCTGTAACAACAACCCATTGATTCAAATTTTCTGATTTGACCCTTAGATTGTTTCTCATGAGTGATATCCATTGGGTGTGGTTAGATATCTCTGGAAACTTCTTAGCACCTTGGAAAGTTAGATGTTGATGAATTTCTAGAACTATTTGGAGAGGATTTTACTCTTTCTTCAGAGTTAAATTATCTATGCAATCCATTTAATGATATCTTGGGGAAAAACCTGATTAAAGGTGTGGAAATGAGGGAAAGGGAGGAGTGAAAGATGAGAGTGGATAGAATGACTTCATAAATTATGGGAAATTTTGAAAATGAAGAAAGACCGAAGGAGAGAGAGATTGTGGGCAAGAAATCAGATATATGATTATTTTAAAATCGGCTGGTTGGTGAGTACCAATTACAGCTAGTTGAAATCTCTTAGTTAATAGAAGCATGCTATGGAGGCAGCCTTGATGACAAAGAGCCTCTCATTAAAAAAGTTCCTGTCTTTTTTATTTTTAGGTAAAAGTTATGAGAAAAATGTTCAAAAGAGGAAGTACTCAATTCCTGTTAATTTTTGAGAGTGTAACACTTATTGCCGTACGCTTCTCCAAAGTTTGGTTTTAACAGTGACTTTTTACCACGAATTCTTAAGATACGTTACTAAGCTATATGGCTTCTACTGAAATTCAGTTAACTCTTTCTGCTGTGGACCTAACAAAAATGTATTAAAATGATTGTGATTGTGTGTGTGTGTTTGTGTGTAAAAATGTTATGGATTGTCCGGGCACAGCGGCTCATGCCTGTAATCCCAGCACTTTGGAAGGCCGAGGTGGGCTGATCACCTGAGGCTGGGAGTTCGAGACCAGCCTGACCAACGTGGAGAAACCCTGTCTCTACTAAAAATACAAAATTAGCCGGGCGTGGTGGTGCATGCCTTAATAGCAGCTACTTGGGAGGCTGAGGCAGGAGAATCACTTGAACCCCGGAGGCGGAGGTTGAGGTGAGCCGAGAGAGTGCCATTGCACACCAGGCTGGGCAACAGTGCGAGACTCCATCTCAAAAAAAGAAAAAAAAATGTTATGGATGTAGGATGGTTGTCTAAAAATCTTAGTTGGGAATCCCTATGAAGGTATTTTAAAATATTCAGCTATATAGTGGCTTAACACTGTTTAATAAGGAAGCATGTCAAATAAATTTTAATTTTAAATTAAGAAAAACCTCGTTTAAAAGCATCTCTCACAAGAGCAATGAAATACGAAGACAAATTCTAATATGACAGCTAGGTTTGAATTCCTATGCTATATTCCTGGCCTATTCATTATTCTATGAAGCTTTCTGATAATCGCTTATTATTGTACAAGGTGAGTGCAGTTAACCTCTTTAAAGAATTCTGATCCAATATTGAATCACTCTCATAAAGATTCTTGGAGCACAGGATCATCCCAGCTCAGTCACAAAAATCCCTGACACAGTCATTGTAAAAATAAAGCCACTATTTTTAATCAGATTAATTGATCAAGACTAGGTCAGGAAGGCAAAAAGGCAGTTGGAATATGGGAAATTGACCACAGATAAGTAGGTTTTTGCCTGTATAAGGAATTAGGGCTTAATTTCTTGGTAAGAAGAGAGGGACCAGAAAGAACATTAAAGAGCTCTAATAAGAGAAAGCCCAAACTAGGAAACAGGTTATTAAGACTGAACTCAAGCATAAAGGAACAAAGTAGAAATTTAGTTACCAGAAATGAAGTAATATGTGGAGACTTAGACTTAGTCACAGAAGCATGGAAGAAAAATCATATATATATAAATAAATAAATAAATATAAAAATACACACGTATA
>NW_012100210.1:499718-501884 GCF_000951045.1 Mandrillus leucophaeus | reverse complement strand
AATTTTAGGCAAATTCAAGTTCAGGGAGATGAAGGGACATAGCAGAGATTCAAAACCTGAAATTCTGAATGTAAATTAACTGGCCAATTCTCACCATCATAGCTCTCTTTCCATGAAAATTTTGTTTAATGAGAGAATATAATTTTTGAGCAAAATACAGTTTTTTCCCTTAAGTCATGAACTGCCTCTTCCAATATTTACTCAATAGAAATCTCACATATGAAAAATAAAATCTGAGTTATAATATTCTGTTTCACTTCACATGGATGATAAAATAATTGGCCATATATTATGAAATTAAAATATAGAAAACCTATGTCATTTTATTTAATCGATATCCATATCAAAGTAACGTCCATGTCCTAGACTTTCTGTATCAGCTCTGGCATATTGGTCAGAAGTAAAACAGTTTTTTCTATTAAGATAGGTACAACTATTACCTTGGTCTCAGGTCACTGTTTATGCTCAGTGTTCTCACTAGGCATCTAATTCAATATATAATTCAATATTGAAGAACTATCATAGGATTAATCATAGTTTGAGAAAAAATCAAGACTAATATGCAAAATAAGAGAACTCCTGAGTTGAATTAGTAGACTAATATCAGGCTTAAATGGGGGAGATCAAGAAGACCAAAACCTCTTAGTTTGGGTCAGGTAAGATAAAAATCCCATGTTAACATTTGGAAGGCAACAACAGTGTGATCAGAGAAAGATATACTGAGGTCAAATTCACTAATAAATAGTCATTACCTTAGAGGATAATTACTGTGAAGGTTTAATAACTGTTTATTTTCCTCTACTCCTGCCTAACACAGACACAGCTAATATATAGTTTTACCTCTTCATACTATTTTAACTACTCAAAATAGAACTAGGAATATTTAGAGGAGTATAAGGTGGAGGATATAGGATGACAGGCAAAATGATGGATAAGAAATATTATTACTTTGGATTAGCAAGTAAGTTATTTGATCGCAAAGTTATTATGGCTTTGGATTTTAGCAAATTCTGTTTTGAGTTTTTACTAATGACTTTACTCCAGGTATAAAAGAAATGTACAGGGTGACACGTAGAGATGAGAGATGACCAAAACTCAGCTTTGCATCTGTGGCTCTTTCCATCTCTTCTTTGTGTTTGATTTCAACCCCAGTATAAGCTTAATGGCTTCCCACTTACTTGCTCTCCAACGTGCCTGCCCTACTTGTTTCTTCAGACTCTATAATTCAATTCATCTCCAGAATGTTGCTCCCTCCTCCATATGTTTAACTCTGTAACAACAACCCATTGATTCAAATTTTCTGATTTGACCCTTAGATTGTTTCTCATGAGTGATATCCATTGGGTGTGGTTAGATATCTCTGGAAACTTCTTAGCACCTTGGAAAGTTAGATGTTGATGAATTTCTAGAACTATTTGGAGAGGATTTTACTCTTTCTTCAGAGTTAAATTATCTATGCAATCCATTTAATGATATCTTGGGGAAAAACCTGATTAAAGGTGTGGAAATGAGGGAAAGAGAGGAGTGAAAGATGAGAGTGGATAGAATGACTTCATAAATTATGGGAAATTTTGAAAATGAAGAAAGACCGAAGGAGAGAGAGATTGTGGGCAAGAAATCAGATATATGATTATTTTAAAATCAGCTGGTTGGTGAGTACCAATTACAGCTAGTTGAAATCTCTTAGTTAATAGAAGCATGCTATGGAGGCAGCCTTGATGACAAAGAGCCTCTCATTAAAAAAGTTCCTGTCTTTTTTATTTTTAGGTAAAAGTTATGAGAAAAATGTTCAAAAGAGGAAGTACTCAATTCCTGTTAATTTTTGAGAGTGTAACACTTATTGCCGTACGCTTCTCCAAAGTTTGGTTTTAACAGTGACTTTTTACCACGAATTCTTAAGATACGTTACTAAGCTATATGGCTTCTACTGAAATTCAGTTAACTCTTTCTGCTGTGGACCTAACAAAAATGTATTAAAATGATTGTGATTGTGTGTGTGTGTTTGTGTGTAAAAATGTTATGGATTGTCCGGGCACAGCGGCTCATGCCTGTAATCCCAGCACTTTGGAAGGCCGAGGTGGGCTGATCACCTGAGGCTGGGAGTTCGAGACCAGCCTGACCAACGTGGAGAAACCCTGTCTCTACTAAAAATACAAAATTAGCCGG
>NW_012100210.1:490149-495048 GCF_000951045.1 Mandrillus leucophaeus | reverse complement strand
GATTTCCCAGAGCTGAGACCCTGGACTCTGAGCTTTGGACTAAGCAGTCCTCAGCATTACTCATTTCAACTCATTACATAGGAGTTTGGGAATCAACATCTATAGATGTTGACCATTCTTGTAACCCTCCAGACTAACAACAAGTGGGTTCTACATTCTTGAGGAATGCTTAGTCTAACGCTCCAAGTCTAGGGTATCAGCTATGGGAAAACAGAATCTGGGGATATGAACATGCCAGGTTTTGAGAGCTGAGAGCCAAATGCCCCATTGAGTAAGAATCCTTTAACTCATAAAGTAAAGGTTATGTCATTATTTTCCATAGTGTTTTGATATATAGTAAACTCCACTAACTTATGCCAAAACTGAATAATTAACATACAATACTTATGTTTAGGTATTCCGGTATTTTAATATTTATACATATAATAATCCACATTTCAGCTTTTTTGTGACTTTCAAAAGCAAAGTTAGAGTTCCAAATATCAATGACATTTTAAAAGTTATTACAAGAGTGAAAAGAAGGTGCACTAAAGTTGTTAAAACAGGGTACTAATTCAGGTCTCCTCATATGTGATTTTCAATAAAGATAAAACTCTAGTTAAACCTACATGTGAATTGACTATTGATATTTCTTAATGGACCAGAAATGGAAGACAACCATGGTATTAGGAATGCTTACAATGCTTCCTGGCCTGTGCAATCTGAAGGAAAACTAAGTGAAGTAGATAAATCAAATTTACTTTAGGTCTAGTCACAAATTGTCTTAACATCAACTCCTTAAATTGATGTTAATTTTTGTAGTGAAAAATATCGACTACAATTATATACCACTAGTGTGTTTCACAGGTCATTATTTTAACCCTATAAAATACTGCTCAGATGTCCTTTAGAAAACAATGAAAAAAGTTATACATTAGACACTTGGAGGTTCATAACAAGTGGATCACTGTGAAAGCATCCTGTTTTAAGTTGATGCTTCTCAGCCAGTAAGCATAACTCTGTTTAGCACAGTGCAACAGGACAGACTGAAGACCGACCCTAATTGTGAGTAGCCATGATTATTGGTAGAGCAGGCAAGAGATGACTCATTCATAAATTTTGAAGCCAATATGGTATACAATTTTACGTCTTTTTGAAAATAGTGTCTATAATAAATTATATCCATCCATAACTCCTTTTTGAAGTGGATATGTTGAATAAGGAAGAGGATATGCAAATTTAGAATTCAGAGGAGAAATCTGAGCTATAAATAAACATTTAAGGATTATCAGTATTTAGAAAATATTTAAAGACATGAGTGAGATGAGAATTCCTATGGAGTCAATTTAATGTAAACAGAGGTTAAAAGATATCAAAAGACTAAACCCTGAGACAATAAAATTAATTTATAATAAAGGTGAAGAGTAACCAGCAAAGAAACCCAAGGAGGAACCAATGAAGTTAAATAAGAACAAAGAGAAAAGTTGTCACAAACACGAATGAAAATAAAGGTTTACCAAATGTTGCCAAAAGACCAAATAAATGAGGGCGAAGAGCCATCAGTTTAAAGAGCAATTTTGGTTGAAGTGGTGAAAACAAATCCTAACAGCTGGAGTGAGTTCAAAAGTGGATTGGAAGAATGGAAGATACATGGAGTATATGCAACTGTTATGAAAAGTTTAGCTGTAAAAACAAAATACAAATAAAAGGCAAGAGAGAAATGGAGTCACGTTGTAGGGCTAAGGGAAAACTAATATTTTGGAGAAAAGGTAGATTTCAATATGTTTGTCATCCAAAGCATTTATTATATAACTTCTATATATTAAACTGTATTAAGTCTAATTAAGTGCTCATACAGGAGTACATTTGTGCTATTTTCTTTTGAATACAAAAGCATGGCCACAAGACCCCTTTCCTAAGAAAATGAACACACTGTAATTATTATAGTTCACTGTTTTAGTGTTAATATTTTCAATAGGGTTGTTATTATTGCAGCAAGAGTAGAAGTTTTGGAGTTGGAAGTACCAAAGTTAAAATGTTTACTTTATTTTGATGTATATTCTATTTTGAGTTTAGATTTTTAAACTATTTCTATAGATTGCTGGCTACGTGTGTAGACCTAGAGTCAATTTGCAACTTGTGAAGTGGTGTAAGTGATGGATCTTTTCTTTCATGGTTATTTTTTGAGCTCCGATAAGTAACATTTAAAAAGTTTCTAACCTTTAAAACAGTTCATTTTTTAAATGAACTGGCAAAAAGTGTTCAGTTTTTAAATGAACTGACAAGCTATCAGCATATACTAGCTGTCATCATGATGGGAGTCACCATTTCCAACCATACAGATCATATGAAGCTAGGCATGATAGTTTTGAAGCTCCTTACTGTCCAGTAACCTAGCCTAAGGATTGTCAATGAAATTCATTGCAACAGGAAAGTACCATTATTATGAGAGTATTGGTCTCCAGCATGAGCAAGAAAGAATAATAGTCTCTTAGACATTATATTGCAGGTAAATAGTGGACATTAGTCTGCTTTCAGCCATTTAGCCTGAAAACTTTCTCCCTGTGTTTGGGAATTTTTCTTTCTTTTTTTTTTTTTTCAGTCTGAGTCTTGATGTGAGACGAGTCTGCCTCCACTTAGGAAAATTGCAAAAGGTTCAAATATTTGTACTTTGAGACCCATAGAAATTGGAGTGTGTCAAAGAAAAATTGCAGTTGACAAGTTAAACAGGCAAGAAAGACTTTATTCAGGCCTATCGCAATAGGAGAGAAAGATTTACCTCAACTTCCTTGAAATGAAAAGTGGAAAAATTGTTAAGCACTAGGGTGAACTTGTGGGAAAGTACTAGAGAATGTTTGGAGAGAGGTGAACCAACTCACAAATGAAATTACACAATCTGTAGTTACTAATTGTCACTTACTCTATCAAACTTAAAATCCTATCTTCCCACAGAGGCTGGTACAATCGTTTTTGATGATTATATTTCAAAAGAATAGTTCCCTGTTCACTGAAAAAAAAAATATTTCTGCATTGTAAAACTGACGAGTGGCTAGGAGACTATCTCAAAGGGGTGAACAAATAATTTACAATCATAAGTTTTCTAAAGTAAATATTCTAAGAAAAGGAACTTCAGAAGCCATGTCAGGAAGAAACATGTCTGAAATTTAGTCAACTTGAAGGAAATATTAAGGTTGCCTTGGTTAAATGAAAGCAGATAATTAAGGCCTGGTCAATTGGATGCAACTTGTTGGGCCTTTAGAATATACTTTAATCTTAGTATCCAGAGTCCAGTGCCCACTGGGAATGGTGGAATTGGTGTTGGAGCTATAACTCCATTAGGCAATAATGTCTTATGGTGGCAGGACCTGAAATGTCTTTCTCACAACCAAACTCTACTCATAATTATGTTCATAGCTCCTAGACTCTGTTGGTTCCTGCCTGAATGCTGAGCTTAGTCTTCCAGCTTGCCTTTGATTTACTGAACTCTCCAACATCCTTAGAAAGTAATCTTTCTGCTTTGGCAACCAGATTTCTTTTCCTTTTATTTGCAATTAAGCATATTAACGGCTCTTTAACGTTTCTCTGAAAACAGTTGCACGTTTCCCTGTTCCATGACTTTTTTTTAATCTACTAGGCAGAGTTTGATTTACTCCTGTTTGGTACTCCATCGTCGTCATCATCATTCTGAGGTCACTTTTATATTGACTTGAAAAGAAGCAACAGTTTCCCATACCATAGCCTGTCCTCAAATGAGTATCCTATGCCAGAACAAAAGATGAAAGCTAATTAAACATTTTGTTGTGATGAAAACAAATGAGAGTACTACATTCAGCATAACTGAGGATGTAAAAGATCTACCAAAAATGTGAATTTAATTTTATTGATTCATGTACAGATATGAAATTTGAAGGATAAAAATAGATCAGTGCATCATCCTCTTATTACTTTATGTGGTAATTAATTATACATTATAATAATATTCCCCATGATTTTATTTTTTCTCTTTTCTTCCTCCTTTAATCTTTTCTTTAAGTGCTTCCTCTACATCTTTATGATACCAGTATAACATAGGCTACTTGGAGGAATATGTGAAATGTAGTAGTTTAGCCCCTTAACTTTCAACAGCTAACAACCTCACTAGCCCATAGTGAAGAGTCTTTGGTTGCCCAAACAATGAAAGTTTATGGGAATACAGGGAACCTACCCCCATTGTATAAAAAATAAGGAATGTCCAAGTACAAGGAGATTCACCTGCCCAAATATGTGAGCCAATGTGATATGGTGAAAGAAACTTAGTTTAGAAATTAGAAGATGCACTTTTGCTGTATTTACAAAGTGAACCAATGTCATTGAGTCTTGGTTTACTCATTTGAAAAATAGGGATAACAACAATATGTGTCTATTTCAGCAAACTGTGATGAAGGCCAAATAGTATAACATATATGCAAGCTCTGAATCAAAAGTGAAGACTTGTGCACATATAATTAATTATGATACAATGTATATAAATAAGTTAGCATAACTTGCTCATTTTAAGTAGTCAGCCAAAAATGGTATTATTATTATCATCATTTTTTTCTGCTCTTTTCTTGTTTTACGGTTTGATAACATTTTTCAAAACCATCATCTTTCTGAAGAGGTCACTATCCTTGAGACATGTCAAAAAAAAATCAGCATAGTAGCTTTGTTGTCTTCTCCAAACTTTTCAATACTAGTTCCTCCTCTGTCTCTAGTATCCCAGAAAATATTACCTCTATTCCTTCAGTTGCACTTGTCAGAAAGCTTGGCATTATTCTTTACTTGTCCTTATTTCATGCACCATTCCCCAAGTAACAGCAAGTCCTGTAGATTGTATATTTAAAATACATGACAAACCTATACTCTTACTACCACCGTGACAGTTATCATCTTCAAAGCTTA
>NW_012100210.1:484568-488009 GCF_000951045.1 Mandrillus leucophaeus | reverse complement strand
TTTTATATTGACTTGAAAAGAAGCAACAGTTTCCCATACCATAGCCTGTCCTCAAATGAGTATCCTATGCCAGAACAAAAGATGAAAGCTAATTAAACATTTTGTTGTGATGAAAACAAATGAGAGTACTACATTCAGCATAACTGAGGATGTAAAAGATCTACCAAAAATGTGAATTTAATTTTATTGATTCATGTACAGATATGAAATTTGAAGGATAAAAATAGATCAGTGCATCATCCTCTTATTACTTTATGTGGTAATTAATTATACATTATAATAATATTCCCCATGATTTTATTTTTTCTCTTTTCTTCCTCCTTTAATCTTTTCTTTAAGTGCTTCCTCTACATCTTTATGATACCAGTATAACATAGGCTACTTGGAGGAATATGTGAAATGTAGTAGTTTAGCCCCTTAACTTTCAACAGCTAACAACCTCACTAGCCCATAGTGAAGAGTCTTTGGTTGCCCAAACAATGAAAGTTTATGGGAATACAGGGAACCTACCCCCATTGTATAAAAAATAAGGAATGTCCAAGTACAAGGAGATTCACCTGCCCAAATATGTGAGCCAATGTGATATGGTGAAAGAAACTTAGTTTAGAAATTAGAAGATGCACTTTTGCTGTATTTACAAAGTGAACCAATGTCATTGAGTCTTGGTTTACTCATTTGAAAAATAGGGATAACAACAATATGTGTCTATTTCAGCAAACTGTGATGAAGGCCAAATAGTATAACATATATGCAAGCTCTGAATCAAAAGTGAAGACTTGTGCACATATAATTAATTATGATACAATGTATATAAATAAGTTAGCATAACTTGCTCATTTTAAGTAGTCAGCCAAAAATGGTATTATTATTATCATCATTTTTTTCTGCTCTTTTCTTGTTTTACGGTTTGATAACATTTTTCAAAACCATCATCTTTCTGAAGAGGTCACTATCCTTGAGACATGTCAAAAAAAAATCAGCATAGTAGCTTTGTTGTCTTCTCCAAACTTTTCAATACTAGTTCCTCCTCTGTCTCTAGTATCCCAGAAAATATTACCTCTATTCCTTCAGTTGCACTTGTCAGAAAGCTTGGCATTATTCTTTACTTGTCCTTATTTCATGCACCATTCCCCAAGTAACAGCAAGTCCTGTAGATTGTATATTTAAAATACATGACAAACCTATACTCTTACTACCACCGTGACAGTTATCATCTTCAAAGCTTATACATCTATGTTAATATATTTATTGAACTACTACAATAGCTTTGTGGTGGCCTTCCCACTTCCACACTTGGTGCTCAACACAGAATATAGTGATTCTTTAAAATGTAAGCCTAATCATGTCATTTTTTTCTGCTCAAGATCATCTACTGAGTTTCTTTCATGACATAAAGCCTGGTGCGAATGTGTCTGCCATCTCTCTTCTTTCATCTCTTTTATTTGTCCCCTCCTTTACTGAGTTCAAACTAACCTGGTGTCCTTAATTTTCTTCTGGAATTTCAAGGACACTCTTGCTTCAGTGGCTTTGTATTTGCTTTCTGTCTGCCTAAAATAGTCTCATTCAGATACCTTTAGGGCTTTCTCAGCACTTTCTTTGGGTCTCTGTTCATATATCTCCTCTTCAAATAATCCTTCACTGACCATGCCATGAAATCATAAGTTCTGCCTTCCCTATCACTTTCCCTGCTTTATTTTTTCAGTAACACACAAACCTGACATATTACAGTGTATATAACTGTATTTAGTTTTTTAAAAGCTTCATAAAGAGTTTGTTGCATTCACTGCTTTGCTGTCAGAGAATAGACCAGTGCATGACACATAGATAACACGCAGTATATTTGTGTTGAATGAATAAAGGAATGAATGAGTCAGTAAAAAACAGGGTGTCTTTTGATTATTTCCCTGGAAATAATATTATTTGAATAATAATATGTCAAATTTTATAAGCTTAGGTTGGAGGATAGATACTTAACATCTAAAAAATAAAAAAGATTGAGGCAAGATTGTTTCCAAATTTTATTAATCAAAACATATACAAATAAGGAGATAGTAAAGTCCTAGAAATTTCCTTTCTTATTTCTGATCACTATGAGCAAAATGGTATTATTGTATGTAGTTGATGAAACTTCAACTGAAAGCCAAATTTGGCATTTTAGTCTGTGCCATGTTAATTTGAATGAAGGTATACTTTGAGGCTTCGCAAAATGTAGACAATTGCTTCTAAACCCCAGTGCAATTTGATGGGCCTTTACAAGTATATGACATCAGGGTGAACCTCTCTTTCATGGGTCCTGTTTATAGCAAGACCTTGATATTTTGACCTGGTGGAGGAATCAGCTTTACCATGTGCCTACAGGTGTTGCTTGACTATACTTGTATAAAAGTCAAGTAAGAGAGGATAGGACAGTAAAGTTTAAGAGCTGAGCTCTTGAATTCAAACCTTAACTCATCCTGGTTCTGCCATTTGTTAGGTATATAAAAACTATGGTGTTATTGAACTTTTCTTAGCTATCAAATCAAGATAGTACTATGGAATGATTGAATAATTATCATAAGTAAACAATTGAAAGAATTGGATGCAAAGTATTTAGCACAATATCCATGGCAAAAGTTTGTAAATGATGACAGTGATGATGATATGATAACCATGATGATAATGAAGATGGTAATGATGTTGATGGGGATGATGTCACCAGGATTTCAATGGTGACTTCTTATGTCTTTCTGCTATTTTTTCTGCTAAACTCAATAACTGTGGGCCTAAACAATCTCTCTACCACCA
The DNA here is from genome assembly GCF_000951045.1 of Mandrillus leucophaeus. Classification (NCBI taxonomy): domain Eukaryota; kingdom Metazoa; phylum Chordata; class Mammalia; order Primates; family Cercopithecidae; genus Mandrillus; species Mandrillus leucophaeus. The sequence goes on along the minus strand of NW_012100210.1, from coordinate 485,225 downwards.
TCAGGGAACATAAAAAAATCACCAGAATATAAAGAGTGTATTCACACTTGGAAAAAGAAATGCATTCTCTCATGTTGTGCTACTGCATTTCTACTAGTAACATGCACCTTCCAGACTTGACTGATTATTTAGAAGCATACTTTGCTTTCCCCTGAGCTCTATTTGATTCTTCCTGTATTCACTAAACACTGACCCTTAATCTCTTGTCTATTGTGCAGTAATATTATTTGACATTGCTAGACTTCTAATCCTGATCTATGCTCCCATATCCATCCTTGCTTAAATCTGTACTTGAAAGAAAATCAATAAGAAAGCAAAGATTCCAATATTCTCATTTCTGATATTTGAAAGGGAATTGTTTTGTCCACTTTTGTTTTTACTCGTTCTCTAATTTGTGTTGCACAAAGATCAGAAAAAAGAGAGAAATTTTAAAAATGGAAGCAATTACATATGATCCCAGAGTCATCTTAAAAAATTAAATTGTTTATGGAATACCTAATATTTACAGTCTGTATCTTTGTTCCATCTCTTAGTGAGTTTTTTTTTTTCACTTTATTGAAGTTTATTCTTGAGAACACGTTAGATAACTTTCACAAATACACAGGAATATTGATATTTGAATAGAATATTTGTAAAAAGAGTAACTTATTTCACAAA
>NW_012100210.1:477056-481308 GCF_000951045.1 Mandrillus leucophaeus | reverse complement strand
ACTTGGAACCAACCCAAATGTCCATCAATGATAGACTGGATAAAGAAGATGTGGCAAATATACACCATGGAATACTATGCAGCTATGAAAACGAATGAGATCATGTCCTTTGCAGGGACATGGATGAAGCTGGAAACCATCATTCTCAGTGAACTAACACAAGAACAGAAAACCAAATACCACATGTTCTCACTCGTAAGTGGGAGTTGAACAATGAGAACAGATGGACACAGGGAGGGGAACGTGACACACTGGGGCCTTTCAGGCAGTGGAAGGCTAGGGGAGGGATAGCATTAGGAGAAATATCTAATGTAGATGATGAGTTGATGGGTGCAGCAAACCACCATTGCATGTGTATATCTATGTAACCACGTTTTACACATGTACCCCAGAACTTAAGTCATAATAAAAAAAATTAAATTATTTATGGAATAACTACTGTTTACAGTCTGTATCTCTGTTCCATCTCTTAGTGATTTTTTAAACTTTATTGCAGTTTATTTTTGAGAACACATTAGATAATTTTCACAAAGATACAAGAATAATGTTATTTGAATAGAATACTTATAAAAAGAATGACTTATTTCACAACCCTGTAATCAGGAGGACAAGACATAATGGAAAAAGGAATCCACCATATTTCTCTGTGTGTTCCCATAATTAATATGTCAGTGATAATGCTAAATAATCAAATTTCTAGAAAGTAGTACGTTCTAAAGATACATTTTCTGGCTGGAATTGACTGATGTTCAATTCAAAATATATCAGAGGAAATTAATATGAGCATGAATACTTATTTTACTCTTCATTATTTGCTTCTTAAATGTATTAATCTGTAAAGAGAAATAAACCTTCAATTTACCTTGAGTTATAATTTATAATATACTTTGGCAAATTTCTCAACTTGAATGTCAGGCTTGGTGGCACAATTAGTGGAAAAATATTATGATGTCTTTTCTAGAGAATGTATTTTAGAGTTAGTTATATTATTTATAAGTCTCTTGTATACATTCCTTTACGAACTAAACTAGTTGATATTTACTAGTAATGTGGAGTAATCCTTGGGGAAATTTGACTCATTGTACTTTGGAGTCCGTGCTATATACTGCATTTTTAAAAAATGTATTTATACTTGTCAACCCTCTTCCTAGGAATACTTGTATTAGAAAGTATCATTTCCCTCTTGTTTTAGCCAAGTACCAAATTACTCAAGGGACTTTTTATATACATTATTTATGTAGTAAGTCAAAGGGCAAGGAAAATAAGATGAATTGGATTGATTTCATCTGCTTTTTATTACTTGAGGAGTGACTCAACCTTTTTTATCTTCTCATACACACTGTTTGGTTAACTTAAAATCAACTTTAACTTTAAATGTCCAAAGAAATGTGGTACTGTATTTCTGTTTTGGGTTCACTGTGTCCCCTAAAGTTCATGTGTGAGTAATTCAATACCCAATGCAACAGGGTATGTTAAAGGGACCTTTTAAAAGGGGACTAATGGCATTATCATGGAGGTGGGCTAGTTATCACAGAAGTGGGTTCCTGATAAAAGAATGAGTTTGAACCTTCTGTCTTGCTCTTGCTCTTACCCTCTCTTGTCCTTCCGCCTTGGGATGACACAGCAAGAATGCCTTTACCTGATGCAGGTTCAAAGACCTTGGACTTCTCAGCTTCTCGGACTACAACAAATAAATCTATTGTTTATCAATTACCCACTCTCAGTTATTCTGCTACAGAAGCACAAAACAGACTAAATCCATCTTTAATGTTAAATTCGATGAGTATGACCACATAGCCAATAAATTAACGGGTACATAATAAAACTTTACTAAAGTTATAGTTTTTCCGTATAAAAAGTGGAAGTGGCTTCTCAAGATCAAATAAAATACAAAGGTAATTATAACATTTATTCCCTCAAAAAAGAGTTAACCATAATAAAAGTCTTATAAGACAAACTCCGGATCATTAAATATAGCAATGACAGCAGATTCCAAGAAAGAGTCACTGGAGGCTTGAACCTGCTAAGAAAGATTTTGAAGACTTTGATAGCAGTTGACACATTTCAGCTCCTAAAAACTTTAAAAGCACATGCAAGATAACAATATTGGGCCCTTATCTTACACCACACACAACATTAACTAAAAACAAATTATAAACTTTAATGTGAGAGCTCAAACTATACTATTGCTATAAGAAAACATAGGGGAAAAGTTTCCTGATATTGGTCTTGACATTGATCTTGTGTATGACACCAAAAGCACAGAAACAAAAGCAAAAATAGACAAGTGGAACTATATCAAACTAAAAAACTTTTGCACAGCAAAGAAACAATCAGTAATTCAAAGACAACTTTGAAATGGGAGAAAATATATTTACATACCATATATTGAATAAGAGGTTAACATATCAGGAATTCCTGCAACTTTGTAGCAAAAGAAAAACCCCAAATAATCAGATTAAAAAATGACAAAGGCCATATATCGACTTTTTCCCAAAGCAGACATACAGATGACCAAAAGGCATTTGAAAAGTTGTTCAACATAACTAATGATCAGGGAAATGCAAATCAAAACCACAATGAAATATTACTTTTCATCTGTCAGTATAACTATTATCAAAAGAGCACAAGTATTGGCAAGAATGTGGAGAAATTGGAAACTTTTTACACTGTTTCTGAGAATATAAATTAATGTGGTCATTATGGAGGTCCCTCAAAAATTTAAAATAGAATTACCATCTTATCCAGAAGTCTTACTTCTGAGTATATATCTAAAAGAATTAGAATCTTGAGATACCTGCATGCCCATGTTCATTGCAACATTATCCATAATAGCTAAGACATGAAAACACAAATGCCCATCAGATGATAAATGGATTAAGAAAAATGACATACACATACAGCAAAATACTACTCAGCCTTATATGAGAATCCTGCCATATGCAAGGAAATGGATGAATTTGGAGGATACCATGCTAAGTGAAATAAGCCAATCATAAAAAGACAAATACTGCATGATTCCACTTACATGAAGTATCTGAAATAGTCAGATTCATACAAGCAGAAAATAGAATGCTGGTTGCCAGGGGCTGGGTGAAGGGGAAAATGGGGATAAAGTTTCAGTGTGAAAGATAAAGAAGTTCTAGAGATCTGATGCACAACATACCTAAGACTAACAATACTGTTCGTGCACTTAAAACGCTTGGTAATAGGGTATACTGGATATTAAAGCTTTTTTTTTTTTTTAACCACAAAACCACACTCACACACTAAAAACTCTAAAGAGACGTAAGGAAACTTTTGGAGGTGATGGATACGCTTACCTTAATTGTGGTGATGATTTCACAGGCACATGCGTATGTTCAAACTCATCAAATAGTATACATTAAATATCAGTATTTTATTTGTTTATCAGTTTTACCTAGAGATGATAATTTTATTTTTTTTAAAGGAAAGTACACAGTTTAAAGAACTTTATTGACTCCATGAATTTTTCTAGTCATTTTCTGAGTTGCTTTGGAACTATATGGGTGTAGACTGAGACACATATTATATTCAGAAAACATACTTTTTGTGAATTTCTTAAGGGAGTTGGTACTTAGGATATAAACTGTTTCATAGCTTGTAGACTTGCCTCTGTTTCTTGTACTTTGTGGCTATGAAATTGATTATCTGATATTCTTATGTGTCCCAGTGACCAGTTGGAAATTTAGAAAGAGGTAAGAGAAACCCATGAAAGAACCCATGAATAACCTCATGGTGAATCCAGCTTTCAAAGTGTTGAATCAGCCACAGCAGACTGTGGAGATGACTAAAGCTACAGCTGCTGTTAGTGGAATCCAAATTCAGTGTAGACTTTTAATTAATTTTGTAAAGGACAAAATGCCCTCAATAAGGAGATACTTTTATTCAGGTCGCTGCAATAGGAATGACCTTCATAGGGAACATGTCAATGAAGAGGGAGAATACATGGGGCTTTCTAGAGACAAATAAATAAGGAGGTCACTTGAAAGAGTGGACAGCAAGTCTCCACTCAGAAGAGTGAAGGGATTTTTTTGGAATATACAAGATGAAAGAAGTCTTTCTTGGTTAGCTATTACTTGGAATTAAAAAAAAAGTATTACAGAGTTATGGTAGATTTCACAACAACCTTTGCCGCTTTTGAGTAACACACAGCTTAGACAAAGTTCAACATTGTCAGTTGCTCTTGAATTAGACCAGAAAAGAAGGAATTTAGTCTAGAGAGGAAAAT
>NW_012100210.1:471665-477006 GCF_000951045.1 Mandrillus leucophaeus | reverse complement strand
GTATAATCATGAGGATATGACATAATATTGGAAAAGGAAACCACCATATTTCTCTGTATGTTCCCATAATTAATATGTCAGTGATAATGTTAAATAATCAAATGTCTAGGGAGTAGTAAGTACTAAAGATACATTTTCTGGCTGGGATTTACTGATATTCAATACAAAATATATCAGAGGAAATTAATACGGGCATAATTACTCATTTTAATCTTTGTTAAAGACACACATAGGCTCAAAATAAAGGGATGGAGGAATATTAACCAAGCAAATGGAAGGCAAAAAAAAAAAAAAGCAGGGGCTGCAATCCTAGTCTCTGATAAAACAGACATTAAATCAACAAAGACCAAAAGAGACAAAAATGGGCATTACATAAAGGGATCAATGCAACAAGAAGAGCTAACTATCCTAAATATATATGTACCCAATACAGGAGCACCCAGAATCATAGAGCAAGTTTTTAGAGACCTACAAAGAGACTTAGACTCCCACACAATAATAGTGGGAGACTTTAACACCCCACTGTCAATATTAGATCGAGACAGAAAATTAACAAGGATATTCAGGACTTGAACTCAGCTGTGTACCAAACAGACTTAATAAACATCTACGAAACTCTCCCCACAAATCAACAGAATATACATTCTTCTCAGCAACACATCACACTCCTTCTAAAATTGAACACATAATTGGAAGTAAAACACTCCACAGCAAATACAAAAGAACAGAAATCATAACAAACACTCTCTCAGACCACAGTGCAATCAAATTAGGACTCAGGATTAAGAAACTCACTCAAAACCGCACAACTACATGGAAACTAAACAACCTGCTCCTGAATGACTCCTGGGTAACTAATGAAATGAAGGCAGAAATAAAGATGCTCTTTGAAACCAATGAGGACAAAGATGCAACGTACAAGAATCTCTGGGACATAGCTAGAGCAGTGTTTAGAGAAAAATTTAGAGCACTAAATGCCCACAAAAGAAACCAGGAAAGATGTAAAATCAACACCCTAACATCACAATTAAAAGAACTAGAGAAGAAAGAGCAAACAATTTCAAAAACTAGCAGAAGACAAGTAATACCTAAGATCAGAGCAGGACGGAAGGAGATAGAGACATAAAAAATCCTTCAAAACAATCAATGAATCCACGATCTGGTTTTTTGAAATGATCAACAAAACAGATGGACCACTAGCCCGACTGATAAAGAAGAGAGACGAATCAAATAGATGCAATAAAAATTGATAAGGGGGAGATCACCACTGATCCCACAGAAAATCAAACTACCATCAGAGAATGCTATAAACACCGCTGTGTGAATAAACTCAAATATCTAGAAGAAATGGATACATTCCCAGACACATACACCCTCCCAAGTCTAAACCAGGAAGAAGTCGAATCCCTGAATAGACCAATAGCAAGTTCTGAAATTGAGGCAGTAATTAATAGCCTACCAATTCCAAAAAGCCCAGGACCAAATTTGCTGCCAAATTCTACCAGAAGTACAAAAATGAGTTGATACAATTGCTTCTGAAACTATTCCAAACAATAGAGAAAGACGGAATCCTCCCTAACTCATTTTAAGATGCCAGCATCATCCTGACACCAAAACCTGGCAGAGACACAACAAAAAAAGAAAATTTCAGGCCAATATCCCTGATGAACATCGATGCAAAAATCCTCAATAAAATACTGGCAAACTGAATCCAGCAGCACATCAAAAAGCTTATCCATCATGATCAAGTTGGCTTCATCCCTGGGATGCAAGGCTGGTTCATCATACACAAAGCAATACACGTAATCCATCACATAAACAGAACCAATGACAAAAACCAAATAATTATCTCAATAGATACAGAAAAGTCCTCTGACAAAATTCAGCAGCCCTTCATGCTAAAAACTCTCAATAAACTAGGTATTGATGGAAGGTATCTCGAGACAATAAGAGCTATTTATGACAAACCCACAGCCAATATCATACTGAATGGGCAAAAATTGGAAGCATTCCCTTTGAAAACTGCCACAAGACAAGGATACCATCTCACCATTCCCATTCAACATAGTATTGGAAGTTCTGGCCAGGGCAATCAGGGAAGAGAAAGAAATAAATCATATTCAAATATAAAGAGAGGAAGTCAAATTGTCTCTGCTCGCAGATGACATGATTGTATATTTAGAAAACCCCATCGTCTCGGTTCAAAAACTCCTTAGGCTGGTAAGCAAATTCAGCAAAGTCTCAGGATACAAAACCAAAGTGCAAAAATCACAAGCATTCCTATAAACCAATAATAGAGAGCCAAATCCTAAATGAACTCCAATTCACAATAGATACAAGTAGAATAAAATACTTAAGAATACAACTAACAAGGCATGGAAAGGACCTCTTCAAGGAGAACTACAAACCACTGCTCAAGGAAATAAAAGAGGACACAAACAAACGGAAAATCATTCCATGCTCATAGATAGGAGGAATCAATATCCTGAAAATCACCATACTGCCCAAAGTAATTTATAGATTCAATGCTATCCCCAACGAACTACCATTGACTTTCTTCACACAATTAAAAAGTAACTACTTTCAATTTCATGTGGAAACAAAAAACTCATATAGCCAAGACAATCCTAAGCAAAAAGAACAAAGCTGGAGGCATCATGCCACTTCACTTCAAACTATACTACAAGGCTACAGTAACCAAAACAGCACAGCACTGGTACCAAAACAGATATATAGACCAATGGAACAGAACAGAGGCCTCAGAAATAACACCACAAATCTACAACCATCTGATCTTTGACAAATCTGACAAAAACAAGAAATGGGGAAAGGATTCCCTATTTAATAAGTGGTGTTGGGAAAACTGGCTAGCCATATGCAGGAAACTGAAATTGGACCCCTTCCTTATACCTTATACAAAAATTAACTCAAGATAGATTAAAGACTTGAATATAAGACCTAAAACCATAAAAGCCCTAGATGGAAACTAGTCAATACCATTCAGGACACAGGCATGGTCAAAGTCTTCATGACTAAAACACAGAAAGCAATGGCAACAAAAGCCAAAATTGACAAATGGGAGCTAATTAAACTAAAGAGCCTCTGCACAACAAAAGAAACTATCGTCAGAGTGAACAAGCAACCTACAGAATGGGAGAAAATTTTTGCAATCTATTTATCTGACAAAGGGCTAATATCCAGAATCTACAAAGAACTTCAACAAATTTATGAGAGAAAAAAACAACTCCATCAAAAAATGGGCAAAGGATAAGAACCAACACTTCTCAAAAGAAGACATTTATGTGGCCAACAAACATATGAAAAAATGCTCATCATCACTGGTCATTACAGAAACACAAATCAAAAACACAATGAGATACCATCTCACACTAGTTAGAATGGTGATCATTAAAAAGTTAGGAAGCAACAGATGCTGGAGAGTATGTGGAGAAATAGGAATGCTTTTACACTGTTGGTGGGAGTGTAAATTAGTTCAACCATTGTGGAAGACAGTGTGGCTACTTCTCAAGGATCTAGAACCAGAAATACCATTTCACCCAGCAATCCCATTACTGGGTATATACCCAAATCATTATAAATCAGTCTACTATAAAGACACATGTACACGTATGTTTATTGCAGCACTATTCACAATAGCAAACACTTGGAACCAACCCAAATGTCCATCAATGATAGACTGGATAAAGAAGATGTGGCAAATATACACCATGGAATACTATGCAGCTATGAAAACGAATGAGATCATGTCCTTTGCAGGGACATGGATGAAGCTGGAAACCATCATTCTCAGTGAACTAACACAAGAACAGAAAACCAAATACCACATGTTCTCACTCGTAAGTGGGAGTTGAACAATGAGAACAGATGGACACAGGGAGGGGAACGTGACACACTGGGGCCTTTCAGGCAGTGGAAGGCTAGGGGAGGGATAGCATTAGGAGAAATATCTAATGTAGATGATGAGTTGATGGGTGCAGCAAACCACCATTGCATGTGTATATCTATGTAACCACGTTTTACACATGTACCCCAGAACTTAAGTCATAATAAAAAAAATTAAATTATTTATGGAATAACTACTGTTTACAGTCTGTATCTCTGTTCCATCTCTTAGTGATTTTTTAAACTTTATTGCAGTTTATTTTTGAGAACACATTAGATAATTTTCACAAAGATACAAGAATAATGTTATTTGAATAGAATACTTATAAAAAGAATGACTTATTTCACAACCCTGTAATCAGGAGGACAAGACATAATGGAAAAAGGAATCCACCATATTTCTCTGTGTGTTCCCATAATTAATATGTCAGTGATAATGCTAAATAATCAAATTTCTAGAAAGTAGTACGTTCTAAAGATACATTTTCTGGCTGGAATTGACTGATGTTCAATTCAAAATATATCAGAGGAAATTAATATGAGCATGAATACTTATTTTACTCTTCATTATTTGCTTCTTAAATGTATTAATCTGTAAAGAGAAATAAACCTTCAATTTACCTTGAGTTATAATTTATAATATACTTTGGCAAATTTCTCAACTTGAATGTCAGGCTTGGTGGCACAATTAGTGGAAAAATATTATGATGTCTTTTCTAGAGAATGTATTTTAGAGTTAGTTATATTATTTATAAGTCTCTTGTATACATTCCTTTACGAACTAAACTAGTTGATATTTACTAGTAATGTGGAGTAATCCTTGGGGAAATTTGACTCATTGTACTTTGGAGTCCGTGCTATATACTGCATTTTAAAAAAATGTATTTATACTTGTCAACCCTCTTCCTAGGAATACTTGTATTAGAAAGTATCATTTCCCTCTTGTTTTAGCCAAGTACCAAATTACTCAAGGGACTTTTTATATACATTATTTATGTAGTAAGTCAAAGGGCAAGGAAAATAAGATGAATTGGATTGATTTCATCTGCTTTTTATTACTTGAGGAGTGACTCAACCTTTTTTATCTTCTCATACACACTGTTTGGTTAACTTAAAATCAACTTTAACTTTAAATGTCCAAAGAAATGTGGTACTGTATTTCTGTTTTGGGTTCACTGTGTCCCCTAAAGTTCATGTGTGAGTAATTCAATACCCAATGCAACAGGGTATGTTAAAGGGACCTTTTAAAAGGGGACTAATGGCATTATCATGGAGGTGGGCTAGTTATCACAGAAGTGGGTTCCTGATAAAAGAATGAGTTTGAACCTTCTGTCTTGCTCTTGCTCTTACCCTCTCTTGTCCTTCCGCCTTGGGATGACACAGCAAGAATGCCTTTACCTGATGCAGGTTCAAAGACCTTGGACTTCTCAGCTTCTCG
>NW_012100210.1:456128-466440 GCF_000951045.1 Mandrillus leucophaeus | reverse complement strand
GCTTTTGAGTAACACACAGCTTAGACAAAGTTCAACATTGTCAGTTGCTCTTGAATTAGACCAGAAAAGAAGGAATTTAGTCTAGAGAGGAAAATATTTGGTCTTTAATTTTTATGTTTTAAGACTTTTAAATTGGCTATATTTTTCCCTATTACTTGAGAACAAAAGGAAAGGAAATTGTTTTGATAGTAACAGGGGATCATAATTACTGTTATTTTAAATTTGAAAATTTGAATATTGGGTTGTTTTTTGTCTATGGGGTATATTTTATTTGGGACCAGTTGTCTCCCTGTCCTCATGATTGTCTTATATATGTGCATCTGTAAAATCTCAGGTTTTCTCCCACTTCTTTGACACATTCTTCTTTAGCAAACATTCTCTCTATTCCTGTAGTCTGAATAAAATTATCTCCTTAGTGACTGGGCCAATTTGTTTTTCACAAAATCGATCAAGAACCTGTAATGAGTTTGTAACCCATTAACAACAGTTCGGTATAATTTGTTCTAGAAACTACATAGGTGGGATTTCTTTGTTAGTGTAACTCTGAAATCCAAGTAAAGAATACAGTATTATAACCCATTTTTAAAGAGTTTGGGAACAATATTATACTGACTCTCCTCCAACAGTCCCTTATTGGGAAGTACGCACTGTAGAAAATGGTGAACATGGCCAAATGAAAGTAGGATTGGTAGGGCTTTGGTATCTCAAGTTTTTCCCCTTCGGGTGTACAGTCTGGTTACGCTCTGATTAAACAAAGTCTTGAATAGGAAACTCTAGTTTCCATTAAAGAGAACAAAATAGGGAACAATAGTCCTCTGAGAGCAAAGGACTTTCCCAGGAAATACCAATCTTTTACTTTCTTCTTCCCCTTTTCTTTGGAGAAATTATTAATTTAACCAGTTAAATTCCAAAACACTGAGTAGAAGAATGCACTTATAAATAACAATGTGCATTCAATGTTTAAAGAGGATGTAGTTTCTCTCCTTTTTTGTATTCAAATATGCAGACCTGGGATCTGCTACTCAGGGCAGCTCAGGACATCTTTTTCAAGAGCAAGAGCCTGCCCTTGTCCTTAATACCTCCTTCCATGCAGATGAAGGTGCTAAGATTCAACTTTGAAGGGATTAAGTGTAGGCCTATTTCATGGAGCTGACAGGTGAGGATACTTTTTAGGTTACATCTGAAGCTGCAGGCTACAGTCACACTTCTCTGGATTAGTCCAGTGTCTTAGTTTCCTAGGGCTGCTGTAACAAAGTATATCATAAACTGGATTGTTTAGAACAACAGAAATTTATTATCTCATTCATTGTGGATGCTAGAAGTCTGAAATTAAGATATTAGCAGACCTATGCTCCCTCCAAAGGTTCTAGGGAAGATTTCTTCCTTGCCTCTTTCTAACTTCTGGTGACTCTAGGGTGTTCATTGGTTGTAGCTTTGTTTCTCCAATTTCTATCTCTGTTGTTACATGACTTTATTCCTTGTATGCCTTCACATAGCCTTTTTATAAAGACATCAGTCTTTGGATTTAATGTTCAATCTAATCCAGTACGACCTCATCTCAACTAATTACATCTGCAAAGACCTTATTTTCAAATAAAGTCACAGTCTGGAGTTCCAACTGGTCATGAATTTTGGGGGGACACTGTTCAAAACAGTACATGAGCCAATAACTAATTGTTACTTTGCCTTTTTTTGCACTTTCTTGTATGTGTATATCTTACTCAATAATTTTATTATTGATCATTTCTAGAGGCATTAAAATCAGTGGCATTTATGGCTTTCCTTGCTCACAGGCTTAGTATGATCTTGGGAAAAAAATCTGAAGCAGAGTGTTACAAGTATTTATAGGAAGTGGCCTTTGGAGGGTAGAAGTGAATGCAAGAGAGATGTAGGTGAACCATTGGCAATGACTGCTACAGGAATCCTTCCTTTAAATTCTATTTTTTCTGTATAGCATGATTTTACAGTTTTTAAAGTAGATGTGTACCTTCTCCTCATTAAAGTTCAGAAAAATAAATATTATTTATATGAATAGCATGTTTTTATAATTTAAGTAGTCAACTGACCATACAAGGTAACTAATGTCACAAAGCACTAAACTATTCTAAAACTGATGTTATTAATTTTGGTAGACTTATCACCACCATCCATTTTAAAATTACTATTAAAGTAATAATTTCATAAAACAATATATCTCAATTACATTGTTTTTCTCTTAATAAAGGATATATATCTTAGGCCTGGCACAGTGGGTCACCCCTATAATCCCAGCGCTTTGGGAGGCTGAGGCAGGAGGATAGCTTTAGCCCAGAAGTTTGAGATCAGCCTGGGAAACATGGCAAAATCCTATCTCTACCAAAAATACAAAATTAGTGAGGTGTGACAGTGTGCAACTCTGGTCCCAGCTATTCAGGGAGGTGAGGTAGGAGGATTACCTGCACCCAGCATGTCCAGGTTGTGGTGATTACACCTCTTTACTACAGCCTGGGCAACAGAGTGAGACCCTGTCTCAAAAAAGAAAAAAAAAAGAATATATATCTTCTAATATGCTGAAAATATCATACTTCAAAGCTATGCAATTTTAATAGTATATTATTAAGATTTTAATTGGTTCAAAGTACATATTTGATTGTATTTGCCTCTCTTTTCTTTCATCAAAGTTTATATCAACGATTAAATATAACATACAATTTTAGTATGTTGACTGTATACTCATTTGTGTTTAAAGCAGATCCAAATGAGTTGTCAGAAAAGAACCCTGTTTCCATCAGGTACAACTCAGAGCAGAGGTAGAACGGCATTACGTTTGATTAAGGCTCCTCATTAAAATCTTCTGTTTTCACAAAAAAGTATTAACCCACAGCACACTTGTTTACTAGGATGTATAGCCTTTGTTCCAACTTGGATTAAAAATCAGAAATACAGTTATAACTCAGGGACACAACTTTGAATGCACTGTTACCCAATATTTATGAAAAGCTTAGTTGAGATAATGTCACTTAAAGATGTTTGATAGAAGGGCATGTAGTCCATTTTTCTTAATCTAGATATACAAAACCAAATTATATTAATTCAGATCACTGGAGAACTGAATTCTTAGACTACCTTCTATTTCTCTGACATATCTCTGTCTTTACTCTGCTTTCCTTTTTTTGAGGTTTTATTTAAAAATATGAAACACTATATCCACTGAAACTATATTGAAATTTAGCCCATTTTATCATGTACTATTGTCTTTATGTGTATCCACAGAAAAATTATTTTCTGATACAAATAATTTATTTATGCAAGTGGACAAGATGACCATTACAGTAGATAGATCATAATTACAGGTATAAAATATATATAAATCCTTATTATATTCACCATAAGCTACATTTTTGTCTTCATTTTTCCTACTCCCTTGCCTTTTTTCTTATAATTTAACTCCACTTTTAATTTTATAGTATAGTTATATCTTATGTAGTTATCTCAGCTACCTTAAATTATTTAGAAAAAAGACAAAGTTTTAAAATAAGGCATGTGTGCTTATATATACAACTATGAAAGCATAGAGCCTCATATGCTTAACAAAAAATAAAAAAAGGAACCAAGCAAACAAAAAGATGAAGAATTGTTACTTGAAAGCAGTAATCAAGGTATGCAGTGAAAGTTTAAAAACATTCTTGCTGTGTGTAGGTTTCTTCTATCATTTTCTGAAGATGTTAGTTTTGTATATCTACATTGATTCAGGTATCCAAGGATATGGATAGATGTATTAGTTTCATAGGCCTGCTTTAACAAACTACCACAAAGCTAGAGGTTTAATACAACACAAATTTATTGTCTCATAGCTCAGAAGGCCAAAAGTCCGAAATCAAGATGTTGTCAAGTTTGATTCCTTCTTGAGGCTCTGAGGTAGAAGCTGTTTCATGCCTCTCTCCTAGCTTCTGGTGGCTCAGGTGATGCTTGGCAGTCCTTGACATTTCTTGATTTATAAATGCATCATTTCAATCTCTACTTCTGTCTTCTTATTTTCCCTCTGTGTCTCTCTGTTTCAATTATTTCCCTGCTTTCTCTTATAACACCACCAGTCTTTGCATTCAGGGTCAACTCTGAATACAGTATGATCAGTATCTTTAAATTATATCTGCAAAGATGCTTATTCCAAAGTAGGTCACTTTCTGAGGATCTGGGTGGGCATATCTTTTGAGGAGTACTCTTCAACCCACTACATTAGAATTTCCATCATGTGAGGAAACTTGTCAAAAATCTAAATGCATCTGTCTGTCTTTTAATAACATGTAGATATGTAGGGAACATGAAATAATTACATATTTTAAAACCTGAAATTTCAATTCACCGATTTGATTGGTGTTGAATATAAGGCAAGAAAAGGAAAAGACAACTTTGCTGACTGAATTCTGCTATGTACTTAACCTCTTTTAAGGATAAATGCTCACCCATACTTCTTGCTGGTGAATTATATCCTTGACAATCATATTTGGTATTACATGACTGATATTATTTGGCTTCCCACCAAAATCTCATCTCAAATTGTAATCCTCACATACTGAGGGAGGAACCTGTTAGAGATGATTTAATCATGAGTGTGGTTCCCCCTTGCTGTTCTTGTGATAGTGAGTGAGTTCTCGTGAGATTTGATGGTTTAAAAGTGTTTGACATTTTCCCCCTCACTCTCTCTTTCCAGCCATGCAAGATGTGCCTTGCTTCCCCTTCGCTTTCTGCCATGACTGTAAGTTTCCCGAGGCCTCCTCAGCCATGCAGAACTGTGAGTCAATTAAACCTCTTTTCTTTATAAATCACCCAGTCTCAGGTAGTTCTTTATCACAGTGTGAAAATGGACTAATACAATGACTCAACCATAAACTCTCCCATCCACTCTGAACCCTGGCCAAGTATCAAAAAATGCAAAATAAGCTATGCTAATGAGATGTATTTGCTTGCTACAATTTGAAACAGGAAGTATAGACAAAAAAAGATCACATAGTGGAAACAATGGAAGTTGAAGGTAAAAGGATGAAATGAGAAAGGAGATTGGGATAAAGAAGAGGTCATATCCCATTATGAACAGGGAAAACTAATGAGAGAAAAACAACTAAAATGAGTAGATCACATAGAAGAGAAAACACGCAGAAAGTGAGAAATCTGGTTGTCAGTAGGTATAGAAGAAGATAACAAACATGTTCACACATCAAAGAAACTACTCTTGCTATTCCCTCTGCTAAGAATGCTCTTTCTTCAGATATCATCATAGTTTATCCCCTTATTTCCTTCAGCACTATCTGCTCAAATGTCACATTTTTCTATAGCCCATATTTGAATACCTTAAGTTAAATAAGAGCCCACCACTACTACCCTTACCACCAATGCACCACTTTCTATCCCCCTTACTTATATTTATTTTCTTTATAGTACTTATTACTACATATATGCACACACACATGCATACATACACACCTACTGTATCTTTAGCCACTATATGTGGTATGATAGGCACTTAGTAAAATATTGTGAAAGAAAAATGTGAATAAATAAAATCTCAGAGTCTTGTGAGTCATGTTAATAAAATGAAAGGAAATTCTGAGAACTCTGTAGGGTTCTTGGAACCAGTCTTAGTGTCCCTGAGGTGATTTTATACAGTAGACCTTATGAAAATCCCACAAGATACCTGACTCAATTTTTATAATACTGTACTTGATCTAGTGTAAGGAAGTCTTATTATTTGTAACCAAAGCTATTTGAATTAACTTTGTCACCAATAAGCTTTATTATATTTATCAGTGGAACCTGGATTCCACAAGCAGTTGTCTAAGTGAAGTATACTAAAAAATATATGCTGCAGATAAAAACATAGAATGCATTTCACAGCCAAATATAATTTATTGGTAGAATTATCCATTGGCTTGAGTTATCTAGGCATTTACTTTGATATGTTTGAGAAGAGAGTCTGAATTTGACAACATTTGTAATAAATAAGAAATGTATGCTTTTGCAATAACATTTGTAATTCTCCAACTCGACATCCAGTTAAGAATATTTTTCTTCTTGAATTGCCAGTGGACCAAGAGTTTGCCCAATCTAGAATTGATCTGCATGAGTTTGATGAAAATCAGAGTTTACATTGCTATTTTCATGGGTATTATCAAAGGGATTTTGTTGTGCATGCATTTTTAGTTATTCAAGGGCAGTTGTTAAACCAAGTTCTATTTTTTTTCCTTCTGAAAACACTGTAATTCATTTTGCACCTTCTTAAATTAATGTATACCTTCCCTAAAATGATAGTGTGTTGGGTGGATTTCCCTCTGAGAGGTCCACAATCTATTAAAGTCAGAGATGAATGGAATTTTCTACCCTAAACAGGATTACAGAATACATTTCTGCCTTCACTGCAGAAAGGTTCTTATTCAAATTAGGCAGGGTCTTTTTCCACCTTGGGATCTCACTGCATTCACATGCATTAAAGACATCAAGAGAAAGGTCACAAACATTTCATACTCACTTGCAAAATGTATTTTATATTCAACTTGTAGGCTGGGACATACACTTCATCCAAGGAGACATATGTCCTTTCCAAATATCTTGATTTAAAATGATATCTGATAATGACAAATTCTCGTTAGGTCATACAAAGGACACCGATATAAACTAACCGGACATGGTAGCTGATTTCTTCCAGTCTCCCTCTATTACAAACACCATGTATGTTAAATTGGGTTCTGATTAAGGCAGTGAATGTATTGCAAGGTAACTTTAAAAAGGCTAATTTATTGAAATATGGATATGTCTTATGTCTTTGCCTTTGTACTTGTTTATTAATTTTTCAGTATATTTTCTTTCTCAGATCTGTGGTGGTGTACATAAAGCCTACTGAGTCATTATCAACTCTATGTCAGTCTTTCAAGTACCAACCTACCAACCCTTTGCTAATATATATTTGTACAATTATTCATTTGAATCAAATTTATAAGTTTATAGTAATCGTGTGAATTTAGGTAAGACCTCTGCCAAAGTTCACTTTTATGAAAATATTACCTTCTTTGAATCCTTATTCATAAAATATTATTATCTAATATCTAACAGTTCATACTTTAAAAATATAAGCACAAGCCCTCTTACTGAGAGAAATAATAACAGGCTGTAATAATGAATAACTTACTTTAAACAAATGTTTGTATTTGATAATAAAACAGAGATCATAATTAATCTTTGATAGCTATGTCCCCATTATAGGTGTAAATTCAAGTCTTTTTTCCTCAGGGACAAATATACTAGTTAAGTAAGTCTCAGTTTTTGAATGTTGTGTATATATATATAATATGTAAAGAGAGAGAGAGAATATCTATCACTAATCTTCATTTGTCTGTAGTATAAACTCTCTTATTTTGAGAAAACTTTAAATTGTTGCCTTTGATTTTAAAGGTCTGGACTAATCCACCATACATTTTAGATAAATTAAAATTAGTTAGAGTGCCTACCCATAATATTTGTAGTATACTTGTAATTTGCCAAAAATCCTATTTTATTGAGATTTCTCTGTTTTATACAACATGTGATTTGAGTAAGTTATTGTTTTTTAAAATATAAAACAATATCTTTAATATATAAAATATAAAACAATATATTTTTTATATAAAAAATATTTTAAAAGGTTGTGATTATAATAAGAACCTCTAGGGCTTTTCAGAAACTCAAGTCAATCATCCTTGGAAAAGATGTTATATAATATATTTTGGCATTTCGCCGTCATGATTTCTGTTAGATGGTCTAATACCCTTTGAAGCCTATCTATTTTTTTTAAATCTTACTTGCCTTTTCTACATCTCTGTTGATATAATCCTTTTTTTGTTTTGTTTCCTATAATGTATTGTCTAAGAAGCTGTAAAATGTCTGGGTGAAACTAATGCACGGTGAAACGTAGTGCAGCACAGGAAGTATTGTCTTGAAGTCAGAAAAATCTGGGATGAGATATAGCCTCACAAATTATACAATCCTGGTAAAAATATTTAACCTTTTAAAATCTGTTTTCTTATCTATAAGATAGGAATAATAATTATATCTAACTCATCGGTCTATTGTGGCATCAACTAAAATAATGTAAGCAAAGGGCTAAATATAGTACCTTGCCCAAGCAGTCTATAAAGTTCAGTTCCTTATTTTTCCACATTTTTTCTTGTTCTTCCCTCAAAGACTACATGAGGGAAGGCACAGGTGTTTGCCTGTGTGGTTTTCTGTTTGGTTTTCCTTTTCGTTTCTGTGCTTTGTAGCTTGTAATAAAACAACAATAACAACAACAACAACAACAAAAAACCTTTAGGATATTTTCCAAAGATTGGTTATTTTGGGGCCAAATATGTTTGAAACTGTTCAACAAGGTATCAAGGAAAAATAGAAATCTTTGTTGGATACAAAAAGGGTGACTAGAGAAAAGTCAGTGAGCAGGAGAAACAGAATTCCACATAGACCAGGTACTGTAAATGCCAAGTAAGACCAGGTTAGATGGGCTTTGATAGCTGAAATGGCAACCATTGATCTTGGAAAACTGTCAGTTAACGTAAGAAACAATAAAGGCACAATCAAATGTCAGGTGTTAGGATGGTTTGTAGAAGGAACAAAGTGAAGAATACAAGAGAACCAAACTTGTAAATGAAGCCAAGAGAGAGGTTAGTAGCAAGATAACAAGAAGTAATAGAAATGGATGCATTCTGATGCAAGTATGATAAAGAGTCTAATTACTGGCAGGACTGCTTTTAAAAGATAAAGTGAATGTTATTTCTGTTATTATGAGTGCAAGCGGAATCTAAAAGAAGACTTTGAAAGAAAAGAAAGTGATTAAAAGGGACCTGTCCATATCTGCAGCCCTCATAACTTTTAAAACCTGGACAAGAACAAGACAACATGGAAATTTTACTGTCTGCATTGTAGACTACTTAGTTCAGGCTACAACAGTCCCATTGGTGTCTAGAAACGTAGATCTTCACTAATTTTCCTCCCTAGAAGTTAAAAAGGTTTTGGAGAGGAGTCTGTTGTACCACTGTCTAGACCACAGCATAGGTAGGTGTCTCTGATATCTCATATTTCTGTATGCATGTTAGTTTTGTGTTTTAACCTATGACTCAATGGTGAAACTGCTAATTATTTATGTAACCTATAACTTAAGAAAAATTTTACAGTTCAGTCCGTATAATTTGGGACAGTATTACATATTGAAGAACATAACCTGTAATTTGCAACTTTTATTTTGGTAATGCTGTGATTCAGATTTTAAAATGTAGACAGAGCCATTAGAACCATGTGATATAACCGTATTCTCAGTTAGAAATAATAGTGAAAATTATAGCTTACATTGTTTCTTATCACAGGGTTAATTAGTTATCAACTGGTTAATTTGAGCCTTGCATTAATTATTGATAACATGTGAGAGTACCTCCCTTCTAACAGGATAATGGGTATATATTTCTTAATGATTGATGTGCTTATTATTTTCAAAATATTCTTATCTTTAAATGACTTACAGTGAATCAAAATATTGCCATATAATGGTATATGCATAGGCTTTTCTAATCAGTCATTGATTTTCTCATATTTTTATAAGATTTTTCTCTCTAACATGAAATGATGGATGTTGAAAACATGCTGCAAACTATAAAAGACTTTATACAAATGCAAAGAGTTCCTCTTGTTTTCTACTAAAATGCAAGTAGTGAATTTTTATGTGTATATTTGATTATAAATATATAATAGAAATTTGGTAGACTGGGATTTCATTGCTCACCATTTAAATTTTCCAAATTATGTTTTCTCCATTATGCCTATTAAAAACTTTTCTTTTACCTTCCATAACACTTTCTATTGCTATCGGGGCCCCAAAATGAAAAGCTCAGGAAAAAAAAAAAAGAAAAAGAGACAGGTTAGTAAGTTATTATGAGTTATTACATGTCAGGCTATGGTATGTTAAAATGATATGATTAAAAATTTTTAAAGGTCACAAATTTCTACCATCCCTGCAATCACATCCCATTTAAATGAGATTTTGCTACACCACCTACTGGGTATCTACCCAAAAGAAAATAAATCAGTATATCAAAGAGATATTTGCACTTGCATGTTTATTGGAGCACTATTCACCATAGCAAAGATATGGAATCAACCTAAGGATCCATCAACAGATGAATAAAGAAAAGGTGGTATGTATACATAAAAGAATACTATTCCACCATAAAAAAAAAATGAAATCATGTCATTTGTAGCAATGTAGATGAAACTGGAAGTAATTATTTTAAGTGAAATAAGGCACAAAAAGGCAAGTATC
>NW_012100210.1:419279-455738 GCF_000951045.1 Mandrillus leucophaeus | reverse complement strand
GCGGGGGGGGTGGTGGTGGTGGTTTAATGTTTGATAGAGTAGGATGACTATATTTAAAAACTATAGCATATTCAGGTTATGGACACCATCAAAAGCTGCATTGATCACTACACATTATATACATATAAACATTTTTTTCATGCGCCCATACATTTGCACAATTTTTAAAAAAGATATGGAATCTATTTCTCTAAGTCTTAAATCTGTTACTTGTTTTGATAATGGATGTTAGCACATAGGTATTTGCTTTCTTATGCACCGGTTAAACCCTGGGACTGCTTGCCAAAGAAGCTGAGAGTAGCCTTCTGAAGGGTGAGAGGCCATGAAGAGCAGAGACAAGCCATCCTAGGTGAGCCTAGACTAACCAGCCTGGAAACTTCCATAACATGAGCGAGGCCATCATAGACATTTAGTGCCCTCAAAGCTGGCCCAAACCAGAAAATCTAAAGAATTATCAGAAATTATAATTTTTGGTTTAATATTTTGAAATGGTTTGTTATACAGTAAAGGCCTATTAATACAGATAACATCGTGTGTCTACTAAAGGAATGAGTTGTCACTTTGAGAGTATTAATTATTTTATTCAATTGCTAACAGCTCATACTAAAAACAGAAGCAGAAGGAAAGAGTTTGAGAGTAGTAAAATGAAATGAAATGATGCTTCCTGTAATTTTCTTAAAAGGTGCTTGGTAAATAGGTACTTTAGAGTCTCTGTGTCATGAGAATTTGTAAGATGTATCCATAGGGAAACCCTAAAGAGTATATTAGACCAACAAGAAAGAAGGAATATCAAGAGGATTGTTGAAATACTCTATAGAATAAATGTTTTGTTCTATGTTTATTCTCCAGACTAAAAGAATGACTTTTCCATAAATAACATATGAAAATTGATCTTTCTATAGAATGAAGTAAAAAATTATGAGATTCATATTTATGCTCTAGTTCAGTTTCATAATTGACAAATATTAATTTAAAAAGGAAAACAACCCAGTAACTTTGGGAGGAACTAGTCAAAATGAATAAGTTTGTTGAGAATGAAATGTGACTCTGAAGAAAGAGTAGTAATATCAGACAAATTTTCTACTACGGTGCTTATTTCTTGGCTTTACAGTATCTGCAGTTCTGTTAGTTTCAATTTTTTCCCTAGTTATCAAAAACCTAACTTTCTTAAAGTGTAAAAGGAAATTTGTCACTTTATATAAGTGAAAAGTCTGTGACTATAGTGGATTTAGGAATGACTGGATCCAGGGACATCAAAAATTCAATATTTCTCTTTCTCTTGGCTCAGCTTTATTCTCTTTTGTATATGTCCCTCAAAAATTCCAACTTACATAGTATTTACAACCAGAAATATAAGAGAAAATGAGTTTCTAACTAAAATTTCAAAATTGAATTTTGATATGATTGAGTTTGCTCCTGGTCTATGTACTATGCCCTCTTCTGGAGCAGGTTGAACAGCTCTGCTGGAAAAACATGAACTAAAAGTAGGGGAAGGACTGTGTTCAGAAGACAGTCAAGGGTGGACAGATTAATATTTATATCAAAGGACAAATATTGAGTATTGGCATTAAAAATAGGTAGAAATAGATTTAGAGACAGAGATAAATATATAAACACATGACAGAAATTAGGAATCCACACTTATCATAACCACTTTTCCTCAGAAGGAATATTTTTTCAAAAGAAAACAAAGAATGATAAATGAACTTTCATGATGACAATTGAACTTTGGCACCAAATAATGATATTAAATTCAGCTAACAGAACTTCAACCCAAGGAGAACTCCTAGCAGGGCTGAATATTTCTTAGCTAAAATGCCTCACTCTGATTTTTACTCACTCAACTTTCACTCAGAGGTGTGAAAAGATGTGTCTAAACCCCAGAGCATGCCAGCCCAGAAGAATTAAGAGATCATAAAACTGGAAGAATTTTCTCCATTATTGGAGGCAAATAATTGCCTGTATTCTAAAACTAGGGCAGTAAGGCAGTGGGAACAGCCTCCAACTGGTTTTATACTAACAGTAATATAGAAATAAGAGGACAGAGATGGGACAGGGGAAGAGAGAGAGAGAGAGAGAGAGAGAGAGAGAGAGACCCGTACATATAAAAGACCTACTTCCTTTTATTGTTTGGTCAATGTGGAAGTCTCAGACCCTGGGATTATAACCCAATTACATAGGTTCAGATTTGGCCAATACACAGAAACATTTTTTATTTTCAGTGAGATTAAGTGTGAGGATGTAGTTAAGCATGTAAATACTACAATGTTCAATTAAATTATCTGAAAGTCAAAAATACCAATTTTGGATTCTGAATCTAATTATATTCTATATCTTAATAACTTATTTTTAATTGTTTTGGTTCAAAACTGTTGAATGTAAAGCTCTCAATTTCTTCAATAGGATGAATTGGATTCTGAGTTATCCAGTATAGTAACCATCAGCCATTTTGCTGTTTACATTTAAATTCATTATACTTAATATTTTAAATCAGTTATTTCTTCACACTATCTGTATTTCAGGTGCTCCAAAGTTCCATGCAAGTACTGGCTAACCCCACTGAGAGTACTGAAAGAAATTTTACTATCACAGAGTTTCTATTGGGCAGAAATGGGCTAAATAATAGGAAAACACTCTCACTGTATGCACCTAGAAACACAGGATAAGTGTCAGAACCACTGAGCTCAAAGAAGATCTTTAAAATATTGAGAATGATAAATACATAAACGGGTTATTTGAAGACACAATGGGTGTGGCGATTCCTAATCTGAGTAATTTCTGGTTTTGATTTTAACCCCAAGGACAACTCCTTCTACCTGGGCTAGATTTTTTTTTTAAATCAAATGCAGATCTAACAAAGTTTTAGTCCCTCATAAAAATGAGTGTTGGAATTAAAACGTTTAATTACAGCTAGGACATTAAAAGGGCTAAATCTTAGTAGAGAATACATTTTTGAAGTTACACCTACTAGAAAGCATTATGCCAATTTGTCTTTTCCTGAAGGGGTTCTAGGGAAAAATGTCTCCTCTGAGAATTTATAACCATGGCTCTCTATCACGAGTGTTTTGCAGGTTTGAATTTACATTATTTGCATAGTTTGTGAACTTCGGAGAAATAAAGTGTAAACTGATGTCAAGTTGGTGACATTCCAGGGGAACTTAGTAGACACAAAGAAAAAAACAATCTGGAAATGCAAAAACTTTAGCCTAAAATACATAAAACTGTCACAGATAAAAGCCTACTGAATGTGAACTCACATTTTAAACCTATAAAACATACAGCAAATCGTCAAACATTAGTGAGTCAGCAGGCAATACACAGAAATGTTATCACACCAAGATGTCTAGATGATAGAATAATTTTACAAATACTATTGTATAGGTAAGATTAAATTGGATAATTACATAAGAGAGTAAAACTATAATGGCTTTCTTCTAGGAACAAGACTTGGCTGTTCACTCTTGCCATGTCTATTCTACATTGTACAGGAGGTTCTAATCAGAATGATTGAGTAAAAAGATGAAATAAAAGACATTCAGAGTTAATAAGAAAATGTCAAAGTATTTTCTATTTACGTATGACATAATATGGTATTTAGAAAAGCCTAAGGGTTGCATAAAATTATTAGAACTAATGAATAGGCAAAGTGGCAGGATACAAGATCAATATTAAAATCAAATGTATTTTTATGTACTGGCAAGAGAAAATTTAAAAATGAAATTAGAAAAACAATTCCATTTATAATAGCATCAAAAATAATATTTAGGAATAAGCTTAACAAACAAGTTAAACACTTGTATACTGGAAACTATAAGCTTTCATGAATAAAATTTAAAAAGACCTAAACAAATGGAATCACCTTTCATATTCATGGATTCAAAGATGTAATGTTATTTAGAAGTCAGTACTCTCAAAATGTATGTAGAAATTCAGTACAAGCATTTTGCATGGTGTTTTTAAAAATTATG
Organism: Mandrillus leucophaeus; assembly: GCF_000951045.1. Lineage (NCBI taxonomy): Eukaryota > Metazoa > Chordata > Mammalia > Primates > Cercopithecidae > Mandrillus > Mandrillus leucophaeus. The sequence continues at coordinate 451,770 of NW_012100210.1, read as the reverse complement.
TAAAAACACAATGGGTCAAGTATAGCTAAAACAATCTTTAAAAAAAAATGTTGGAGGACTTACGCTTCCCAACTTCAAAGCTTACCACAAATAACTAGTAAGCAAGACAATGTGGTACTGGCTTAGGTATAGATCAGTGTAATGAAATATAGTGTTCTTTAATAAATTCTTACATTTATGATACATTGGTATTTGGTAACAGTTTTGAGACAATTCAATGGAGGAAATACAAACTCTTCAACAAATGGATATCCACATGCAATAGAATAAATTTAGAATTTCACCTCATACCATATATATAAATTAAGTCAATGGATTAACAAATTAAATATAAGCTAAAACTTTTTAAAAATTTAGAAAAAAACATGAGGTGCATTCTCCTTGACCTAGATTTGGTAATGGATTCTCAGCTATGACACCAAAACTGATCAACAGAATAAAACAGATATATTGGACTTGTTCCAAGTTAAAACCATTGTATATCAAAGAACACTCTAAAGAAAGTAATGGAAGGTACCCACAAATCATATATCTGATAAGGAACTAGCATCCAGATATATAGAGAACTGCAGCTCAACAATGAAAAGACAAATAATTAAAACAGGGCAAAGGATTTGAATAGATATTTCCCTGAATAAGCTATACAAATAACCAATAAGCACATGAAAGGTGATCCACATCATTAGTTATTAGGGAAATGTAATTAATTAGTCATTCAAGAAATACAATTAAACCATGAGACACAACTAGAATGGATATTGATAAAAATGACAAAAAATAACAAATGTTGACAGGTATGTGGAAGACCTGTAACCCTCATTCATTGCTGATACATATGAGAAACTGTGCAAGTGCTTTGGCACACAGATTGGTAGTTCCTCTAACTGTTAAACATAGAGATACCATATGAACCAGCAATCCTACTCTTAAATCTACATCCATAAGAAGCGGGAACATCTATCCACATAAAATGAATGTATGAATACTCCTAACAGCATCATTCATATTCATTATTCATATTCATTATTCAGATGTCAAAAAGTAGAAATAACCCAAATGTCCATCAACATAAAATAATTTTAAAAATGTGGTAAATTCATTTGATGGTATATTTTTTGACAATAAAGGTTACAGCAATGACATGTGCTACAATATGGATGATCCTTGCAAACATGCTAAGTGAAAGAAGTCAGTCACAAAAGACTATATTTTGCAGGATTCCAGTGATATAAATTGTATAGAATAGGAAAAAACATAGGGATGGAAAGTAGATCAGTTAGATCAGTAGAAAGACACTGCTAATGGGTACAGAGTTGTTTTGTTTTGTTTTGAGTAATGAAACATCCTCAGCTTAGATAATGGTTATGTTGCACGACTCTGAATATACTAAAAGTCACTGAATTGTACACTTAAAAAGATAAATTTTATGGTATGAAATTGTGTCTGCATAATTACATACAAAACATTTGTGGAAGAAAAAGATATGATAAAAGAAAAAATCCGGTTTAAGGAAAAAGAATATAAAATGAGAGTAGTTAAAAACTCAATACGTGTTCTAAACTGCACATTATAACTCTGAAGCAAGAATCATTAACTATAAAAATTAATTTGAGAAAAAGTCCTCAGAAGGCAATAGAATATGTATAAATATTAAAATGTGTATATGTATGTATAGATGTGTAACTATAAATATTAATATATAAAAACATCTTTTAAAAATTTAAAATTTGAGAATTCTCTTATTTAAGACAATTAAATGAGCCCCTCTAACATATGTTGAATAGGATTTTCACTGGAGAGTATTTAGAAATGGAATGAAGAAATGTTTAAGAGTTTGTGACTGAGAATTTTTCCGAATAAAAGAAATGCATACATATTCACATTGATGAAGCAAAAGGAGATGTGCATTGGCTTGATAACAATAGAGTCACACCTACACACGAGTGAGTCCAACTGAACAGAAAAGGTCTCAGGAAAACAAGAAACAATATGCAATGAGTGATTACCCACAAAGACAACTGATTTCTCATTGGCAATAATGGAGGCTGGAAGAATTTGAAATGACAGCATCAAAGTGATGACGAAAAGTAATTGTCATTTTAGAAATCTATAATCAAAATATTACTTTCCATGGACTCACATTTAAAGGAAGAAGAAAAACCTAGAAGAAAATAGGAGTATACACAAAATAATTGATGGACTCATTGATAACCCAAATAATATTTGATTAAACTAATCAAATAACCATAATCAAATAACTCATAATTGAGTCCCACAATTAACTGTGACTAACACATGGATTGACAATTACATTTTAAATGAAGGGTCAAGGAAAATCGAATTCTAATGACCTTGCATGGAACAGAGGAGGAGAAAACAGCCTGGTGAAAGGATACAAGAGTTGGCATCAGAAATATACATATCAGGTTAAGATCTTTCACAAATTAAATTACCTGTTCTCTATTTTCATGCCTATTATAAATTCCAAATTTGGCCTCAAGTCAATAGATTCCAGTGAGGATGTATGTCAATTTGATTAACATTTGCTAGAAGTCTCACTCTCTTAAAGACACAAAAGAAAACAACAACAAAAAAGGAACATAGTTAGACTTTCATTACCAAGGTTTCTCAAGCAAAGCCACTTCCCACAGGGATTCCTCTGAGCTGTGTTGTTTAGGCAATATAGTGAGATGGGACATCCAAATAGTGGTCAAGGGGAATTAATGTTATAGCTGGAATGGCAGGAATAAGCATCAAGTTTTTGGCAACATGGATAAGAACATTAGTAATGTGATAAATTGATTAGAAGATTAAAGCTCATTGGTATGAAGAACATAATATGAATAAGGCCCAGCAATCCAGGAAAGAATATGTTGGAATCCCATTTTAGGTAGTGCTGGCCTTTTATTGCAATGACTGGGGATGGAGTTTGAGGAACAAGTAAAGAGTTAGATCTCAGTATCTCTGAAGTGGTGTAATATGCCTCACTGTCTACTTCCAGTCATCTTTTCCAAGTAACTGGTCCCAATTATTGCCCAAATATAAAGCAATTCTTTCCCCATCCTTATTCTGTTACCCTCTGAAACTTCCCATTCTAATCCCCCAAAAGTTTCCAGTTACAACCTTTTCTCAAGTCTACAACTAAATGGAAGATTATTTTGGCATAATTCTAATTGCCTACTGTTGAGAGGTTTTCCATCTGATGCAGTTCTGCTAGTCTGTATTGTTCTCAACCCTGACCCAGCACCCAGATGGTACTTGTATCTGATCTAGTATATGAAAACTCTAGTCCTCAGAAGACATTTTTTATCCCCTCACCTCATTTAGAAATTTTAGGGTCTCCACCTCCAAGGGTGCAATGTGTTTATTCAGGAACATTTTCTGAAATGTCGGTCAAATATTTTTCAAGATGTTTTATTAATCAGATTAACAAGCAAAGTTTGAGGACTGGGGAAAGTTATTGTAAGTAAATCAAGCTATTTTAAAACAGTACACAAGTAGCAGAGGACACTTTTCCATTCATTCAGCTATTCGGTGCCTCAATTGAGGAGCATGTAATTGCCAAAGGATAAATTTTTAACTTGATAGCCAAGTTATGACTACTTCATCGAGTGGACTGTGAAATGCACTTTTCTTGCAAGTTCCATTAATCTCTCATGAGGGTCACAGTCCATTTAGAAAAAACACTGTGAGCAGTTAGACAACTCCAGCGCCATGTGAGGAGGTTTCTAAAACACTATTCTAGAAACAATTGGAGGTTAGAGTCTGGTGTGGCATATAGAGAGAGGGCTTCTTGGAGGCGACATTCATGATGAAAAAGAAAACTCAGAATCGATTACAATTGACGAGGAGCAGAAACAGGGTAAATAAATTCTAGTCACATCTAGAAGTAAACACACAAGACAAAACCATATGTAAAATTAAAGGTACAAGATAAATGAGATAGTATGGAAAGTAGTTAAAAAGTTAGGCTGGTATGGTAAGATATTTAATTAAAGATGTAAACAGCAGCTGGGTAAAGTAAGGAAGAAAAGGTGAATAATTTAAAGATTTTTTTTTTGTCAAGTTAATTGTGCAGCTGGTTTTCAAATAAGAATCTGACCAATTGCTTTATTTAAATTATAGAAATAGTTGTCTTAGAGCTGTATTAGCAAAATCCAAATCTTATGAATAGATATGATTCTGTTGCAGTTGAATTTGAGCTAATTAACACCAATAGCTGCCAGCAAATTCATTAATCCTGATCCTGTTTATAGATCTGTTGTGAGGAATGATCATTTATTATCTTAAGACCCAGTGCCTTCTTGAGAACTATTATTATGTAAAAATATGGACAGAGAGAGCCCATTGGCAAGAACTGTTAATCTTTTCAGTTCACACTTAGACTGCTTGTAAAACCCAAGCACATTATCCCTCATTGAGAGGCAGTAATGACAAGTTGGTTTAAACGGAGACCTCTGTATAAATTAACAGATGTTTTAGTTGAAAATAGAAATGTCAACATGACCTTAATTAATGAATTTGCTAATGGTTGTTTCCAGAATGGGATAATATGCCAAGTTCTAACCTAGGTATAATAGAATAAATTGAGGGTTTAAAGTTAGGCTCAGGTTGAAATCCCAGTGTGATCTTCATGCCCTTGAGTAAATCATCAGGTAACATACTGTAAAGTGAGAATCATAGCCCCACATAGCATGTGGTTGACTAGTATCTGATAGCTAGCATGTGCTCCATAAATATATGCCCTTTCTTGAGAGGTAAGTCTGGAAAATTGAGATTACTCCCTAAAATCTCCCTAGTTTTTAATGAATCAGTCATTTTAGCTACAAATATTTTAACCAACTTATTTATATATGCCAAGTATATTCTCTTTAATCTTAATTGGTGCGTTCATGTTTTCAATGTATATGCATAATACATGTACACTTGGATTTGTGAAAAACATGTCAGAAGAAATGCTACTTATTAACTTATTGGCTAAACGTCATTTATCTGTGTTGAATTTTGAGGTGATTCTCGCCTGCTATCTATTGCCAGAAAGAAGGACTTTATAGAAAAACTTTTAATCTATTCTCAAATTAAAATTACTTGGGGTACATATTCCCAAACTTTTAAATGAACTGTGTCTAATAAATCCATATAATGAGATTCTTCATTTAGTTATATAAGCATAGATTTTGTAACTAGTTTATCTTCACAAGCATCCCAAAAGTTACATAGATATGCTTTATTGAGAGTTTTCTATTGATCAAGTGGTGTTTTTTTTTTTTTTTTTTTTGTTATCACCTACTATACAAAATTTATTGGCTAAAAGTAGTGCAGCTATATAATATGGCTCAGATTTTTGAGGCCTGTTATTACTATCATCATCATCATTCCAAAATTTATAAAGAAAATGTCTGACTTGACAGATACTCTCTTCTTTTTTTTTTTTTTATTTATTATTATTATACTTTAAGTTGTAGGGTACATGTGCATAACATGCAGGTTTGTTACATATGTATACTTGTGCCATGTTGCTGTGCTGCACCCATCAACTCGTCATTTACATCAGGTATAACTCCCAATGCAATCCCCCCCCCCTCCCCGCCTCCCCATGATAGGCCCCGGTGTGTGATGTTCCCCTTCCCGAGTCCAAGTGATCTCATTGTTCAGTTCCCACCTATGAGTGAGAACATGCAGTGTTTGGTTTTCTGTTCTTGTGATAGTTTGCTAAGAATGATGGTTTCCAGCTGCATCCATGTCCCTACAAAGGACACAAACTCATCCTTTTTTATGGCTGCATAGTATTCCATGGTGTATATGTGCCATATTTTCTTAATCCAATCTGTCACTGATGGACATTTGGGTTGATTCCAAGTCTTTGCTATTGTGAATAGTGCTGCAATAAACATACGTGTGCATGTGTCTTTATAGTAGCATAATTTATAATCCTTTGGGTATATACCCAGTAATGGGATGGCTGGGTCATATGGTACATCTAGTTCTAGATCCTTGAGGAATCGCCATACTGTTTTCCATAATGGTTGAACTAGTTTACAATCCCACCAACTGTGTAAAAGTGTTCTTATTTCTCCACATCCTCTCCAGCACCTGTTGTTTCCTCACTTTTTAATGATCGCCATTCTAACTGGTGTGAGATGGTATCTCATTGTGGTTTTGATTTGCATTTCTCTGATGGCCAGTGATGATGAGCATTTTTTCATTGTCTGTTGGCTGTATGAATGTCTTCTTTTGAGAAATGTCTGTTCATATACTTTGCCCACTTTTTGATGGGGTTGTTTGTTTTTTTCTTGTAAATTTGTTTGAGTTCTTTGTAGGTTCTGGATATTAGCCCTTTGTCAGATGAGTAGATTGCAAAAATTTTCTCCCATTCTGTAGGTTGCCTGTTCACTCTGATGGTAGTTTCTTTTGCTGTGCAGAAGCTCTTTAGTTTAATTAGATCCCATTTGTCAAGTTTGGCTTTTGCGCCGTTGCTTTTGGTGTTTTAGACATGAAGTCTTTGCCCATGCCTATGTCCTGAATGGTACTACCTAGGTTTTCCTCTAGGATTTTTATGGTATTAGGTCTAACATTTAAGTCTCTAATCCATCTTGCATTAATTTTCGTATAAGGAGTAAGGAAAGGATCCTGGAAACTAGATACTCTCTTCTTTCGGATGACTTTGTTTTCTCCTTAAATTATACAGAAAGATGTCAATTCTGTTCCTAGTTATATTCCAAGTCTTTATTGGGAATTAGAATCTCATTCACAGCTTCTCTCAGCATGGTCCAGACTTTGGAGACATCATTTATGGGGTATGGTCATCACTAGCATCACTCATCAATATTTTTGGTTTTCCTTCCAGGATAGGATTGATGGCTTCCATTTCCTTGAAGTTAGTGGTGATTGTTACTTATTTTGGTCGAAGAAATGTGCAACATATGTTATTTCAAGGCAGCAGCACTTAGGAGCTAACACATGAATTACTACATTCCCTTCCACCTTCCTTGACAATCATCCAGATATTGTACTGTGGATAAAACAATGATTTCTGTTTAAAATATTAAAACGTGGAGACATCTTATTGCCACACTATAGGCTGACCTATCCTGACTAAAACATTAATGAGAGGCTGAAGGTTATGCCAACTGTCATTTTCCTGATTGGCATGCCTTGGTTATATTAGAGTGTTAGAAAACTATGCACAGATACAGAATGCTTTTATTTTAAATCAGGCACGACTTGCTTCTACTGAAATGTATTCTGTTATGATGCCATTGACTTACAACAAGTACATTTATACCTTTATGAGCAAAGACTCCATGAAATGCATCACATTAACCATATTTCAGTAGCAAACAGGGACTTCCCCAATGTCGCACTTTCCTAAAATGAGTTAAAATTTGTTTTATGCCATTCACAGTTGGAATGAAAAATCTAGTGAGTGCAGGATTTTTTTATTTTGCTCACCTTTTAAAATACCTATCATCCAGTAGGTTGCCAGTCAATACATATCTGATCAATTCAACTGTGTCATATTCATTGTAAGTTATTGTTCATTGTTTAACAGTGCTTATTTATGAAAACTAGTTAAAGAAATTTTTCTTGATTGAGTACCACAAATCTTTCCTATTCTTCCAAACATCTAGTATTAATTTTGACACACTTTTAATCACACAATATGTTTTTATTTTTCTTATTGACTAAGAGAGAGAAATTCAATTTATTTTGAGATCCTTTTCTAACAATTGGTATAATATTATATGGTTTAAACTTATATAAAAATTCCTGTTCCTTTATTACAAACATTTTTCTCTTTGCCTAATTTTTCTTTCTCATTCAACTTTTATCTTGTTTTGTTGTATTATTTCTGTACTTTATATATATAGCAAATGCATGTCTACATTTATAAACATATGACAATATTTTGATATCTTTCTTAACATACATAATCTCTACTTATAATGACCAATTATTATGTACTTAAAGTTTTTTCCTAATCTCTTAAAGCATATGAAAATGTATGCATTTCAATTGTGAAAGTATTAGGGATTTCAGAACATGTCAACTGGCTATAAGGCTTTATGCAGCAAGGGCAATTTAGTCTTAGTGAAATTGCTCACTGCTTTAGGGTACCTAATTAGAAATTAAAATACGTAGGTGATTTTTTTTTTAATCTTTTCTCCAGCTCTATTTCAGCATATTTTAATCTAAACTATATTTCTCTGTTAAATATGATTACTGAGCAATGACATAACCCATGGACATTCATTGCTCATTAATTACAAGTTTTCATTTAGAGTTGAAATGAATATTTTCTTCAATTGTATTTTTAATCACTCTCAATCATCCTTTCTTTTTTATATGAGAAATATTAAGCCTTGAGAAAATTTCTGCAGAGTAATAAAACCTGTTAGATTAGATTAATATACATGGGCTCCTCCACTATTATTAATTTAGACAGACTTTCATTTTTCCTTTTTGGTTACACAGGACATTGATTTATGGTACATGAAACAACCAAATTGTACTTTTGAAATTTAAAATTCTAGAGCTCTCCTTATATTATCAGCCTTGAATTCAGCTATTTTGTTTTTTAAATTATAAAATATATGCCCTTTTTAATTGAAAGGCATAAGTGCCTAGTGTAGCAAGTATATTAGCTAAATGTTTGTCTGAAATAATGGATCATTTTTATTGTCGTTAATGTACTATTGAGTCACTATAGAACATAGCAAATTATAAAAACTGTTGCAATTTATTTTTTATTGTAGTATACCTATAATGTAGTTTAGTTGCATATGTCTCTTGAATATGAGTAGAGAAAAATAGGTTTTATTCAAGCCTAAAATGAAAGGATATTGATAAACGCACTGCTTCATCCCATTCTGAAGATACCAAGAATATTAGTAGAAATAGTTGTTTTTGACTCTTTAGGAACCTAAGATGCAGAGCTGTTCCTTGGACAGGATTGATTTATTAATATGTAAGTGACATGGAGCCTGATATGGTTTGGCTCTGTGACCTCACCCAAATCTCATCTTGAATTCCAATTCCCATATATCGAGCGAGGGACCTGGTAGGAAGTGATTGGATCATGGGGACGATTTTTCCCCTATGCTGTTCTTGTGATAGTGAGTGAGTTATCCTGAGATCTGATGTTAAAAGTGACATGTCTTCCTTTGCTTGCTTTCTCTCTCTGTCTCTCTTGCTGCCATGTAAGATGTGCTTTGCCTCCCCTTTGCCTTCTGCTATGATTGTAAGTTTCCTGAGGCCTCCCCAGCCATGCAGAACTGTGAGTCAATTAAACCTCCTTTCTTTTAAATTACCCAGTCTCGTGTAGTATCATTATAGCAATGTGAAAACTGTGCAAACTAATACAGGGCCCCAGAGTGGTCATAAAAGAAAGCATATCAACTGTTGGTGGGTCTGTATTCCTAAATTTGAGTACTATTAGGAAGATGAAAGACTTTTAGTTTATATTGCCCTGGGAAGAACCATGGTGGAGTGTGAACACTGTTTGTTTAAGAGGCAGGGATTATTAAGGAGAGCCTGTTCTGTAAAAGTGCTTGGATTGAGAGAACACATACAAAGTGACAGGATAATACCAGGTACATAATATTCATTTTTTTTCCCCAGGTTGATGTGAACAGGGACCTGATTTTACAAGATTTTATAGGCCATGTTTTACATATGTTGGTTTTATCTTAATATGAATAAAACTTAACATGTGTGGAGACATTAGGACTCATTCAGCATGATGAATGGCAGATAAGGCTTAAAGGAATACTGGATTCTACCCTTTAAACTTTAATGCAGGGATTACAAGTATTCTGAAACTTCTTTAAGAATGGTAGATGATTTGAGTCAAAATTGCTCAAGGTCAGACTCAAAGTACAAACAGTTAAGGAGACATTTTAATCTATCGTTAAAGTTGACCCTCATCAGCATAGTCATTAGTTTGAGTTCAATGTATAAAAATCTAACTTTAAAGCAATATACAAACCAAGGAAAAAATGTCCTTGCAGATATTATCAGCATACAGTGTTCTGGGTTACAAGTTTCTCCATTTCTTTGTAGCGTCAATAAGGCAGTCTAGTAAAACTTGCCTTCATTTTTCAATGTGTCTTGTTATTGCTCTAATGTGGGAAGGCATAATGGTCACAAGTATAAAAGGCTCTTTTACATTAAATTACACAGAATAAATTTCCCTGCTCAGAAGATGACAACAGCTGATGTTTTCAATTTAGTTGCAAAATATTCTGACATTAAATCTGAAGCTACCACAGAGTGATCCAACTTTGAAGATTTCAGTGATGATAATGGGGCTTCTAGTGAACTAAATTAATGTTTATGGCTTTTTCTTCCCTACTTTTATTGTCATTGCTGATACCACTCCAACTGATGTTTGCTTTTTGTGTGTGTGGCTGTCTTAGGAGTGATGGTTTTTGAGATTGACTTTAAGAATAGAAACATTATAGATTAATGCACATGTGAATCAATAAAATGCGACAAAGCCTTATATTTTCTATAAGATTGACAGTGAAATTAGACTTCTTCTTATTATATTTCTAGTTTTCCTCTAAGTTTCAGTTTTGCTACCAAGCATAAACTTATTAAAACTTTTTTGAATTAGAACTGATACTATCATGGATACTTGAATTCTCTTTAGGAAGACTTTGTATACTTTTAATTGATTATGTAATATTAACCAACATAAATATAAAATAAAATTAACTTACATAACATTAATTTATATTATTCTTACAGTTTATTTTTTTATCAATTTAAAATTATGTATTATATTTTATTCCTCTTTCTTTAGAAGCAGAATCATTATGATTTCTACAAAATTTTCATTGTTTATCAGATTCTCATATTTGTCATATTTTATAAACTATTTGTGAAGATAGTACTCTGAATTTTTTAATTTTTTTTTAAATTTAGATTTTCTGTAGAAAACTTTTTTTTAGTGGCTTTATAATTTTCTATTAAGCGAATGTAATTTAAACTATTACTCAAATGAAGACTAATTCCAATGTTTTTGCTTATAAACAATATACACCAAACATCTTTCTGTAAAGTGGTAAGAAGTATTGTAGTCTGACATGCTCCAGAATATCAAGTTGCCATACTGCAGTGGGCAACAGGAGAGAAGGCTTCCTCTTCCACAGCAGGAATGCCTGTAACCTAGTTTCCTACAGAACCAGGGTGTGGTTCCTCCCTAGAATCTTGAATCTGAATTTTCATAAGGAACTAGAGTGTTAACTACAGAATATCCAGAGAATTCCTTTGCACTGAAAATGGGCATGGGGATTTCCTGCTGCCTAATTCCTCCCTGCCTGTCGTTGCCAAAGTATATTCCCTTATTTATACTATAAAATGGTAAAGTGTGCGGGGACTGTGTTTCTCCTTGAGGACATTATCCCACTGCAGATGTCTTCCTGTGATGATGGTAAAATAGTGAATCATGGGTATTATCTTGCTCGGCTTTGACTTTCAGACTTCTCTAACAAAACCTACCCCTTAACTAGTCCTATGTGACATTGTGGTATTTTCCTTTATTCCTCTTACTGCAGTATTAAAATTGCATTTTTTTTTTTAATTTCTGATTATTTCTCAAAGGCAGTATGGCAGAAAGGAGGAGGTAAACTTTGCACAAAGGGTAGGGTTTACAAATTTTGATGGAATCCATTTTGGACTTGAAAGCTAATAGCTAAGGGCGGGGGGAAAAGGAAGCTTATTCTCATACAATAAGAGCCAAAACCTTGTTGCAAGTGTATTGTCCAAGTTGTTTAAAACCGTGTCTTGATTTAAAAATGAAGTCTAGAAGTGAATTTCAAGATTCTCTAAAAGATAAAAACTATGTTTGAGAGCCAGGATCCTGTTACGTCAAAGGGGAAATAGATTTCTGTAAAAAGGCTGAGGATATAGATACCCTTAACAACATGATGGTAAGAGTCATTATTCTGATGAGAAGCAGAAGAGAGACTAAGGGACAAGGAGTGCAAAGCCCCCTGGAAAATATTGAGAGGACTGAAAATATCTTGACCCCAAATCTAAAGAACCAATTATGGGTAAAAAACTTCATAGTTCTGAATAGCTAAGAGTCCTTGCCTAACTTTCAAATATTTCATGAAAACAAATTCCTAAAGACTCTGTCCAATTCAGTCCCACAGTAAACAAAATCTTCTAAGTATTAAAAGAAATTACAGGCAATTTGTTAATCCTGGATTAATATAAAATCTTCTTGGCTATGATACATTAAAAATGAAGCAGGAATTGTAATCAACCAACAATGCTAGCCAAAATATCTGAATGTTTTGAGTTTTCATTCAAAATTATATTACTTATTGAAAGAAAGGTTGTCTGTCCATGCTATGTTATTCATATTTTATGCCATGAATTTTCTATACAGAGAAGCATTCTTTTTTTCATTTGTATCGCAAGAAGTCATAGTAGGAATTGCTATCAGCTATATAGAGAACACATTCATTTTTCTAGGGTTTGGCTTGACATCTAAATAAACTGCTAACTAAAGAATCAAAGTGACTGAGCAACAGAAGCTATAGGAAATGATCGTATCATAGGACCACATGAATATTTCTTGCATGGGTTTATTGAATTCTGTGCTAGCATTCTTCTTGGAGGTTCATTTTAACCAAAAGCAGTGGGAAGGACCAATAGAAACATTCAATAAAAAACAAACAAACAAAAAGCAATATTGTAAAAAAGAAAAAAGTTCAAAAGGTAGCAGTGATTGTGCCCAGACCGTTAACAGACTAATACAAAGAGTGATGACCTTGTGGAGTCTGTTGGTGATGAGGTCATAAAATGTGACAAAAAGAGATTGCAGTTTTTATTGTTCCATTGATTTCACCTTTTCCCTTTTTGATATGAAGTTGGCTAAAGGACTTTTTATTTTGTTGCTCACTGAGTCTAGGGAGTGTGCAGAGAAAAATGATCTTGCTTTCTAATAGGTGCTATGTTTAGAGATGGTCAGGCAAGTTTGACCATTTTGTGAGAATGAAGCTGAAACTTTCATCTTGCAGTAAGTCTGGAGTGTATGATGTAAGATAAACAGTCAATTCATTAAGTGATATATAAACATCAAGAGCAGATGGGCTTTTAGAAAACGAAGATCCTATTTTTAGAAAGTTGTTTTGACTATATCAAGAGAAAAGAAAGGCAAATATGAAACATTATTAGTACCATAGAAGTAACATTGTTTTGTGATTTTTAAAAACATATTTTCATTCTGTTATATCTGTTCAGGTTTTCTGATCTTAATCTACGCTCAATTCATAACGTAGACTTGGTGTAATATATACTACACCAAGTATTTATTTTATCTATATATATTAGATAAAAAGGTAATCAGGGATCATGACAGTCTTATTTTTATTTTTTTCTTTTTGAGATGAAGTCCGTCACCCAGGCTGGTGTACGTTGGTGCAATCTTGGCCCTCTGCAACCTCTGCCTCCCAGGCTCGAGAGATTCTCCTGGCAGGCTTAATTTTTTATGTTTACAAACTTTCTACTAAATCACCAGTATTTTATATAATACAATACTTATGACATTTGAACTTGAGGAATCCATTTGGAAGAGAGTTCAAATTTCTAAATATGTTGCATTTTTTTCTTATTAACTTGCAATCAACCATTAAGATGGATTTCAACAAAATTTTTGAGTTAAAATGCAATGACTGTATACAGGACTGTATATAATCTCACAAGGTAGAATCACTTAGGAAATATTCCAACTATTTAATCCTAAGTCATTTAATTTTTATGACTGTTTCCTAATGTGTAAAATGAGAGGAATAGATTGATTTTAAAAATCAAAAATACTTTGTTTCTGTGACATGTAATTCACTGATAAGATAAATTTAAAGAAAATCCTCACAATCAATCTAAACAGTTGAAGTTAAGCCAACTACAACAGAAGAAATTGTCTACCAGCCTCATCTTTGGGTTCTGCCAAAAAAAGTAAATCACAAAGTTAGTAAATATTCAAGGACACTGCTTTTGTGTACTTTTTATATACAAAAAACCCTCTACTGTAGCTAGAAGCAAACATCTTGCCCTGCTGTGTGCATGCATGCCCATGCCTTATCAATGAGGATCACTAGTCATTCCATTCCTTTGGTTTAGAATGCCCTTTCTCTTGCTGTTACTTGAAACCACATCTTTCCTTCAAATAATTTTTATGTGCATGTACAAACTCCTATATAAAGTGTGAACTTGTCACTCCCTCTAATTATGATTTCTATGTCCTGTCAGTTCCCAGGTTGTCTTCACTACTTACTTATACCACTTTTCTGATTTTTTTATCACCCAGTACTCATGGTATGTGTTTCTGAGCTGAAATTGTTAAACATCACCCAATGCTACAATTATTTCCTTGACTGTTCAAAGCCTCAGTTGCTCTGACTTCCTTTATGGTCAGTTCAATTAGAAATAAGCCCTTCCTTATTTCTAATCCTGTGTTCTTTCCTATATACCTCATGAGCAGTATGTTATTGATTATCAGTTCTAATTTTGTGGCACCCTAATTATTTCTAGTTTCTCGCAGTGATTTGCGGCCATCGCAATTTAAAAACAAAAACATGGCACTTGTATACCTATGTAACAAACCTGCACATTGTACACATGTACTCTAGAACTTAAAGTATAATAAAAATAAAAAAAGAAATGATATGATATATTATATGGTGGTAATTGCAATGGTGAAGAATACAGCATCCAGGGAAGGAAAGCAGCACCAGTAGCAGAATGAGAGGTGGAGAAGGTGGGCTGCAATTGCAGACAGGAAAAAAAAATTTTCTAGATTGGCACATGGGATATCCTCCAAGATCAACCAATAAGGCCGTAAAACAGGCCTCAATAAATTCAGAAAAATTAAAATCTTACCAAACATACTTTCAGACCACAGTGGAATAAAAATAGAAATAAATAACAAGAGGATCTCTCAAAACCACACAGTTACATGGAAATTAAACAACTTATTCTTGTGTGTCTTTTCTGTAAGCAATGAAATCAAGGCAGAAATCACAAAATTATTTGAAATCAGTGAAAACATAGGCACAACATACCAGAGTTGCTGGAATGCAACAAAAGCAGTATGAAGAGGAAGGTTTATAGTGCCAAATACCTAACTCAAAAAGTTCAAAAGATCTCAAATTAAGGATCTAACATCACACCTAGACAAAGTAGAAAAACATAAACAAGCTAATCCCAAAACTAGAAGAATAGCAATAATTAAAATCAGAGCAGAACTAAAGAAAGTTGAGTTGTAAAAATCCATACAAAGAATAAAGACAAAGAAAAGTTGTTATTTAAACAGATAACTGAGACCAAAATAAGATCAGTAGACCACTAGCTACATTAACAAAGAAGAAAAGAGAAGAGATCCAAATAAGTACAATCAGTAATGACAAAGGTGACATTACAACTGATTCCACAGAAATACCAAAGAACCTCAGAGGCTATCATGAACAACACTATGCACACACACTAGAAAATCTAGAGGAAATGGTTAAATTCCTGGAAACACATAATCTCCCAAGATTAAATCAAGAAGAAAGGGAAATGCTGAACAGAAAAATATGAAGTTTCAAAATTGTCAGTGGTAAAAAACTGCCAAGCAAAAAAGCCCCAGACCAGATGGATTTAAAGCCAAATTCTATGAGACATTCAACGAAGACCTGGTACCAATTCTACTGAAACTATTTCAAAAAAATTGAGGAGGGGGACTCCTCCCCAGTAGATTCTACTAAACTATCATCATCTTGATACCAAATCTGGGAGAGATACAATAAAAAAAGAAAACTATAGCCAAATCTCCTTGATGAACATACACAAAAATATATTCAACAAAATACTAGCAAACTGAATCCAACAGCACATCAAAAAACTAATTCACAATGATCAAGTAGGCTTCCTGTGTAGGATGCAAGTTTGGTTCAACACACAAATTAATACATGTGATTAACAACATAAACAGAATTAAAAACAAAAACCATGCGATCATCTCAATAGATGCAGAATAAGCTTCTGTTAAAATCCAACATCCCTTTATGATAAAAGCCTTCAAGAAACTAGACACTTAAGGAACATACCTCAATATAATGAGAGCCATCTATGACAAATCTACAGCCAACATCACACTGAATGGGGAAAACCCAGAAGCATTCTCCTTGAGAACTGGAACATGACAAGGATGCCTATTCTCACTATTCTTACTCTACACAGTACTGGCAGTGCTAGCCAGAGCAATCAGGTAACAGGAAAACTAAAAAGGCATCCAAATAGAAAAGGAAGAGACAAACTGTCCCTTTGCAAATGATCTGATTCTATATCTGGAAAACATTGAAGACTCCACCAAAGGCTCTCGGAACTGATAAACTTCATTAAAGTTTCAGGATACAAAATCATTGTACAAACAGCAGTAGCATTTCTACACCGATAACAACAAAGTTAAGAGCCAAATCAAAAATGCAATCCATTTACAATAGCAACACAAAAAATAAAATACCTAGGAATACATCTAAGTAGATCATGAACATGTAGTTTTAGTGAGAGAGCTCTTATAATTGCTGGGAATGTATAATTTACTGAACCTCAGCCCAAGTCAAGATGCTTAAAATTGTACTCGTGGAGCTTCACTCAAACCAATGTGTCAAATAATGTATTGAATATTCATATAAAGAGAGACTATATTTATATTCTTAGATTGTTCTTCAGTTTTTCATTTCATACTTTCATATATCTTACCCTAAACTTTCTATACCACAGATAAAGGTTTTATTGTCTGGAAAAAATGAGGTGAAAGATCTCTACAAGGAGAACTACAAAACACTGCTGAAAGAAATAATAAATAACACAAACAAATGGAAAAACATTCCATGCACATGAATAGGAAGACTCAATATCTTTAAATTGGTTACACTGCCCAAAGTAGTCTACAGATTCAATACTATTGGTATCAAATTACCAATGTCCTTTTTCACAGTACTAGAAATAAAAACTACTCTAAAATTAATGTAGAATCAAAAAAGAGCCCAAAGAGCCAAAGCAATCTTAAGTAAAAAGAATAAAGCTGGAGGCATTACATTATTTGACTTCAAACTATAATATAAGGCCACAGTAACCAAAACATGGCAGGGGGATAAAAACAGACACAGACCAATAGAACAGAGTATCGAACCCAGAAACAAATCCACTCATCTACAGCCATCTGATCTTTGACAAAGTCAACTAAAACAAGCAAAGGGGAAAGGACTTCCTCTTCAGTAAATGGTGCTGGGATAGGGGCTTCCCATATGCAGAGTGAAACCGAACTCCTACCTTTCCTGATACACAAAATTAACTCAAGCTGGATTAGGATTAAAGATTTCCCTACCCTCACTTCCCCTCCGCTCTGCTCTGTCTTCTTTTCTTTTCTTTCGGCAGGGTTTCCTTCTGTAGCCCAGGCTGGAGTGCAGTGGCATGATCTCAGCTCACTGCAACCTTCACCTCCCAGTTTCCAGTGATTCTCCCACCTCAGCCTTCTGAGTATCTGGTATTACAGGTGTGCACAATCACAGCCTGACTAATTTTTGTATTTTTAGTAAAGATGGGGTTTCACCATATTGGTTAGGTTGGTCTCGAACTCCCAACCTCAGATGATTCACCTGCCTTGCTGGCTCAAAGTGCTGAGATTACAGGCATGACCCACCTTGCCTGGCCAGATTAAACGTTTAAATGTAAGACCTCAAATGGTAAGAAAACCTAGGAAATACCATTCAGGACAACTTGGGAAATAATTTATGACTAAGCCCTCAAAAGCAATTGCAACAAAAACAAAAATTGACAAATGGGATGTAATTCAACTAAAGACCTTCTACACAGCAAAAAACAAACAAACCAACAAAAAAAAAACTATCAACAGAATAAACAGACAACCTACAGAATAGTGGAAACTATTCACAAACTATACACATCCAGCAAAGATCTAATATCCAAAATCTGGGACGAACTTAAACAGTTGAAGAAGCAAAAACCAAATAGCCCTATTTAAAAATGGACAGAATATATGAATACACACTTCTCAAAAGAACATATACATGTGGCCAAGAAACACGAAAAAATGTTTGGCATCACTAATCATCAGATAAATGCAAACTAAAACCTCAGTGAGATACCATCTCACACCAGTCAGAATGGCTATTATCAAAAAGTCTAAAAACTACAGATGCTGGAAAGGCTGCAGAGAAGAAGAAGGAATGTTTATACGCTGTTGGTGGGAGTGTAAATTGGTTCAGTCACTGTGGAAGACAGATTGGAGAGTTAACAAATAACTTAAAACAGAACTACCTTTTAACCCAGCAATCCCATTCCTCGGTATATATCGAAAAGAAAACACATTGTTCTACCAGAGAGACGCTTGCACTCACATGTTCATCACAGCACCCCCATTATTCACAATAGCAAAGACATGGAGTCAACCTAGTTGCCTATTAACAGTTTACTGGATAAAGGAAATGTGGTACATACACACGATGGAATACTATGCAGACATAAAAAGAATGATATTGTGTTATTTGCAGCACTGTGGAGGCAGCTGGAGGTTGTTATCCTAACTGAATTAATGCAGAAACAGAAAACCAAACACCACATATTCTCACTTGTAAGTGGAAGCTAAACATTGGGTACTCAGGATCATAAATATAGTATCAATACAAACTGAGGACTATTAAAGCAAGAAAAATGAGAGTGGGCTCAAGGATTGAAAAACTAACAATTGTTAACTATCTATATTATGTGTGTGTGTGTGTGTGTGTGTGTGTGTATGTGTGTGTGTATATAACTATGTTATATGTTAACTATATTAACTATGTTAACAATTGTTAACTAATATTTAGTACCTGGAGGATGGGATCATACATCCCCAAAACCTCAGCATCATGGAATATATCCAGGTAAGAATCCTGAACATGTAAACCCTGAATCTAAAATACAAGTTGAAAAAACAAAGTTAAACATAGAAAAATAATTAGATAACCTAAATACCTCGAATTATTTATAGCTTCAGGATAAAGACTGTCAAACCTGTAGGAAGGTAAGCACTTGTGAAATGGAACCAACAATAACAGTTACAAATACCTAAAGCCATGTGTAGAGTACAGATAGAAGATAGCTTTCTAATTGTACAGAAATAGAAAGATGAAATCTATTGCATTACATGTAAAGTTGGTAGCAATGATTGTTCCAAGAAACCACCCATTTTCTCTTTGGTTGGGAGTTTATTATCTTTATGATTAGCATTCTTAGTAGTAGAATTAGTGATAATAAAATACAGAAGGTACTATAGATTGAAAATGGATTGGATTACTCAGCATTGCTACTGTTTTATTCTTATATTGTCCAATATTGTATTACACTTCCTCAATAGACTACAGGCTTTTACAGTACATGTGGACCTTCTTTCTATTGTTGGTGTCTCATCCAGAATCTGACACCTAACATACATTAAATATTTCTTTGTTGATCTTTGTAATAAATGGATAAATGTTTAATTTGGCTCTTGAAAACTACTCATGTTTTGAAAGAAAAAGAGACCATGAAACAAAATAAATTGATATAAATAAATGATAATAGGCTGAAGAAAATCTCCCACCATAGTGATGTTTTACTTCCAATCGTTGTCAAATTAAATACGAAAAATAATCCCCAAAACAAATCATTATTGAGGAATTTTGTTAAAATGAAAATTAGATTATGTTGCTCTACTGTTATAACCCCTCCAGTGGTTTCCCCATTCCCTGACAGGGATAAAAGTGTTTCCATTTTTTACAATGGCTACCAAAGCAGCACCTTATACAACATTCTCACTTTCCTCCATATCTCTTAGTTGGCTTCAGTCAGTTTTCAATGCACTTTCTCCTTGATATCAGGCATCTTTCAGCCTCAGAGCGTTTTCTTTACCTCTACCTAAAATATTCTTTCTGCAGATAATTGCAGGGCTAGCTTCTTTACTCCTTGCAACTTCTTTCCTTATCAGTGAGATCTTCCTTAACTAACCTATGTAAAATTGCAACTGCCCTATCCTATATACCACAAACATGCGTATTTTTCATAGTACATAAAACACAATACTTCATAATGCTCATTACCCCATAAAGTACCATATTTATTATTTATTCTCTGTATTCCTCTATCCAAACCCTCCCCTTCCCTCCCCTTCCCTTTGCAGAGTTTCACTCTTGTTACCCAGGCTGGAGTGCAATGGTGTGATCCTGGCTCACCGCAACATCCGCCTCCCGGGTTCAAGCGATTCTCCTGCCTCAGTCTCCCGAGTACCTGGGATTACAGGCATGCGCCACCACTCCCAGCTAATTTTTGTATTTTTAGTAGAGACGGGGTTACTCCATGTTAGTCAGGCTGGTCTCGGGCTCCCGACCTCAGGTGATCCGCCCTTCTCGGCCTCCCAAAGTGCTGAGATTACAGGTGTGAGCCACCGCGCTCGGCCCCAAATGTAGTTTTCAAAATGATGAGAAAATATTCGTTTTGTCTATATATCCACTGGTCCTGGAACAGTGTATGGCATGTAGAACGTTCACATTAGATGGCACTTTAATAAACAAATAACCAAGTCAGTATTAGCTTTTGTATATCTAGAAATGAATATTTTACTCTTAAGGACTTTGCCGCTTACCAGGCCATAGTTTGATTTTGAATGGTGAAGAAAACTTTCTTGGCATGTTTTTCTCCATAAAATGTTTTCATTCATGTCCTTGTTATGAAGTTTTACCATGGATGCTTGCACATTTTATCTCTTTGGATTTGCTGAATGAAAGAAGGTTTAGACAATTGGTGTTAGCTCCATAAAACAAAATTACATTCACAGGAATAATAACAGTAAAGGTTAATTCTCAGATCATTTCTCTTTTTAGTTAAGACTAACTAATCTTCTACCAAAATAGTAGGGAATGGGCTGGTTGTTTCACTTCATTCCTTACTTTTAATCTTCTAACTCAGGGGTGAATTACAGTCTGTGACCCTGATTTATTCTACCTTACTTATTTCTTTACTTATAGTCAATGAGCTAAGAATGATTTTTGCTTTTTAAAAAGGTTATATTTGAAATGGTTATACAAGTACCTATGTATTTTTTTATTTTTTATTTATTTTTTATTTTTGCCTCTTAACCCACGAAGCTTAAATTCCTTACTGTATTGCCCTTTACAAAAAGTTTTTCAATTTCTCTCTTAATTTTTAGTGTTTAGGAATGATCTACAATTTATTAATATGGCAATAATATGAGTAACTTCCATTAAATTGCAAACCCACTATGTGCTTAAGCACTGTGGTACTTTTTATATATGATTTCAAGTCCTTACAACACCTGTGCAAGTAAAATATCTTAAATCATCGTTTTACATACGAGTGAATAAAAGGTTATAGTAATAAATAACTGGGCCAAAGTCATCTTAGCAATTTCCTCAGAAGATTAATAATCAACTCTTTTAAGATGGAAAAACCCTAGTTTACTCAACCCGAGTCTAACTGTTCTCAGTCTTGTGCCAACTAACAAGAAACACAGCAGCTGCTGCAACAATAACTCTAAGATATGGTTAATTAAGGGGAAAAAATGAACACCCATTGAATAAACTATCACCTCCTTAGAATTTATAATTTCCTGGTAGGTAGTCCATTGCCTTAGTTTTCAGGACTGTCTTATATTTTCTGCTCTGCTCTAATAATATATGAATGAAGATGGAATTTGTCCGCTGGTGGTCAGTAAAATAAAAAAGTTTTGTCAATATTCAAAACTGTACCTGGTGGCTGACCATAACTTCGTGCTTTCCACATGTTTCTGCAACTGGGGATGCACCCTGATCTTCTCCATGAGAAGGAGCTGTGCTTACTGAAACAAAATAAAATATTCCCAAGGTAAAGCCAACAGAAGCTGAATGTTGCAACATTAATATTCAGTAACACATTTATCATCTAAATAATATTTTATAAAGATTGTATTGAATATTTTGGATATTTATGATTTTGAAAGATACTACTTTGAGAGAATTGTCTGCTTATATTTATTTTAGGAATAAAGACCAATTTTAAGTAGTTCTCAGGCACAAATTAACACTGGATTTTTTTCTTAGAAAAGTATTCCCATAAAATGTTTTATTTCAACTATCTGAAAACAATGAGAAAAATACCCAAACCACATAACATTTTGAGACACAAAATTAACCTTTAAACAAGCTAGTGCTTAGTCATCACCACAAATTAATTTTTCCATGTGTAAATTTTTAAAAAGGCAATGATATTCTTTTTTGTAAAACCTTACACACATAAACTTACATATACATATGTACACATACATCTATCTATCAATCATCTATCTATCATCTATATCTTTCTATAATATGTAGATAACATTTTTTCAAGATTTAGATAACCATTAAGATAAATCTATTTCCAGGAATGTTCCAGTTTTTAGTGTATCGTGTTTACAATTAATGTTGATTTTCCTCATTAAATTATTTGCTATTATTTGGAATTTGCTGATAGGGAGTCAACTCGGAACATAACATTACATATGAGTCACTGCCTAATGATAGACAATGGTACTCTAACATACAATATAGAACAAAATGTAGTATCGTTGGAAAACAACTGGAGACATTTGAATGTAAGGGATATTGGTAAGATGGCAGTTCCAAATAATTATAGGCAATTTCTGTAGTGTTTCCAAAATTGCATAATGCAGAATGATGAAAATATGATTTTATCTATTTATCTTGCCATTCCGTGTTGCATTTACACAAAGATTTCTGAGGGAATCTGTCAGCCTATATATTCCTAATGAGTAGAATTCTTTTTATATCCTTTAAGTGCCACTCAGCTATTAAGTTAGTTTGAGAGTAAATATTAGTTTGATGGTATTGATTTAATAAAGTTAAATGAGTTACATTAATATTGAATTAATAAGTAAACTAATAAGTGAAAAAGTGAAATTGGCAATGTTTCAGAGTCTCCCTGGAAGAGACTGTAGAAAGCTAGAACATCTATGACAGAAAGAAACACAAAGATAAGAAAATATTTACCAAATCCCATTGAATATCTTTGTAACCGAACGTCAAACAACTATCAGCTCCATACTGTATTGAACAAGTACCTTTATCTAAAAGGTAGGTCTAAGAGTACTTAAATTTAGAATTGACAGTTGCATATTTATTCATTTTTATGATAAAATAAAGTTAAAGATACAGACACACAATTGTAGGAGTACTTAGAGTGTTAATATGCTTTTGAGTTGGTGCATCTCATGCCAAGGTGAATTACAGGACTTTCGTGGCACCACCTAGAAGTGTCACCTGAATTCAGTAGACTATAATGTTTTCCCTTCTTAAGTAAAACCTGTGTTTTTAAAGTTTATCTTTGAAACCTGAAAATAAAAATGTTATATATGAAACTTAGATCTTCAAAGTATCTCAGAAACCCCTCTTTCCTATAAATTCTTTTGAATTCTAATGAACATTAGGAATCTTTGTTTTTGAGGCTAGTACATTTGGCTTAGTATCTTGAGAAATACAGATGCATTCATCCAGCAATGTAGTACCTTTAGCTATACAAAGTTCAGCAAAAGGAAAACAACTAACTTGCTATAGCCACACACTGTGCTCTGAAATTTGAAGTGTTTTGCAAAACTACACAATCCCAGTGAAATCCTGGAAGTCACTTTAACCTTCTTAAGGCTAAAGAATATTTGTAGTAGTGAATTCTATACTTTTTTTTCCTTAGACCTATTGCAAGCTAACAGCAAGGGCACTTGGCACATTAGATGTTGGGAGGTATAGTGAGGAGGAGAAGGAGACTGTTTTCCTGTAGTAAATAACATTGAGACTTTGGTAAATATACGACTTCATCAACCTGCCAAACTGTTTAACCATACTGGAATAGATAACAAGGCCTTGATTTTGCTTCTTTCTTAAATGCCTAGTTGAAAAGAAGGAGAAAAATTACTCTATATTCCCAATAGAAATAGGGACCTACAGCTGGCAGAAACTGTAGAGAACATCTCATGTATGCATTGAGAATTAGCTACTTATTGTAAAATGAGAAAATTGGGAACCAAAGACTCAGAGAGGATGACAAGCTATTTTACAATAGAGCGCAAACTAGCAACTGAATAATTTAACTCCCACTCATTTGTTTCTGTGTCAATCACTCTGGCAGTAGGTTGTGATGCATGGGATATTTGGGTGGTGTATGGAATGCCTCTCTTTCATGTTCTTAGATCCAAGATTATTTGTGAAAAGGTGGTTTCTGTTGCTTCACTAGCATGCAGTGGAAAAGAGCAATTTACCTAAAAAATAAGGATTTCCTGCCCCACCCATTGTTAACAAATATAATTTATATATTATCATGTCTACATACATTATTGACATGCATACATTATTTAGATATTAAATGCTGAAAAACTGAAAAACACTAAGTTTTTTCAATGTTACTACTAATATGGGGGAATGGTTATGTAGATAACGTAAAACAACAACAATAATAAACATGTAATACATTTTAAGGTTTGGGTAGCTCAAAAATGTACCTTCCCTGTTATGTGTTACATAGGTAATAACATTAACTTTTATTATTTAAGCTATATATAAACTGATGAATAGGGAGACATCCTGGAAGGGTATTCTGGGCCACTGAGAAGTTATTCTGTAATTCAATATGTGGTACCACAGTCCACTGAGTGTATAGGCCACCCAGAAATAATGTAGAGCTTATTGCTTATTAAAGTATATTGCCATTTACTTTGACCCTTGACAAACTCTATTCTTCAAGGATTTTCCTCTATCTTTTTTTTTGCCTCTTGACAGGTAATGATTTCAAAAGATCTATTAGTTATTATATGCATAATGAAAGTGCAAAGCTTCCTGTCAGGTACAATAGGCTGCATTTTTTATTTGAGGTCTCAAAGTTATACTGTGTCATAGGTACCTGGAAGGTCAGTGAGGACTGTGCCTATTTCCTATTTCATTTCTCTAGCAGATGTGAGCAAAGTTACTTGGTTAATACCTGATAGTTTTCTTTTTATTCCTCTTTATCTTGAAGGTCAGTTTCTTCTATAAGCAGGAGGTCGATGATGTTCTCTATTCTAATAGTTTCCTTCCTATTCATTATTATGCACTTTGTGAGCTTGCAATAATATAGAATAATAAAAAGTGGCTCATTAGGCTTTTTCTTATGTAAAGACATTGTATTAAAGACAAATTCTTAAAGGGTAACAACTTTAGAACATCAGCCATAATTCTATCACTATTTTTATATTTATATATTCTCTTACACATGTATAGTATTTTTAATATAATCACAATCATAGTATAGATACCATGTTATATATTTCTTTTTGCTCTTAAAATTTCAACATTAATAAATATGAATAGTGGTCATAATTACTATTTTAATGGCTACAGATAATGTTACTAATTTGATACAACAGGCCACAACGTGTCTTTGAAGATTAGACTTTTTTTACTATTGTTTATAATAATGAAACCATATTTCTATGCATACAGTTTGAAATTCTATAGAATTATTTTCTTGAGGTAAAAGCGTACAATCAGAATGACTTAGAATAAGAATGTATGATTACAAGACATTTTCTATAAGTTTTCACAATAATTTCCAAAGGTCTGTACAAAATTATAATGTCACTAGGTCTGAATAAAGATGACAATTTCATAAGAACCATTTTTATTCATTATGACCATTTATGTTTTATTAAAATTTTTGTCCTGTTTATTTCAGGGTGCTCTTATTAATAATTCTTTGATAAAATGCAAGAAAGAATATTGTCATACAATTTACTCTCTTAATTTTATTTCTTTTCATATAAATTCCTTCATAATCTTGGAAATACTTCTATTGGAATCTGCATTTTTTTGGGTAAATGTTTGAACTACTACATTAATTATAATACTTAGCATCATTCAATTTTAATCTCATAAAACAAAAGTTGAAAAGTTTCCATATTTAAATGTATAAGGTATGTGTTTTGTGATTTATTCTGTTATTTCAAAGCTAAAATATTTATTATTTCTCCACATGGCTAATATTTCTTATATTTTAAGAGTGTTTTTAAGTATATCTAACAAATGTTTGATTTTATATGGAGTTCATCATAGTGCGTGGTGTTATGGCATAGAATTTACCTTGAAAATTTCTCTCTTATTATTTAGTAATTGCCTCAAATAATAGCTATATAAGTAATGCTTTTGAACTTATGGTTTTGGAATTCTTATTATGTGTTAACCAAAACTTATCTTGGAAACTGAGTATTTGGAAGTATCTTCATCAGGTAAAAGGTTAAGAACCAAAGCTGATAAATTGGTCGTTTCTTTTTTTTTTTTTTTTCTTGAGATCTACTACAAGGTATGATCAGGAAAAAGTCATAGATCCTTTAAGCAATGGTGCATTGTTTAGGGGGAAGAGTTTAGTATATATCTAATTTCATTGTAAGTTATATTTTCATCTATATCCTTATTCAATTTCTATTCATTATGACTTTTACAAATTAATACTTGGATACAATCTTCCTTAAATTTTTTTTCTGAAAATTTTTTCTTCAGTGGCTGTTAGTTTTGGCTTCATGATTTTTGGAGTTAATTGGCACATTTAGGCTTATTATCTAAGCTTTTTTTTGTTAAAATACCTGCTTTTCATTGGTAATATTATAGGTATTTTACTTTGTTTAGCATAAATTAGTGCTAAATCTATTTAATTTTTGGTTAATTTTGTACATTAATCTGCTCATCATTTCTTATTTAGTCTTTTTGTGTTTTTCTGATATTTTGTGGCTCTATTGTTAGTCACATGTTATTGTGTTTTTTTTAACACTCTTTGTCAGTTTTCAATTGTTGTCTTTGCTAATGTTCTTGTTCATTAGTAAATTTAGGCCATAATTATTATACAAACTACTGTTGGACTGTCATCTTACTTGTTTTCAAATAAAATTAATGAGTTTCCCTTTTCAAATATGCTTTTGAATAATGCAAATTGTATGTTATTTCTTTCAAATTGTATAAGATTCTTAATGCGACCATTATTTTAACATTATTTGTGATTAATTTACTATTCAACACATTTTTTCATTCCATTGTCACCAAGAATCATTTATTGAACCAAATATAACCCCTTATATTTCTTAATGTTTTTGGTCCTGAATTATTTATGGCTTGAAATCTCTTACTGTATTTTCTATTTCTGCTGTCCTTTATAAAATAAAAAGTTAGGATCATGAGGTGGACTTTGGTTGTGCTTTTTGGTACTGAATTATTTATGGTTTGAAATTCCTTACTCTATTTCTGCTGTATTTACAAAATAAAAAGTTAGAATTATGATGTAGACTTTGGTTATAGTTTTCTTTAGACCCTGTATTCTCTTATTTAACATCTCAGTTGCCAGGTTTTAAATATGGGGCTAGGAGAGTGGTCAGCCATTATATTTTTTAATATCTCATTCTAAATTTATGTACAACTTACATAGTGAAAATACAAAGTTCAGTGAGTTCTAACAATATCTATGTATAACTAGCACCTTAACAAAGATATAGAACTTTCCCACTTTCTATCAAATGTTCCTTCTTTCACTTTCCATTTTATTACCACCCTCAAGAAGCTGACACTGTTCTCATTTCTATCAATATGGCTAATTTCGCCTATTCCAGAACTTTATATAATTAGGTTCACATTGTGTGTATTCCTCTGTGCTGGCCTTTTTTGTTCAATGCTGTGAGATTTATCCATGTTATATATATCGATGGTTTGCTTTATTTTTATTGCTTAGTTGCATTCCATTGTTTATCCATTTTTCTGTTGATGTACTAGGTTTGTTTCTCGTTTGGGATTATTTTGAATAAAGCTGCTATGGACATTTTAAAACAATTTTTTGGGGCAGACATGTGTTTTTATATATTAAAGTGAAATGACTAGATCAAAAGATAGGTATATGTTTAATTTTGCCTAAGTAGTTGTTTGATTTTACATTTCTTGCTTTAATATATGAGTTCCAATTGTCCTACATTCTTCTCAATACATTAAAGTGTGATATTCCTGATATCTGTTATGGATGCTAGCAAAAATTTTTCCCTTCTTGGTCAAGTTCAATACATTTTACCAAGCGAAATAGGGAAAAGAGGTCTCTGTTATTTTTACTCATTAACCTTTTTAAGTTTCTCATTCCTTTTTATTAACATTAAAAAAAACTGTAGGCCAGGCACGGTGGCTCACTCCTCTAATCCCAGCACTTTGGGAGGCCGAGGCGGGCAGATCACAAGGTCAGGAGATTGAGACCATCCTGGCTAACATGGTGAAACCCTGTCTCTACTAAAAACACAAAATTAGCCGGGCGTGGTGGTGGGCGCCTGTAGTCCCAGCTACTAGGGAGGCTGAGGCGGGAGAATGTCGAGAACCTGGGAGGCAGAGCTTGCAGTGAGGCGAGACTGCGCCACTGCACTCCAACCTGGGCGACAGAGAGAGCCTCTGTCTCAACAACAAAAACAACAACAACAACAAACTGACTGTATTATAACACACTACAGTGCAAACCCGTAATTGTACAACTCGATTATCATACGTTAAACTCATGTAAACAGTAGTATAGAAACTCCCTCTTGCTACCCCTCTACCATTGTGCCGTTTCTTCTTCCCTAAGAGTAAACACTATCCCAACTTCTAACCCTAAGATTTAGCTTTGACTAATCTTTAATTGCAACGTATTTAACTTATCTTATTCAACGAAAGCATCGAGAGAATCATAACAGAATCTAAACCATATTATTATGTGTACCTGTAATTCATTCACGGATTTTAATTTATTTAACTTTGCTTTTATCTGTTCTGCTGTTGAACATTTGACTTGCTACTATTGTGATTAAAACTTCAGTGAACCTTCTTAGACCTGTCTTTTGAATGCATGTATTTGAATGCATGTATACCTATTAACATACTTGTTGGATCAGCATGTTTTCCACTTACTAGATAATAACAAAGAGTTTCGCAAAAGATTTTAACCAACCTACACTCCAACAGCAGTGTTTGTGA
Source organism: Mandrillus leucophaeus (assembly GCF_000951045.1). NCBI lineage: Eukaryota > Metazoa > Chordata > Mammalia > Primates > Cercopithecidae > Mandrillus > Mandrillus leucophaeus. Next base: position 422,686 of record NW_012100210.1, on the reverse strand, counting down.
AATCCAATTGCTCTACACCCTCTCCACCACAAAGTATTTTTAGTCAATTTCATTTTAGACAAATCAGTAAGGGGATTGTACGTATCCTGGTTACTAAATAGTTTGATTTCTTTTTCAAATTTTTATGAGTTATTTGGATATCTTGTTTTAAAAAATCTATTGCACTTTTTTTTCTATTCAATTTTCAGTATTTTTCTTATTAATGCAAAAGTTCTTTTATATCTCTCTGAATGTGGACACAGGTATTACAAGTTTCTTTTCCAACAGGGTGACTTGCTTTTTTAGTATCTTGGTAGTGATTTGGCCAATATTCCAAAAATTTTCACCCATTATCTCCTCAAAATCATGTCTTCCCTCTTATCTTACTTATTCTTCTCTGGGATTCCAATTACAAATTTAGTGAACTTTACTTTTTTTATTCTACAGGTTGGAAAATATTTTCCATAAATGACCAGAGAATTTTAGGTTTGTGGGTCACATAGGTGTCTGTCAAAAACAGACCATGCGTCAGTTTTGGTCTTTAGGCTAATGTTTGCCTACTGACCCCTGCAATATGCTGTTGCTCGTCAGTCCAAATGGCTAATTTCCATTCTGTCTATTTCATTGTATATATTTTATTTATATATTGCTTCCAGTCTGTTTTTCTTCAGCTATGGCAAATCTTCACGGATGCCATCTATTAATGTTCACATTTTAAAACTTCTATATGTTTTAATTTCTAGAATTTGTGTCTCTTTTTTCAAAAATAATATTCAATTTTAATCTCCTAGAGTATATTAAGCAAGCATAGTTACTGGAAAAGTAGTGGCTCTATTATCAGGAGCCTCCATGGGTCTATTTCTACTATCCATATTTGTTCCTCATTTTTAATTATGTGTTCTAGTTCATTTATATGCTTGAAAATTTGGGGGGCATTGGGCAAATATAATTAATGGAAAAATATTAAACATGAACTTGTGAGCTAGGATCGTATTATTTTTCAATAAAGAAAATCTGGTTCTTGTAGGAGTCTAGTGGCATTAGCAATATAAGCTCACTTAGTTCAATTTCAGAGATTAAGTTTCAAAATTGGACTTTTTCATCCCTACAAGGTCTACTTGTAATTTTTCAAACTTAACCCAAAATTTGTTGTCCCAAGACATTGGTCTGTAAATAATGATGTACACCTCAGTTTCTCTTCTAAAATCGCCCTTGGGAAAAAAATGACCCTATCTGCATTGCTTTTCACATTGGGTGTCCTTTTACCCTAGACGCTTGGCCCCATAATTCCTGACTCTAGGGTTTGTTCTCCATTGCCTTCACACAGAAAAAATATTTTAATTTTTTAGCTTTTTCAGTTGTCCTCGGTGTGTAGGTTAATTCAAATTATCTTGTTTGTCATTATCAGTGGCAGAAGTCTTCAGTTTCTTTTAAAAAAAGTTCATTTTTTTAACAGATTATTTTTTTTTTAGAGCAGTTTGAAGTTTACAGAGAAATTAATCAGAAGGTACAGAGATTTCCCGTATATCTCCTGCCCTCATATTACACAGCCTCTCCCATTATCCACATCCTGGGCCAAGATGACACATTTGTTACAAAGAGAGAACCTACTTGACACATCATTTTCACCCAAATTCCATAATAGTTTGCAATTGAATTCACTCTTGATGTTGTATGTTCTGTAGATATGAACAAAGTATAATGACATGTAGCTACCAATCTAGTATCATAAAGAATACTTTCACTGTTATAAAAATATTATGTGTTCTACCGATTCATCCTTTTCTCCCCTTAACCTCTGGCAACCACTGATCTTTTGATTATCTCTATAGCTGATAATTCTGCTTCTCCCAGAACATGGTACAGTTAGAATCATATAAGTAGGTAACCTTTTCAGGTTGGCTTCTTTCAGTTAGTAATATGTATTTAAGTTTCTTCCATGTCTTTTCATGTTTTAATAACTTATTTTTAGTGAGGAATAATATTCCATTGTCTGAATGTTTAACTGTTTATCTATTCATCTACCTACTGAAGGGTATCTTGGTTGCACCCGAGTTTTGGCAATTACGCATAAAGCTGCTGTAAACATGAAAGTGCAAAGTTTTGTGTGAACACAAGTTTTTAGATCATTTGGATAAATACTAAGGAGTGTGATTACTATATCATATGATAAGAATATGTATAATTTTGTAAGAAGTCCAAAATGTTTTCCAAAGTGGTTGAACCATTTTGCATTCCCACTAGCAATGATTGAGAGATCTTGTTGTTCTACAAGCTTGTCAGCATTTAGTCAGCATTTAGTGCTGTCAGTGTTCTGAATTTTGGCCATTCTAATAGGTGTGAAGTGGTATCTTTTTGTTGTTTTAATTTTCAATTCCCTAGTGACATGTGATGTTGAACATCTTTTTATATGCTTACTTGCTGTGTGTGTATCTTCTTTATTGAGGTGTTGGTTCAGATCTTTTGCTCGGTTTTTAATAAGGTTGTTTGTTGATTGTGTATATTGGATAACAGTTCCTTATGAGATATGTCGTTTGAAAATATTTCCTCCAAATCTGTGGCTTGTCTTCTCATTCTCTTGATTGTGTATTTCACAGAGCAGAAGTTTTTAATTTAATGAAGTCCAGGTTATAAGTCATTTATTTCAGGGATAAGGGCTTTGTTGTTGTATTTAAAATGTCATCTTTATATCCAATGTCATCTGGGTCTTCTATGTTATTGTCTAGGAGTTATATAGTTTGGCATTTTACACTTAGGTATATGATCCATTTTAAGTTAATTATTGTGATGGTGTAAGTTCTGTGCCTAGATTCATTTTTCTTTTTTCTCTCTCTCTTTTTTTTTTTTTTTACATGTGGAAGGCCTTTAGTTCTAGCGCCATTTGTTGAAAAGTCTTTCTTTCTTCATTGTATTGCATTTACTCTTTTGTCAAAGATCAGTTAACTATTTTGCATTGAACTATTTCTGAGGTTTGTATTCTGTTCTGTTGATCTATTCATCTATTCTCCCACCTACCACTGTCTAGATTACTGTAGCTTTAAAGTAAGTCTTGAAGTTGGGTAGTGTCAGTCCTTCAACTTTGTTCGTGTCCTTCAATATTATGCCGGCCTAAGTTTTTGGGCTGGTGCAAAAGTAATTGCAATTTTTGCAATTAGAAATAATGGCAAAAACCGCAATTAGTATTATATATGTAATGAAAACAAGTTTCTCATTTTCCAGTAACTCTCATATATGCTTTATCTCACTTGAATATTATTTTAAAATGTGAGGTAGATGTTAAAACCTTTTAAATTAAAGACTCTGGAATTAATACTCATAATTCATAGGGGTCAAGAAAATTTAGAGTAAGCAGAAGAGTTGAAATTTTCATCTCATTTAATCTGACTTCAGAGCCCATATTCTTATATTTCTCTCTCTTTTTTTTTTTT
>NW_012100210.1:402878-419219 GCF_000951045.1 Mandrillus leucophaeus | reverse complement strand
TTTTTTTTGTGAAATGGAATCTCACTCTTGTCACCCAGGCTGGAGTGCAGTGGTACAATCTTGGCTGACTGCAGCCTCTGCCTCCCAGGTTCAAGCTATTCTGCTGCCTCAGCCTCCCAAGTAGCTGAGATTACAGGTGCCCACCGCCATGACCAGCTAATTTTTGTATTTTTAGTAGAGACGGGGTTTGCCATGTTGGCCAGGCTGGTCTCTAACTCCTGACCTCCGGTAATCTGCCCACATTGGCCTCCCAAAGTGCTGGGATTACAGGTGTGAGCCACTGTGCCTGGCCTCCTTTTCAATTACCTATTGGTCAGATATTGTTTTAGGCCCTAGGGGGCAGCAGTGAAAAAAGGAAATTAATTTTCTAGGTAGTCCTTTTGCAGTGTATAGGCAACTGTGATTTGTGTGGGAGGGTCGGGGTCGGGGAGAATAACACACAAAGGAAATAAATCAAAAAATTAAAAAATATATTAGATAGTATCCTCTAACATAACATCTAATATCTAATATAATATCTATCTAATATATTAGGTAAGTCCTCTGGAGAAACAAAAAGCAAGATGATAAAAAATACAGACATGGCAATTCCAATTTTGAATATGGTCATTAGAGAATGCCTCCACAAACTGGATGTCATTTCAGCGAACACTTAAAAAGGCAAGTAGTTGAGTCATTCTTACAACTGAAGGAAAAGCACTCTAGGTAAAGCAAAGAGCCAATGAAAATGCCCTAAGGTAGTAGCACAATTGGATTGAGACACAGAAAAGAAAAAAATGCTTGTATGACTACAACAGAATGAATGAAGATGAGAATAGTAGGAATGAAATCAATCATAGGAATAATAAGGATATAGACATTGTACAACATTTTTTAGGCCTGGATTCATGAGATGATTCTTAATGGATCATCTTCATCTACTGGAAATTTTCCAAGCTTCTTATGAGACTTAGTTCCAATTTCAGCAATATTCCATAGTGTTTCTGTTTATTCTCCCACTGAGTATTTTAAAACCACACACTGATTCTCTTAATATAACTGTGAGAAATCTTCTCACATTGCTAGGCTCAGCTTGTCTCTCCTTGGTTATACTGAAACCTCAGCTTACGCAGTTTGACTGTGAGTGCATTAACATATTAGTATGTTTGTCAGTGCACTGAATAATTGGGATAAAAATGTTGACTAAACATTTGAGCCTAGTACTTCTAGCTCCTATGTGGCTGAATCTATAGATGGATAGCTTTTAACTTTACCTGTATAAAACACTGAATTTAGGAGGTTACATGACTTGTTTACATACCAGGCTAAGGAAAAAATTGTCAGAGGGTGATATTCATCTGTATATTTTCAAGTATATAGCTGCTAAGTGAACATCAATGGTGATGTAAAGATCCATAAAGATTGACTCCAGTTTATCTTTGGATTTGGAAAGTTGCAAGATACACCACTCTTGCATTAAAATGAAAATTTGGATGACTACTGAAATTATAATTGCTTGTAATCTATATGAGCTATGAGAAAGAAAAAAAAAACAGTAATGAACTGAATTACATGAAGTCGTGAAACCTTTAGTGGAGTGCAGAGACCCACGACAACTTCTCATACCTGAGCAAGAAGTAGGAAGAGGAGAAATTTACCATGGTCTGTAGAAATAAAGAACTAGCTGAACCTTTATAAAATATTGTATCTGAAGAGACCAGTCATAGCATGAGTCAGTATCCACCTGCTTATTCTTTCCCATAGGCTGTCATCTAGTGTAAGGTAGTATTTATTATGCTGAAGACTTGGAGGATACAGGAACACTTGTGATATATTTTCTGCACATTCAAGCCTTTCTTCAAGAGGAAAGCAGGACCCTCCAATTGCAGAGACAGGGCAGGAGAGCTGAAGGAAATCCTCTGAGGTATTTCAGGACTTTGCAGCAAGTACGGTAGCCATATCTCAAAAGCTTAGAAAACTGGGGCAGGGCTGGAGAGAAAAGAGCAATCCCCAGGAACCCCCAAAAAGCTGATGATAGCTAGGCATCAAAGCAGTTTGAAAAGCTAGAGAGCTGCTCATAAAGCAAAAGAGATTACTTGAAACTCAACAGTCTTAAACTCAAGACTCCAATTTCTGCTCAAGAAACAGTTTCATGCTCCCCTCAAATCACCCAAACCTGGTGGTAATCTGTATCCAGAAAAAGTTTCCACCAACTCCAGACCCAGCTCCACTCTATATTGGCTCAGCAACTTGAATATAGTGTTCTTTTTCTGGAGGAAAACATTTTTGACTTCAGTCTCTATTGTTCCTATTGAGTGATAAATGTTGGAATGTCGTAAGTTACATAAGCGCTTTGGGATGTTTTAAGGGTAAGTCTTTCAGTTTGGGGCTTTTGTGTGTTAGAGTATTATTCTCTTTGTCACTTAAATATGGGGTAAAAGAGAGGGCAGTAAGGCTGAATAGGCTCAAGAGGGAAGGAATAATTTTGTCCACTGAAAAGAAGTTTGCATTTAATTGTGTTAAGTGATTGGCATTTATTATAGAATTTTGAAGTTGAAAAATATAACTCTACTAGTTAGCTGTTGCTAACACAACTGAATAGCGTAAAGCTAGTATAAAGGCTGGGCGTGGTGGCTCACACCTGTAATCCCAGCACTGTAGGAGGCCAAATCGGGCAGATCACAAGGTCAGGAATTCAAGACCAGCCTGACGAACATGGTGAAACTCCATCTGTACTAAAAGTACAAAAGTTAGCTGGGCCTGGTGGCACGTGCCTGTAATCCCAGCTACTCAGGAGGCTGAGGAAGGAGAATCGCTTGAACCCGGGAGGTGGAAGTTGCAGTGAGTCGAGATGGCATCACTGCACTGTAGTCTGGACAACAGAGTGAGACTGTCTCAAAACAAACGAACAAAACAAACACCTAGTTTTAAATCTAGTTACTTAGTTTACATATCTATGGGTTGGCCCAGGTTAATGGTACTTCTGGATTTGTGGGACATCATATCTGCCTGTGTGATCAGTTGCAGGTTCAGCATGGAATCTGTTTTTGGGAGCTGGTGGAATTTTGCTAGGGATAACAGGTTGAGGGCATCAATTGGTCTCCATGGCTCTCTTCATCAATCAGGCTTGCATGTACATCTTCTTATGGTGGCTCGACAGGGCTCCAAGAGGGCAGAAAACTGCAAGGCTACCTGAGGCTAGAAACTGCTAAAAAATGTCAATTTTATTCTTTTCTTTATGATAAAATAAATCATAAGGTAAGGCCAAAATAAATGTTGGGGAAATGGACTCCACCTTTTGGTGGGAGTTGCTGCAAAATGACAATGCAGTGAGATGTGGGGAGTTGTCCAGTGGAAGGATTATAAAGATCTTTTGGTAACTAAGTAAAAAGAAAAAGAACTCGCAAATTAAGGAAGTGATACTGTTAGTAAAAATGAGAACAGGAGTCAGAGGGAAAAGATACTTTAAAAACTCAACCTTCAGGACTTTGTGACCAATGATTAGAGCTGTGGGAAACACAAAGCTACATTAAGTTTGAATAATTTGTAGTAGTAGAGCTATAATTTTGAATTCTACATTTTACTTGGCATAATTTTGTTCAGGTTTTAGATGGACCTGTGCTCTGTCTCCAGGCTGGAGTGCAGTGGCATAGTCTCAGCTCACTGCAACCTCCACCTGCCGGGTTCAAGCAACTCTCCTGCCTCAGCCTCCCGAGTAGCTGGGACTACAGGTGCGTGCCACCACACCCAGCTACTTTTTGTATTTTTACTAGAGGCGGGGTTTCACTATGTTGGCCAGGATGGTCTCAATCTCTTGACCTCGGTTTTCTCCCGCCTCAGCCTCCCAAAGTGCTGGGATTATAGATGTGAGCCACCGTGCCTGGCCCATAATTACATCTCTTAATGGCTTCATGAAGCTTCAAATACTCCCTAATAGCCTTATCATTCTTCTGTTCTTTTATGATCTATGTTATGTAGCAAAAGTTGTGACTCTTTATATGTGGGATACTTATGAAATACATGTTCATGCAACAGGTTTTCTCCCTAACTGCTCCCATGTTGATTGCTTCTTAAAATTGTTGATATGCAGTGTATGGTTGCTCCTAATGAATTACATTCATTCGGTAGGAATACATTCTTTGGTTAAGCACCATTAGGCATTCCATGGAGGGAATTTACTCTCTTAGTATTTGAGATTAGACTTCAGCGGTACATAACTTAATGAATTTCTCTCAGAATCTAATACTGTTAATCAACAACCAAAAACAAATACTGTTTCTTCCCTCAGTATAATAGAATTTTAATGATCTGTGTTATGGCATTATTGATGGCATCTTGTTTTTATTTTGATATGACATAGTTCAAAAAATTAAGAGTATATAATCTGATAAGCTCCACTACTGTAGGATATTATTTGGATGATTACATTTGAAACAATCATTATATCTATCTATCGATACATATATACACATATATATGTATCTCTATATAGATTTATATATATATACACACACAATATACTTGCATACACACACATTCATATTATAAATAATAGGTTGATTGGCATTTTTAGTATCTTATTTCTTATATTTCTATTAGAATTCCCATATATGTACCATCACCTTTGGGTGAAATGTGAATCAGAGAGTTGACTTTACTTAGAAAGTCAGCAAATATGATAGGAGCTCCAGAACCTAGCTTTAGTGATGATATAAGTAAAGAAAAGCACATTTCAAAAAGCAAAGAAATGACAGTGCTAATTTACTTGCCCAAATGTTACTGGGAGAACTGTCACTTGAATGTCTCTCAGAAATCATAAGGTGGTGAATGACACTCTTTGTCATCAGTATATGCATAGGACAATGCTTGTTCTGAAGCAAAATCTTGAATTTCTTACTCTCTTAACAGGTCCTTAACAGGACCTCAAGAAATAATGAATCTTGAAAAAAGCATGTAATTTCACACTATTTTAAATTGAGGTTCTATGTCATTTTATTGTGATATATTTTCTGTTGCTCCTTTAAAATGAGTATTTACATTAAAATTATTTCACTTAAATGAATAAAACATTAACAAAAATAATGCAGCATGCGCATTTAAATGGAGGATCAACATGTAATTAGAAGTGCACCTCAAAGGATTTCCCTTTCTTTTCTGATTGTTGCCCCCTCTGATAGACAATTCATTAATTTATTGTCACTTGGAGTAAATAGGTGGTTAGAAAGGTCTAGTAGTAAATAGAAATATTTTTCTACTTTGTTTTCATTTTTCAAAATTCTAACAAGCTTGGGCTGAGATCGATGAGAACTGCCCACTGCTAAGGTCAGTGTAGTCTAATTAGTTTTGCTACATTGCCACTGTAATTTTACTTGACATGACATTGAGGGGAGGCTCAGAAGGTAATCAGCTTCTAACAGCAATGATGAGCATTAGTTACACTTACTGACAGAGTAATTAGCAATTATATCTATGATTTTACCTGCAAAGAAATGAAATCTGTGATGCCCAGTCCCCTTAAAAAATATAAATGACTGTCCCCTCTCTACCGAAAACTTAAAAAATCTATGTCCCTTGCATATTGTGTACACCCTGGACTGAGATTGCAACTTTGGGCAATGCTGTGATGTAGCAATTTATCAAATTCTATGGTATTAGATTCGTTTATGGTTCTATACCACAGAAATTCATCTGATTTTATTCATCTTATTCCTCTACAAAACGGGAATTGAGAAGGCTATTTCCATGATGCTGTTGAATTCAACATGTTTTTCATGACCATATTTTCTTTCGGTGTTCTATTTAGAGAAGCAGTCTGGGACACTGAGTTTTCTTCAGACATATTAAAGGATTTTAGTCAGAGATGACTCTCAAAGTTGAAGTGAAGGCACAAACTATTATTTTCTTGTGGATATATGTCTTTTTGAAGAGATCAGAAATACTTTACCCAAATTCCAATTTTTTTGTGATTTTTAACAAGCTCTTTTAACGATGAATTTACTAGGTTGATCTGTTGAAGTACATTATTCATAATATTTTAACTTCTTGAGAATTTACGTAATCTTGAAGATATGAGAATGACATTCATGTGAGGTATTTCCTAATTTAAAAAAAAAAAACCTTCTATTGTAGATTTTCTTTTAAAATTTGGGTAACTCTTCTGTTGAAGTTTAAATGATTTCTCTCTATTAATTGCTCATAGTATCAAGAAAGATTGTTCCCCTATTCTTAGTGATAACCCTTTGTATACCCAACAATCTCCTCTCTGGATGTTTTCCTAGGAATAATGAAAAATGATGAGTTGATGGGTGCAGCACTCCAACATGGCCATGCATACATATGTAACAAACCTGCACGTTATGCACATATACCCTAGAACTTAAAGTATAATAATAAAAAAAGGAAAAGAGAAAAATGTCCATTCATGGGTTTTTCTCAAGGCATCCGTGTTTTCAGTTTTGCAAAGTTTACCCATAGAATTGTAAAGTGGAAATTTTCCCTTGAAAAAAGTCAAATATTTAGTGATTCATAATGATGGGAAATACAATTATAATTCTTAAATAGCATATTTATGTTACTGCAAGGAGATGTAATAAACTTGCTCTGGCTTCATTAAACATAGTCGCTTTGCGATACTCCAACAGAAGGAAAACTACTTTCTTGTGCTGAGAATACAACCATGGCCAGAGACATTGATGCATGACCATTCTCCTAAAACTCATAACTGTAATTAACTGCTGGTCATATATTTCCATTCTTAAATACTGTAGAATGCTGCCATTTTAGTCCCTAATACCACTGAGGAAAATTTTAAGCACCATCTCCTTAGAAATTATCTACATAAATGTATTCCATTACTTTATCTTCTCTCATGCTGTCTTTCCTGTGGAGAGGAAACCATTTTTCACAAAGCAAAGAGAGTAAAAATTAACCAAGTGGTATTTTCTTTGTAAATAATATTTATTGAGGAATAATTTATATATCATAAAATGCACTGGGCATACTAATTTTAATCACCTCTAAAGTTTCTCTGATAAATTCTTTCATCCCTACCAGGACCTTAGCAACAATAAATCCTCTTCATGTCACTTTAGATTAGTGTTGCCTGTTCTGGAATTTCATGTAAAGAGACATTCAGGATATGCTCGTGTGTCTCTCATGTTTCCACAAGCATAATTATTTTGTGATTCATCAATGTTGCTGTGAAATTCTGCAGTACATTCCTTTTTATTCCCACATAGTATTCCATTATCTGTATATGCCACAATTTGTTTATTTTTAGATTTTAAGGAGATTTGGATTATTTCTAATTTAGAGCTATTATAAATAAAGATTTTATAAACACTTATGCACAAGTCTTTTATGGACACAGATTTTAATTTCTCTTGTGTAAATACCTGGGAGTAAAAATGACTCATGATAAGTTCGTGTTTAACTCTATAACAGTCTGTCAATATGTTTTCTGAAGTTGTTATACACATTTTATATTCTCATCATTGGTATATGAAATTTCAGCTGCTCTTCACTGATATTTGGGACTGACATTATTTTTAATTTTAGTAATTCTAATGGGTATATAATATGTCACTTTGATTTTAATTTACATTTCCATGTAACTAATGATAATGAGTACTTTTCATGTCTTTCCCAGCATTTTGTATATTTTTTATTTAAAAGTGTCATTCAAATTATTTATTCATTTTAAAATTGTCTTATTTTGAGGTTGAAGTTTTTAAATATATTCTATTTATGTAAATATTCTAGATAAGTTATATGTAGTATACATACTATAGATATTTAATTTTCTTGTAGTCTGTGACTTCATTCAGTTTCTTCAGGAAATATTTTGAAAAACAGAAACTTTCATTTTGATGAAATCCAGTTTACAATGTTTTTTTTTTTTTTTTTTTTTTTGGCCTATGATGCAATTTGAGTTAAATTTTTGCATGCAGTGATGTAATAATGGTGAGTTTTTTTTTCCCAAATACATATCAAATTTTCAGCCCTATTTCTCCACTGAAGTATTCTGAAACATTGTCAAAAATCAATTGACAATATATGAATGAATTTATTTCTATGCTCTCGTTTCTATTCCATTTATCTGTGTATCTAACTTTACTTAAATTCCACAATGTTTCAATTGCTTTGGTTCTGTGCTACACCTGAAATCTGGTAGTTAAGGTCCCTTAATGATGTTCTGGTTATTTTTTTTCCCCCAAAATCATTTGGCTATTTTAGGTCCCTGGCATTTCCACATTAATTTTACTATCACCTTGTCAAACTACATGAATTGGATTTGTAGATTTGATTGGAATTTTCCTAAGTCTATCAGAAATTTTGGTGGAAAAAGCATCTTAAAAATATTGAATCTTCCAAATCAAGTACATGGTACATCTCTTTAAGTATTTACGTCATCTTTCATTTTTCTTAAAACTGCCTTACAGTTTTCAGTGTATAATTGTAAATTTTTAATTAAATTTGTTCTAAAATTTCATACGTATTATATTTTTAATCATTTTTTTCATTTTTCATTTTTTTCAGGATATATATGCGCAATTAAATTTTGTTTTTCTTTTTTTTAAATTCTAACAAACAACCTGTGAACAATTGAATTTTATATATAAACTTGTGTTCTGCTTTTTTTAGTAAAAATGTTTAAATAAGTGTTGGTTATTCTCTTTTCTTCTTGTGGATTCCTCAATTATTGGAAATGTAATTTTCAATACCTTTTTTCATAAGGCTTCTTACACTAGTGCATAATGTCTGAAATCTTCTTTCTAGATTTTCCCAATTGTGCTCTGAAGCAATCGTTAATCTTTCATAGAACCTGTCCAATCTTACATTTCATTTTTTTAAGGCTCAGGATGCAATTCACCAGTTAGATCAGTAATATCGTTGATTCCAGTTGCTAGGCCAGTGTGAGGAAAAACTGCGTTTTTTTTTTTCTTCATCCCTCTCTTGACTGATATTCCCTTCTTTCTTGTTTGGTACACTACTTTGATCTTGAGAACTAATTTGGCTACTGTATACCTCAGTTTCTTCATCTGTTTATGGGATAAAATGAGATGATAAATTTGGAGGTATTAGTTTAACCATGATAGAGAAAAAATAAAAATGAGAATCTGTTCACTAAATTAGTGAGGAAAGAGGATAATTTTGTTTATCATATCTTACACCATTCTCTGTATACAAGTTGAAATATGAAAATAGGTTTGTGTGGAAAAATAATACAGAACCATTTTTTTGGCTTGTTCAGAAATACATTTAATATTTTTTAAAAAGCATTAAGTAACTACTCTAAGAACACAAATATAGCTATGGTTTTTACATATCTTTTGACCTAGGCTGACCATAGAGAGTATAAAATTTCAAGCGTGGGTATGGAAACAGGAGTCTACACTAGGTGCTCAGCTAATAATGATATAAGACGTGCTAGAACACAAATCTATAGTGTGAAATATGGACCACACTCACACAGAAAGCTGTTTTATCCATGATTTATTACACAAGGAGTATGTTTGGTCAAGCCTCTGTACTCCAGCATCAGATTTTTGACTGAATTGCCAACTAAGGTTTACCCGGCCTGATTTATCCATATAATATATGAAAGTGATCCATTTCAAATAACTCTAACTATCCAAAATGACAAGCTGAGCATGGCTATATCACAATAGGGAATGAACTGTATAAAGTTTAATATGCAGGTAAAAAGCACAACAAACTGTAGCTAAATACATTGTACAAATAATGTATGTCTCCAATCTCTTTTCCCTAAGGGAAAAAGAACTGGGAAATCCTTATGCAGATGAGGCTACAGAAAACTGTATTAAGTGTATGCTTCCCTAAGATTTTTCATTTCTCCTTCTCTTTGTTATTAGAAATTAAGCTCATTTAGAACAGAGATAATGTTGCCCTTCTTACCAGCCTCTCACAGAGTGCTTTACCAGGTATCTGGACCATTTAGAGGGCTTAGCAAATACTTGTTGAATCAATACATGTATTTTTCTTGGTATGACGTTTTGGCAACTTTTATGATCTCTTTCCACTAAAAGCTGTTTTATTCATTTGCATATTTCACTTATTCACATTGAAATAAAGGTTTATTGAGAATTTACATTAGAATCTGCTAGGTTTCAAGGAAACAAAGATGAAGGACAAATAAAATCAAGTAGAACAGACTTTGTCTTAACTGCAGACTCTTTTGGTTCTGTAATTGATCAACACTAACTCTTTACAGACTTTATTGGGAAAACAGTTTCATGTGCAGTCTTTTGACTCTGTGGCTTGGCCACATAAGAATGGACCTTGAGCCTGGAACATTTCCTTACCAAGAGACAGGGAACCACACAGCCTGTACCAGGCTTACCATCTTGTGTTGAAATACCTTTCTGTGTCTTGGATGCAGTGAGTGTTCTTTTAGTGTGCTTAAAACTGCATGTCAATGGCCCTCAGGCCTGTCCCCAGGTCTTACCACAGGTCTCAATATTTCAGACTAGCTCATCTTGCTCTGTCTCTTCTCTATGTAAATAAAACATTATTTTTTCCATCCTGTGCTTGATTATTTTGTATTTCCTTTGGTGATTCTAATACCAAGATTCAATAGGCAGAGTGTTTACAGGCCTCTCCTGCAGCTGGTTAGAGTCCTTGCCTGGGGTTGGTTAGAGTCCTCCCCTGGGGTTGGCGCCTGGTGCTCTGCTTTCTGGAGATTGATACCCGTACATGGTGTTCTGTTTAACAGACTTCATCTGCCTTCTTTTTCTATAGCTATTGATTGCTACAACAGCTATTGTTACAAAAGCAAATCTGCAGTACCTGAAGTTTCAGACTATAACATATAGCTTCTCATCTCCAAGGTTTTGTTATATTAGTTTCTTCTCTGTCAATTGTCCTATTTCCATTACTCTGTATAATTATTACTTTTGGCATATTTCCATTTTGACTTCTTTTTGAAACACATTTGTTTGGTTCTAGATCATGACTTCTCTATGCTACAATGATTCTTGTCATCTGATGTCCCTCCTTTGTGTAATTAGCAGTTTGACTCTGCCCCTAAATTATAAATTCCAGGAGGGTGTGATTAAATCTCATTAATCTCATTAATTTCTATTATTTGGTAGGGATCACTGTATGTTTACTGAACTACTGAATTAATAAATGGAGATATACCACAGAAAATTTAGATTCATTTCCATTTGCTGCACAGCATCCGTTGTCTATCTTACGTAAGTATTATTTCTACATATGCTTCTCTATTAGAGTTCTTCAGCAAAACAGAAGCAATAGTAAATCTCCATCTATCTATGCCTATTTCTGTATTTATATATCTATACCTACATCTATATCTAAACTATAGATATTTATTTTAAGGAATTGACTTACATTATTGTGGGGGCTGGGTAGGCTGAAATCTGTAGAGCAGGCTGGCAAGCTGCGAATTCAGGGAAGAATTAATATTGCAGTTTAGAGTCCAAAATCTGCAGTCTGGAAACTCAGGCAGAATTTTAATGGTACAGAAGTAAAGCAGAATTAATGTTTGGGGAAACTTCTGTCTTTACTCTTAAGGTCTTCAAATGATTGGATGAGGCCCACTGACATTATGGGAGGCAATATATTTAAAGTCTACTGATGTAAATGTGAGTTACATCTAAATGTGTATCTTCACAGCAGCATCTAGACTGATTTTGGCCAAACAATTGGGCACCATAGTCTAGCAAAGTTGACACATACAATTAACCATCACAAGCTGCTCTATTCTATGTCTTTCTATTCTTCCAGCTGTATGATTTTTACTGATTCATGCAATAAAGACATTTAATGGACAGCCTTTAAAATTCAAGGGACAGGAATAGCTATCACACTGCATACAACAGAGAAAGAACTCTCCCTTGCACAGAGGTTTCTGATCCTAAGCTATTCTTTGTGCCTTCCTTTCAACCATTATTCCTGATAATGGTTACATATTTGAAAGTCAATATGATTATAGTTATACCTAAAACAATGTTAATAATATATTTGTTAAATTGGGGGCTGTGCCCAGCTGGATCCAGTCAGAGATGTATTTTGTAACTGGAAAATATCCAATTAGATAGGGACATTTCCTAATTTAAATTATTTTTCAAAAAGGGGAGGCACAGAGGCTAAATGATAGAAGCACCTAATGAGGTAGGAAACCAGCAGGTCCTGTTTCCCAGACCAGATAGGAAACAAGCTAAAACCAGCAAATGGCACCAAAAGCAACCTCTAGTTGCTTGCACTACCCACTGGCATAAGACGCTTCCACCAGCACCATGACAGCTTACAAATGGCATGGTAACACCTGGAAGTTACCACTCATTTTCTTGAGATTTATGAATAACCCACCCCTTAATCTGCATGTCATTCAAAGTGGGTCTAAATAAAGCTAACCAGCCCATATGCTGGTACTCTGAGTGTGTTGCCTGTGAGCTAGGCTAGCCCTGCTCTGCAAGGAGCAGTCACAAAGCTGTAACACCGTGGCTCTAATAAAGCTGCTTTATTCCACCACTGGCTCACTCTTCAATTATTTCCTGAACAAAGCCAAGAACCTCCCCTGCATGAATAACACTTTAAAATATAGGAGTTGAGGCTTATTAACAACAAAAGAACAACAGGTAGCACTTATGATGCTCCTATGCACAAGTATATGTAAACCATCCTAAGTGCTTCACAAATATCAACTCATTAATTCTCATAAAAACTCTACATGAAAGTACTATTAATTTCTCAAAGAATAAAATTTTATTTTTAAAACTACGTAGGAAACTTTGTGGGGCTATGGTATCAATTAGCTATTGCCATATTAAGGCTGCATAACACAGAATTCCAGCATATGATAGATTAACACAGCAGCCAACACAATTATTTATTTTCCATCATACACCTGTGTCATTTGGCTAAGTGGGCCTGCTCCAAGCTATGGCTCCTCACTTAGAATCAGGCTCACATGTGCTTCATGTGTAGATTCCAGACTAACAGGACGTGATAGCTTTTCCTACGCAGATATCAAGCCCAATGGCACAGGCACATTTTAAGCCTCTGATTGTATCATTTGTTGTAGCATCCCATAGGTTGAAGTAAGTTATGTGGACAAGCTCAAAGTCAAGGGGTAGATCTATAGAGTTATATGTTAAAGGGTGTGGATGCAGGGGACTGCGAAGAATGTTAAAACGTGGTCTTATGGTATACGAATTGAGTGCCTTTGTAACCTAAGAAATATGATAGTGAATTTACACATTCAATTGTTTCATTCACCACTCTATATCCATATAGTATATAGTATAACTTCTGTTTTATAAATGATAAATCTTATGCTGATAAAGCTCATTTCCACTAATTAAGCTACACCACTAATAAATACTATGATCCTATACATTAAGCTATTTTAAAAATGTGGCTGCATCCTATAGTAATTTATACTCAAATTTCCTTGAAATGTCTTTTTACATAAGTAAATTTGTGTTTTATTTCAATATTTCGCATTTTAAAAATTTTAAATATCTTCTTTCAAAATTAATATAAATGGATTATTCTTAAGAAGTGGTAAAATATGTTGGAAACAAGCTGCTCCTCTTCTAAGCAAAGTTCAGAGCTTAAAAACATGAAAAGATATTACAGATGAAAGAAAGATTGTAGGAGAACATTACATAATAATTTGGAAAATGTTTGGTTTTTAAGACAGTGGAAAGTTTACAAAATAGTATTTCAATAATTCTATTAGCAAAGACTTTCCAGAGAGATATTTTTTCTATTGTAATCATGAATTAAGATTCTGAAATATCTTAACTGCTTCTGTCTTAAGTTGCACAGATATATTAGGATGGTTTATATTTAACTACATTTATAATTTTATCATTTTACAGTCCTTTTAGGGTTTCTCTATATTATTAATCTCTGCTGCACCATGCAAAAGCCACTGTATTTTTAACTCTGTCTAAGGAGAGTTTAAATATACTTTCTAGAATCTTGAAGAAGAGCAGATCATTAAAGAAATTTCTGGGAATTACTTCTCCACTGGTCAGAATTTCATCTGTCTCAACAGTGGGATTTGCAAGGATAAAGAGATGTTAATAAATGGGTGTTGGTCGGGGCCTGTCGTGGGGTGGGGGGAGGGGAGAGGGATAGCATTAGGAGAAATACCTAATGTAAATGACGAGTTAATGGGTGCAGCACACCAACATGGCACATGTATACATATGTAACAAACCTGCATGTTGTGCATATGTACCCTAGAATTTAAAGTATAATAAATAAATAAATGTTGGTTAGGCAAACAAATGGCAATCTTGATTATCTTGCCTTTCACATACTTTACTACCTCAATGCTTCTGAAAATTTAAGCAGATGGTAGACCTGCAAGCTCCTGTATTTGCCAGAAAACAGAGATAGCTTGAGTGCCCCCATTTCCCCTCTAGTTCAGTACCTGATGAAATAATGAATAGATTCTTAATGACAGAAACATCCCCTTGCTTATTGAAGTAACCCATATTTATTTGTTCATACCTTGTAAAGGTAACAAATGGCAAGCAGAAAGATGTTTGTCTTTCCTATTTGCAAATATAACGGAGAAATAACTTTTATTGAACGTTCACTATGTTTTAAACACTAGCTTAAGTACTTCACTCATATTTCATTTAAAACTCAACACAACCATGAGGTACATAGTTTTGCCACCATTTTCCAGATATTTCATAAATTTACTTGAAAACTTGGTAACTATATCAAGCGGATAGCAAAAAAAAATATTTTATTCCAGGTAGTTTGAGTCCTACATCCTACGTCCACACTGTCAGCATTTATGCTTTGACATTATGACAGATATATCCACTGCGTTATATGGGACCCCATGAATTCCAACCCAGAGAGACGGAGCCTGGATCAAGTGATGGGGAAAAGGTTTTAAGGTTTCAGAGGCAGGCTGTACGTCTTCTCTCTTCTGTCTACACGTCACCATTTACTGACCATACTGTCATGGGCATGTTTCTGCTTCTCAGTGCCTTCAATTCTCAATGTCCTATCAATAAAGTAGGTACAAATGTACCTGCTCATACCATTTCCATGAGAGCATAACTAAAGAGTTAACCTAAAGTATTTGGAACAGAATTCCATGCTCGATAAACGTTAGAAAAATGATCGAAGGTTAATTATGAGTTGGCTACTTGAAAGGCAGAACGAGAGGAGGTGATAGGGAGAGAATGTTACAGGCAGAAGGTCTGGCATGCTCTCTTTCTTTCTCTTAATTTTTCATAAGCTTGTCTATAAAAAGGAGACTTAAGCCAAAAATTAACAGTTGATAATTTGTCTGAGATGGGGGGACCTGTGTTTATAAACTGAAAACAAGAAAGTAGAGATGGTGATATTAAAAGTAATGTCTGTCCTCTGAAGAAGGCTCAACATACCTTCTGACTATGGGGGAAAAATAAATATGATTTTAAAACAAGTTTGTTCCTCTATACATGACTAAGATATGCATTCCAAATGAAGACTGTACTTTTGAAAAGGACTACAATTATGTAGATATGTGAGAAAATTAATTCATTGACAATTTGTGAATAAAGAGTGTAAGTTTTAGAATCAGATCACATCGAATTTTAATTTTATTACTTCTTATCAACTGTGACCTTGAATAAGTCACTCATCTTCTTTGAGTTTTACTTTCTTTTATGGTCTATTAATTGTGTGAAACATACAAACAAATAGGAATATAAAACATACATATGTGGAAGAAAAAAGTTAACCAAGCACTGATGTATATCCATTAACCTTTTAGAACAAAACTGCATGTCTTCCCTCCACTTTGTATCTCCCTCTTTCCAACCCCTTTCCCCAGAGGTAATGCTGTATTTCTGTAATAATTTCCTTGCTTTTCCTTATAATTCTACCCCATATGTATGAATTTCCTTAACAATACAGTATAGGTTCGCTCACTTCTATAAAAATCAGGTTGATTTCTTGTTCTGCAACTTGTTTCTTTTGCTCAATGTTAGTTTGTGGATTGGTCAATGCTGAATTTACAGCTTTAGATCATTCACTTTCAATGTTGTGCAGCATTCAATGTCATGATTATACTACTATTTATCATTTATTTAATCTACCATCCGTGAGCAATTTCCTTTGCCTTATCCCCCAGTATGAGCCTCTCTTAAGAAATATCTACTCTGGCCAGGTGTGGTGGCTCATGTTTGTAATCCCAGCACTTTGGGAGACTGAGGCAGGTGGACCACTTGAGGTCAGTCATTCGAGACCAGCCTGACCAACATGGTGAAACCCCATCTCTACTAAATATACAAAAATTAGCTGGGCATGGTGGCGCATACCTGTAATCCCAGCTACTCAGGAGGCTGAGGCATG
>NW_012100210.1:397442-401398 GCF_000951045.1 Mandrillus leucophaeus | reverse complement strand
TTAGCTAATTAGTTATTGCATTTGACATTCTTACAAATAATTTGTAACTAACAAATTAGTTAGTGTATATAAAATTCTTAAGACTGTGAAGACTTATATAAAAGTAAGGGCTATTCAGACCTTTGTAATTTGCAACTCTAATAATTAAAAATACTGTTTTGGCTGGGCACAGTGGCTCACACCTGTAATCCCGGAACTTTGGGAGGCGGAGGCATGTGGATGACTTGAGGTCAGGAGTTTGAGACCAGTCTGGCCGACATGGTGAAACACCGTCTCTACTAAAAATACAAAAATTAGCCCAGCGTGATAGACCAGGCCTGTAATCCCAGCTACTCAAGAGGCTGAGGCAGGAGAATCGCTTGAATCTGGGAGGCAGGTGTTGCCATGAGCTGAGATCACACCACTTCCCTCCAGCCCAGGAGACACAGTAAGACTCTGTCTCAAACGAATGAATGAATGAATGAATGAATGAATGAATGTACTGTTTACATGGTATTATATACAGTGTCATCATGCATTTGCTTATGTCCTTCCATGGTTCCAGAAGACCAAGTTTAAATAAATTATATGCAAGTGAATATTTCTCAATGCTACATAAATGTATGTAAATACACATTTGTGTATCTCTATATATTGCTACATAGATATATAGAGATATTAGTTTAATATTTCTACACCGCAATGAAAGCTTTGCTTAACTACAACCCTATGCATTTATGAATTATATAGTAATCAGAAGAAAAGCCCAGATACGCAGAATAGTTTTATCTTCTTTTTATTTCTATTCAGATAGTCTTTTTGTTTCAGTAGTATACCATATAATATCTGCTAGTTACAAACTCTGAAAAATGACATAAAGTATTCACACTGAATATAACTGCATTTACAATATTTAGGTATTGCTTTGAATAGAAATAAGAAATATGAAAGAGAACTTTGTTTTCTGACAATTATAGATATTACCTCAACCTTCAGAGATGCAATTCAAAACTTATTTGTGCTATTATGATTTAATTTTAACTTCTCCATTATATTAATGTTATCATGTTTATCTTTGATATTTATATGTATCTCAATATCTTTCTATATTGAGTTCCATTTCTGGAAATATTGCTTCTCAAAAAGTTCTCCATGTAAATACAAAGGCAAAGATTTTTTGATATGTGGTTACTGTATTCAGCACACCAATTGCCTGTCTTAAGAAATATTTGACAGAAGATTCCAGAGCAGCCAGTAATATAGAAAGTTACATAATGATTAATGCAATAGAATTCTACCAATTTATGATTCCATGTTTATACATGTGTTATTCATTCTAAGGTAACTACAGAAATTAATTTACATAAGCCTGATGAGTAATGACCAAATAGGCTATTCAATTCAATAATAATTTTTAGAACTCAGAATTGCCAGGTGATGGTACTCCTAAAATTTTATAAACCTCATGTCCTTTTCAGTAAAATGGATTTTTAATATAGCATAAATTAAGATGTGAAGATTCAATTAGAAAATGTAATTTAATTGTCTCAAATTTTAATTTTTTGTGTGATATTTGCCCCTGTGAAGAAAATTGGTAAGGAAGATGAGGAAATCATGAAACATTTATTTATAATTTTGAAATATACACAAAGCATGATAATTACCTGATAAAATTAAAGATACTGGGCAATTTTATCAGAATTTGTCCCCTAGATGTACAGATATATATTGCTAAATTTATTCCAGGAAGGATGTCTAGAAGGTTTTCAAATAAAGGGTTCTGTGGCTGAATAATTAGGCAGGTATTTGCTTCAGCAAAGTTAATCAGTCTTTAAAAAATGTTTAATATTGTAGAGCTTTTCAGAACTTTACAGTAATACCCATAGAATGTCTAATAGGAAGCATAAGTTTGCAGTGGTTCCCAAACTTGTTTGACTATAGAACCCTGTTTTCTCTCAAAAATTTTTGTGAAACATGTATTGGTAAATGTTGATGTAAGCATTAAATAAAAATTAAATTTAGAAAAGGGAAAAGTAAATCTTGGTAAGGAAGTGGGCAACATTTTTTGAAGAATTAGTAATTAAATTCTGGATTGGATTTAAAACAGGAGAGAATAGAGCATTATAGGAAATGATTCAGAAAGCATGACGAGATTGATAGGCTCATCAAAACATGAGACAAAGTTTTTATATTAGGGAAAAAAGTGGGCAATATGTTTGTTTCCAGAGGATATGGACAATTTCTGGAGTTCTTCCCAAGCAGAAAAGAAGAGTGGGTTTCATCTTTAACTTGATTTTTTTCCATATTTATGTTGAGCCATTCTTGCATTGCTATAAAGAAATACCTGAAACTGGATACTTGATTTAAATAGAGGTTAAAATTCCTCATGGTTCTGCAGGATGTACAGAAAGCACAGTGCTGGCATCGACTTCCAGTGAGGCCTCAAGAAGTCTATAATAATGGTGGAAGATTGAGGAGGAGCAGGTATCTCACATGGTAAATGTAGGAGCAAGGGTGTTTTGGGGGAGTGCCACACACTTTTAAAAGACAAGATCTAAGGAGAACTCAGTCACTATCACAAGATCAGCACCAAGTCATGAGGGATCTGTCCCCATGATCCAGACACCTCCTACTAGACCCTACCTCCAGCACTGGGGATTACAATTCAACATGAGACTTGGCAGAGACATATATTCAAACTATATCACTATTTAAGTCTTTAATTCATCTGGAATGGCATTACATGCTTAATGTGACATAAGGATACAATTTTATATTTTCTTTCATAAGGATATGCAATTCTCTCAACACCATATAATAGAAATGACCATTTATTCTCCATTTGGGGTAATTGCAATTGTGTCATAAATCATGTTTCTATGAATGTATTTCTGTGCTCTCTGTTTTATTCCATTATTAGTCTCTTTGTTCATCTCTATTTTAACACCTTTAGATCTTAATTTCCAAACTGTAGGGCAAGTTCATCCACCTTGATCTTCTTCAAGAGTATCTTGGAATAGTTTGTACTTTAATCTTGTCTAATTCTAAAAAGCAAAACAAAACGAACGAAAATTAGAATTTTATTAATATTACATTGACTCTATTGATTAATTTGGCAATACTTAACATCATAATCCTGAATCTTGTAATTTCGTAAAGTGGTATATCTCCTTATTTAGATCTTCTTTAATGTTTTTTCAATAAAACATTAATATTTTCATAATTTGCATATTTATTAGATGCATTCCGATGTATTTAACATTTGATGCTGTTTAAATATTTTAAAAACATATTTTAGATTTATCTTGCTATTATATAGGCATTCAAATTATTTTGCAAGCAAAGTTACTATCGAGAAAATCTGTAAAAAAATGAACTGTTAATTAAAATAATGAGTAGTCTATTTTTCATTTTATTAATAGACAAACATATTACCTGTTAAAAATTATAATGTGACTTTTGTTTTTTCAATCCAAGCTAACGTTGATGGCTATGATCATTATATCACAGGGAAGTATGATGTTTGCTTTTTTCAGTTATGAGTATTTAAAAAAATTCTTTGTTTGCTAAGAGCTTATTTAATGGATGGCTATTAATTTTTTCAGGTTTGTATGTAATTTGAGATATGTTATTTTTCTTTTTAAGTTTATTAATGAGGCAATTAAATTTTTAAAGTTAAAACGTAACTTGTGTTCTATAATAAATTCAATGTGTCATATTATAACATTTTTAAAACTTTCACCATTCTGTTTACTAGAGTTTCTTTAAGATTTTTGCATTTATGAGTAAAAGTTGGATTGTTATGTGTATGTGTGCGAAAATCCTCATGAGCAAACAAGAATAGTGGTTTTAAAAATATATGAAAGAAATTACCCATTACAATCAAGAGTAGTTTTCTAACCATATAAAGTTCTCAATACAGAGAAAAGGAAGAGTGCATGTTTTTTTGTTTTGTTTTGTTTTGTTTTGTTTTTATG
>NW_012100210.1:393536-396247 GCF_000951045.1 Mandrillus leucophaeus | reverse complement strand
AAAAAAAAAAAAAAAATTATTCTGAACATTCCTACATGTGTCTCTTGGCATGAAGATATATAACTAGGTATAAATATGTTGGGCGATGTAGTGTGTGCATCTATAATTTCATTAGTTAATTAATGCCTGCCTTTTTCCGTTGTACCAATATACTCTCTCACAGAAGGACTTCTCATTTCTCCCATGTCACATTTTTTTTATTGTCAGTTATTATTTTTTTACCAAACTGTAGGGTTTGTAATTCATCATATCATCTTTTGAGTTGGGTTTTCCTTATTATTAAAGTGGTTATTGATCACATATGCCTATTGGCCATATGAGCCTCCCCTTTGTGAAATTCCTATTCAATACTCCTAGCTGTTGTCAATGTAATTGGTTTTGGATCCCAGATCTTTATTGGTTACATAACACCAATAACATGCTTAGCCTGTGGCATGCTATTTCACCTATTTATAGTACCTATTACTGTCAGAAATTATTAATTTTAATGTAGTGAGATTTAAAGTATTTTCCTATGGTGTTAGTATTTAATGTGTCTTGTTCAAAAAAAATCTTACCTACTCCAAAAAAGATATATTTCTATATCACCTTTTAAAATTTTTGTAGTTTTTCCTAATTTTTCACTCTATTGTAAAATGGTTTCTGTGCATGGTGTGAGGTCAAGGTATATGGTGACCATGAATAAGTCCTACTCAAATATCCTGACATAAAAAGTTTAATTACTTGAGATTTTGACTTAAGGACACCCCATTGACTTAGCTAAAATTAAAAAACAAACAAACAACAACAACAAAAACCAAACATGAACTGCAATTTAAGACTCTTTCTACCAAGCTCTGTCTTCTTTCTACTTTCTTCCCAGGTTCAGATCTGTCTCACAGTCTTATATGTGTCCCCACTTCCTCGACTTTGTTCCCTCTTTTACCCACTCACAAATATTTCCCCCAGAAAATATCTTACATAACAAATCTTTATGTTTGCCTCTTGAAAGATCCATTTTATTTTCTATTGATAACCAATTGTTTCTATATCTGAGCTTTAATTTTCTTACCTGTGAAATCGAATTTTTTAAATTTACTAGATATGTTTCATCTGTGAGTCAGAGAGCTAAGATACTTTCATTGTGTTTCAGAATATTAGCTACAATTAATTTATTTCCATTCCTCAAGATGTGTCTTTCAGAATGTAGAGGAATTGCAGTTCAGTTGTTATGAACTAAATCTACTCTTGGGTGAACTGTACCACAAAGTATCTCTGTGCATTTGTGCAAGCCATTTCACCTTCCTGAGCCTCTCCTTTACCTCTCACAAAACTAAGAGGAGAAAATCTGTTCTCCCTGGTCGATTAAATTATTTTAGCTAATTAGTTATTGCATTTGACATTCTTACAAATAATTTGTAACTAACAAATTAGTTAGTGTATATAAAATTCTTAAGACTGTGAAGACTTATATAAAAGTAAGGGCTATTCAGACCTTTGTAATTTGCAACTCTAATAATTAAAAATACTGTTTTGGCTGGGCACAGTGGCTCACACCTGTAATCCCGGAACTTTGGGAGGCGGAGGCATGTGGATGACTTGAGGTCAGGAGTTTGAGACCAGTCTGGCCGACATGGTGAAACACCGTCTCTACTAAAAATACAAAAATTAGCCCAGCGTGATAGACCAGGCCTGTAATCCCAGCTACTCAAGAGGCTGAGGCAGGAGAATCGCTTGAATCTGGGAGGCAGGTGTTGCCATGAGCTGAGATCACACCACTTCCCTCCAGCCCAGGAGACACAGTAAGACTCTGTCTCAAACGAATGAATGAATGAATGAATGAATGAATGAATGTACTGTTTACATGGTATTATATACAGTGTCATCATGCATTTGCTTATGTCCTTCCATGGTTCCAGAAGACCAAGTTTAAATAAATTATATGCAAGTGAATATTTCTCAATGCTACATAAATGTATGTAAATACACATTTGTGTATCTCTATATATTGCTACATAGATATATAGAGATATTAGTTTAATATTTCTACACCGCAATGAAAGCTTTGCTTAACTACAACCCTATGCATTTATGAATTATATAGTAATCAGAAGAAAAGCCCAGATACGCAGAATAGTTTTATCTTCTTTTTATTTCTATTCAGATAGTCTTTTTGTTTCAGTAGTATACCATATAATATCTGCTAGTTACAAACTCTGAAAAATGACATAAAGTATTCACACTGAATATAACTGCATTTACAATATTTAGGTATTGCTTTGAATAGAAATAAGAAATATGAAAGAGAACTTTGTTTTCTGACAATTATAGATATTACCTCAACCTTCAGAGATGCAATTCAAAACTTATTTGTGCTATTATGATTTAATTTTAACTTCTCCATTATATTAATGTTATCATGTTTATCTTTGATATTTATATGTATCTCAATATCTTTCTATATTGAGTTCCATTTCTGGAAATATTGCTTCTCAAAAAGTTCTCCATGTAAATACAAAGGCAAAGATTTTTTGATATGTGGTTACTGTATTCAGCACACCAATTGCCTGTCTTAAGAAATATTTGACAGAAGATTCCAGAGCAGCCAGTAATATAGAAAGTTACATAATGATTAATGCAATAGAATTCTACCAATTTATGATTCCATGTTTATACATGTGTTATTCATTCTAAGGTAACTACAGAAATTAATTTACATAAGCCTGATGAGT
>NW_012100210.1:282794-386911 GCF_000951045.1 Mandrillus leucophaeus | reverse complement strand
TTTGTTACATATGTATACCTGTGCCATGTTGGCGTGCTGCACCCATCAACTCGTCAGCACCCATCAACTCATCATTTACATCAGGTATAACTCCCAATGCATGTTACCTCATGTAATAAGTGCCTCAACTGAACAGTGAAGAAATTTCCATAAGGAAATAGAAAACAGAAAGTAAAGATTACTCTTTGAGGCTCTGAAAGGTATCATTGTGGGGACAACTAAGTGGAGTTTTGAAAGATGAGAGAAAGTCTACCAGAAAACAAAGAGGCCAGGGGAGGCAAGGGGAACATTGGACCAGAGGAACCAGAGGCCTGAAAAGCGTGGTTTTTTTTATTTGTTTGTTTTTTCATTTGACTGTTCCCTTTTACAGTCAGACATAGTTTCTGGAGTCATATTCATAAAGATGGCTTTGGCTTTGGGATTGCACATTTAACTGGTGATCTTCATCCTTTTGCCTAATCACTACTATTCACACCATCACTGGTAAGCCAGGTGCATTTTTAGCTTAGTCATGTTGTCCTCTGCTGATCCCACCCTGGCCTATAGTTATAAATCTCAGTGTGGTCACTGACAATGTAAGGACACTGTTTTATCCCCACAGTGGAAGTCAGGCATAGGACCAGAAGCACAATTAGAACAACAACAACAAAAACAATAGCCAACACACACACAGAAACCCAAACCCAAAACATAATCCAAAATATTAGGTGTGATTAACTTGATAGAGGATCATTAGGTGATGAGTGGGGTCAGAAACTACTGATTTAGATCAGCTGTATGTTTGATATTGGCTATTAGGAATCTGCCACGTTTGACACATGGAAGGTCAGAGTGAAATAGAGGCTGACAAGTGAGACCAGCAAATATGAAGTACAGCCAAAATGAATACAGTATGTCAGGGCCTGGTTATGAGCTGTGAATGGCATAGTAAAAAAAGGAAAACTGAGGTGGGGGCAGGTTGCAGAGAGAAAGTATGTGGCAAAGGTCCAAGTGGGCTCATATGAACCAGGAACAATGAAACAGTGTCTCATGCATATTAATTTTTGAAAATTAAACCATACCAGCTCTATTGGAAGCAAAAAGAAAAAAAAATAACAGCTTGAACAATCAAGACCATTCTGTAACTATTCATGTTCATGCAATGAGCCTATGTTTCAGAGTATTTGAGAGATGGTACATAAATCTACTGTTTTCAGTCAGCCTTTTTTCCCTATGAGACTTTTATTAATTTTTTTTTTTTTTTTTTGGTTGAGAGTTTAGTGAGTCTATGAGGGTTTAGTGAGTCTACAAATGAAAGAGAAGTTTGTTTTTTGTTTGTTTGGGTACAACATTGCAGCAAGACGTAAGTCAACAATTATATCTGGTACTCAAAGACAAAAATGATATATTCCAGCATTGGAGCAAAAATATTTTAGTACATTTTTTGAGAGCAGATATACTGTGTTAAAAGGGACAAACTATGGGATTCTTAAGAAAAACTTTGATAACATTAACATTTTGCCTTTGCTTAATATTTAAAAACTTACAGAAAGATGAAACTTCTTTATATTCACACAAACTTTAAGTCAGGTTGAGGCAAGGGAGACAGAAAAATCAATGAGAGACGCAGGTACTGAGATAATAATGCCAAGACTTGCGGCCCAGCCATGAGATTTGGATGTGTTTTGTGCTAAGTCATTTCCAAGGCTTGGATGGAGGAAAACCCAGAGGTGAAGACCAATGAATGACAGCATATAGCCAAAATGTCCTGCTTCTTTTCTCTCTACAGAGGGCTTAGTCAGTGATTTACACAAACACCAATCAGACCATCGTAAAGCTGATAGGCTCTTTTATTCTCCTGGGGTTTGGTGAATGAATGAACACTGATGATGGTGAGCATCTGAGCAGTGCCCTGGAGCCAGAAATGCTGGGATATGTTTCTGCTCAGTAAGTTTGCTCTTTACCTGTTGCCTCCTAGGTACATCTGATCAAACTTTCCATAATTTATATAATTCTTACATTGAAATGTCTACCTGAAGTCTTTCTTGCTGTATTATCTCAGCAAGAGGAAATTAAGAATTATCTTTACTCCCTTTAAGAAATCATCGCTTAGGTAAATGTTTTTTCTTTAATATTGTAAAATTGTATATCTTTTTAAAAGCTTTTTATTTTATTACAGTAAAACACTTAACCCAAGGTCTATTGTCTTTAAAAAATTTTAAGTGTACAATACATTTTTGTAAACTATAGGTGCAATATTGTCCAGCAGATCTCTAGAGCTTATTTATCTTTCTTAACTTTTATGCTTTTTGATGAGTAAATCCCTATTTTTCCCTCCCCCTAACCCCTGGAAACCATCATTCTACTCTTTCAGTCTATGCATTTGAATATGTTAAATATCTCATATATGTGGGGTCATACAGTTTTATCTTTATGTGACTGTCTTATTTCACTTAGCAAAATATCCTTAAGGTTCATCCATGTTGTCTCATATTGCAGAATTTCCTTCTTTTTAAAGGCTGCCTAGTATTCCATTGTGTATATGTATATACACATATATAATATACACAATGTATATATTATATGTATGTCTGTATAATATATAATGTATATATTATACGTATGTGTACAACAGATAAGCGAATAAAGAAGTGATATATATCACTTTTTCTTTATTCGCTTATCTGTTATTGTACAATTAGGTTGCTTCCATACTTTTGCTATTCTCAGTCATGCTTCATTGAACATGGGATTTCTAATATCTCATCAATATCCTGATTTTTGTAGGTGTTCTGGATTTTAACCCGACTAATGGCGTATAGTGGTATTACCTTATTATTTTAATTTGTTTTTCCTGATGATATTTGATGTAGAACATGTTTGCATATGCTTATTTGCCATCTGTATAACTTGTTTGGTGAAGTGTCTCTTCATTACTTTTGTATATTTTTTAATTGGGTTGTTCTTTTTTTATTACTGACTTTTAGGAGTTATTTTTATATTTTGGATAACATATCTTTGTCAGACATGTATTTTGCAATTATCTTCTCCAATCTGTACCTTGTCTTTTCATTTTCTCAATCAAGTCTTTTACAAAGCAGAAATTGTTAATTTTAATGAAGTTCGGTTTTTCAATCATTTCCTTCATGGCTTGTGGCTTTGCCGTTATATCTAAAAGGTAATCACCAAACATAAGGTTATCTAGATTTTCTTCTATGTTATGCTTGAGAAGTTTTATAGTTTTGCATTTTACATTTAGGTCTGTGATCCATTTCAAGTTAATTTTTGTAAAATGTGTAAAGTCTAGATTCCTTTTTTGTTGTTGTTGGTGGTGGTGTGTGGATGTTGAGTTGTCCAAACACCATTTATTGAAAAGACTGTTTTCTCCGTTGTACTTTTTTTTCTCGACTGCCATTGCCAAATGGTCTTCCAAAGTGGCTGTGCCATTTTGCATTCCCACCAGCAATGAGTTAGAGTATCTGTTAAAGTTAACTGTATTTTTGTGTGACTAATTCTGAGATCTCCATTCTGTTCCACTGATCTATTTGACTACTTTTATCACCATTACTACACTGTTTTGATTGCTGTTGCTTTGCAATAATTCCTGAGGCGACTAGTATCAGTCTTCTGACTCTGTTTTTCTCCTTCAATATTGTGTTGGATATTCTGGATATCTTTCAAATTTAAAGTGTGTTTTATTGTCCAGAGTGTGTTTTCTCCCGGAGAATGTTCCATTCAAGCTTGAGAAGAATGTATATTCTGCTATTCTTATATAAGGTATAATATAGATGTCCTTTATATCCAGTTGATTCAATAATATTTTTGAGCTCCACTGCATCCTTGTTGAGTTTCTGTTTGCTAAATCTGTCCATTTCCAATAGAGAAATGTTGAAGTCCTCAACTATCATAGTAGATTCATGTATTTCTGCTTGCAATTCTATCAGTTTTCATCTCATATATTTTGATGCTCTGTTATTAGGTGCATACACGTTAAGGGTTGTTAAATATTTTTGAAGGATGGAACTCTTTATCCATAATCACTTTCTTGTTCTGAAGTCTATTTTAATTTAATATCTTTAGATTAGTGTTAGCATAGTGTATCTTTCTCCATCCCTTTTCTTTTAATCTATATATTTCTTTATATTTAAAGTGTGTTTCTTATACACAACATATAGTTGAGTCTTGCTTTGGATCCACTCTGACAATGTCTGACTTTTAATTGGTGCATTTAGACCATTGATATTCAAAGTAATTATTGATATAGTTGGATTAATATTTACACATTTGTTTCTGTTTTCTGCTTGGTCTTCTATTCTTTATTCCTGTTTTTTTTTTCTTCCATTCTCTGTTCTGGCTTTTGTTATTTTAATTGTGCACTTTATATGATTCAGTTTTCTCTGCTTTCTTAGCATATCAGTTATTTTGCATATTAGCATATATAGCTTTTTAATTTTTTTTAATGTTTTCCCTACAGTTTGCAGAATATCATTAAAATTAATCTAAGTCTACTTTCAAGTAACACTGAACCTCACATTGTGGGTACTGCAGCATCTTTATAATAACAAAATCATATTAATTTATTCCTCTTTGCATTATTGCTGTTATTCGTTTCACTTATAAATAAGCATATATGTGTGTATGATAAGTATACATAATCAAATACGTTGTTGCTGTTATTGATATGAACAAATTGTTATGTCTTAGATCAATTAAAAATAAAATAATATTTTTTATTTTACCTTCCCTTATCCCTTCTCTGATGCTTTTCATTTCTTTCTGTAGATCTGAATTTCTAATCAATATCATTTCTTTCTCTTTAAAGAACTTATTAACCTCTCTTGCAAGGCAGTTCTACTGGCAATAAACTCCCTCACTTTATTTGCCGGCACGTCTTTATTTCTCTTTCACTTTTGAAGGATAATTTCACGGGGTACAGAATTTCAAGTTGGTAGTTGTTATGCTTAATACATTATATTTTACTCCATTATCTTCCTGTTTGCATGGCTTTTGAGCAAAAGTCAGATTTAGTTCTTATTGTTGCTTTAGTTCTGGGTAAGTTGTATTTCTTATTTGACTTCTTTCAGAATTTTTTATCTACTATTTTCTAGAGTTTGAAAATAATGTGCCTAGGAATAGGTTTGTCTTGGTTTGGTTCTTGACATTTACCCTGCTTGGAGTTTTCTCAGTTTTCTGGATCTGTGGTTTGATATCTGACATTAATTTGGGAACATTTTTAGTCATTATTGTTTCAAATATTTATTCTGTCTCTTTTTCTTTTTCTTTTTCTTCTGGTATTCCCATTGTCATTAAGTTATACCTTTGTAGATGTTCACACTTCTTGAATAATCTCTTCTGGGTTTGTTTGGTTTTTTTTCTAGTCTTTTTTTCTCTTAACCTTCTGGATTTGGAAGTTTCTATTGAAATACTTTTAATCTCAAAGAAAGATTTTTTTTTTCTTAGCCATGACAGGTATCCCAATAAACCTATCAAATGCATTCTTCATTTCTGTTACAGTGTTTTGGATTTCTAGCATTACTTTTTGGTTCTTTCTTAGATTTTCTGTCTCTCTGTATGTATTGCCCATATGTTCTCCCATGCTGTAAACTTTATTTGTTGTGCCCAGACCGTTTATTCCCCGAAGAAGACCACCAGAGTCCAGAGTCAAAGCTAAGCAGCAAGGACCTTTATTACAGGTTCGAACCTGGAACTCTCACTCGCTCGTGAAACGAGACAGGCAGGAGAGCTCCTGGGAGGCGTTAGGAGCCATTTTTATAGTCAGTAGTAAACAAGTACAGGAGGGTTTTGCACAATGTAAGTCTTGGATTGGTTGACATTTGAACAGGGCGATTTGGCCAACTATGATTAGTTCCCGCCATTTCTGATATTTCGGTTCAACCCTTGAGGCGGGAGAGCAGTTTTACACAAAGGCAGTTAATGATATTGCGTCAGGTTGCACAACCGGTTTATGGCAGCATGAGTGTATCTTACTTAAACACGTCTTGTGACCCGGCCTCAGAAAGAAAAACAGGTACTTACAGAACTTACGAAATCTCTGGTACCTGCAGAGGTTAGAGAGCAGAACAAAGGGTTTAGCAATAGGGTGTGGCGGGGGAGCGGGTACGCATTTTTGTGTCTTTGTGTCCTTTCATATTCATAAAAGTTATCAGCATATTAATATAGTAATTTTAAAGTTCCAGACTGATAATCTCAACACTTCTTTTATATCCGAGTCTCTTCAAACTGTAATTTTTGCCTCTGAGTATGCCAGGATTATCCTGATGTACCCCTCTGTGCACCGTGGCTGGAAGCTCAAGACAGCAATCTAGGGCAATTATAAGGCATACCTTGTTTGTTTCTCTTAACAAAGGGATCAGTATACTTTATTTTTTGATGTCCAATCCCTTGTTAACAACTGTTTCATACACATTTTGTTTTTTGGTTGATTTGAGTGAGAGGGTAAAGTTAATTTCTGTTACTCCATTCTGGTTAGAAGCTAAGTGAGGTTCTTCTAATTGTGATTTTTATTATTTTCATACTTGGAAATATTTGGTCCATTTTCCAATTTTTCTGGAAATCTATTGCCTCTATTATTATTTTGTTCCACTTGACATCCTCCATTATATTTAAAATACATCAAACACAATTGCTTTTATATTCTGGTTATACAAATATTTTATTTTCCTGACACTTGTTTATTCTATCTCTGTTCTTCTATTGTGACATTTTTATTGAAAACCAAATTTCTTTTAACTTAATCTGCATGTTTGGATATTTGATATTTGTAAAGAGTTTCAGTTTCTCTAAAGAAAATTTTTATAGTAACCGTTTCATTTTGTAGAAGTGCTTTACAAATTTTGCATTCATCATCCACCACATATCCCCTTGTCTCAACCAAGTTCATCTACAGTTACACATAAACACAGTTTCTAGCAGCTGGATGTTTCCCAACTAATGTACCTGAGTACCTCTTCTTCTCTGGCTGAAGCCTTTCTTCAACACCATAGGAGCTGGCTGGGCCTCAGGCAGGCAAACCCAGTAAAGGAAGAAGTTAACATTCCAGAGCAATCCTCAGTGGGGGTGGGAGTCAATGCATTAATTACACACCATTCTTTCCTTCAATTAAGATAATAAGGAAGCATGTTCCAAACAATTTATTGGGTTACTACTGTAATTGAGCACCAGTTACTCACAATTGCTTGTTAATAACCCCTTTTTTGGGCTTTCTTTCTTCCCTGCTTCATTTTTCTCATTTTATCACTTGTCCTTCCAAGATTATCTACCAATTAAACTACTTGCACCTAAGTTTTTTTATCCCTAGTCTTAATTTCTGTATTTATTGGTATATTAATCAGTGTTCTCCTAAAACACAGAACAGTATATATATTTATATATGTCATATCTATGTATAGCGACCCAGGAGAGCCAATGATGCAGTTCTAGCCTGAGTACTAGGCTCTGAGAACCAGAAGAGATGATAAATTCCAGTCTGAGTGCAGAAAAATAGTTATGTCCTAGCTGGGAAATAGGCAGAGGGAACAAACTCCTTCTTAGTAAGCCTTTCGTTCCATTTAGGCCTCCAACAGATTGGGTGAGCCCTACACCATCCACACTGGTTGATCTATCTATTTTACTCAGTCTACTGATTCAAATGTTCATCTCATTTAGGAACAACCTTACAGACACACTGAAAATAATGTTTAAACAAATACTTGACACTGTGGCTCAGGCAAGTTGAAACATAAAATTAGCCATCAGAATTGAGAACCTACCCTATGACCTTTTTCCCCAGGGTTATTAGAAAGGGAACTTATTGCACCTAAACAATAAGGGGTTACACTGTAGATATCCCTTATTTAATAAAAGTCCTTCTATTAAACTGCCTCACTTGAATGAAACTGACCTTGTTGTTTATCTCTCAAGTCCTGTAAGAAGCTGAAAATTGAAGATCAGCTTTGCCATAATCTCAAGAAAGGGCCAACTTTATGACAGTTTCTTTCTGGATTCCCGTCTTGGCTTAGTGGTGTGTGTGTATGTGTGTGTGTGTGTGTGTGTGTGTGTGTGTGTGTGTGTGTCTGTGTGTCTGTGTGTGTGTGTTTTAGTAATCTTTTTGTTCTTGCCAACTCAGAATTTCCTTTAAGAAAATACATATGTATGTGTTTCTGGTATATTTCAGTATATGCATGTCTGTGTGTGCTTGTATATATAATTCAATAGAATAAGGGGCAGCAGTGTATCTAGTGTGTCATACTGATGGACATGGCTGAGCACAGCTTTTTCATATGACATATAATGATCTTTTTAAAAATTATTTTTGTATTTCCAACTTCAATTTTTATTTATTTCACCTGATACATACTATATTGAATTTTTAAACATTAAATTGTAGACAAGAGCTAAGTCTTTCTCCAGAACTCATAGTCATGTTTTCTCAAGGATTTACATATATATAATCTTTATGGTAGATATCCTGTAGAGATTGTATTAACTTTCAGTTCCTGTTGTTACTCTATCATACAGAAAAGTTCCACTTGGAGCTTATTGGAGTAGTGAGTTGAAATTCACCATGCAACAACTTTTAGGAACCTAGAAATGTGCAAAATTGGCCAATTTTTATGATATAAATATGTGCAAATGTGCAATTTGTTTGTAATGCATTAATTTTGTTGGACATATTTTATACCTATTGTTGGATCTATTTTATGCAATGTAAAATGTATACAAATGTGTCTCATCAAAATGCTGGTCAAATTTTCGCATTTTATTTTACCTATTACTTTAATGTCAGCTCTTCCTAATGTACATAGGATATCACTAGAGTGGCTTATAGCTATTTGAAAATTTGTCACAGAATATCCTGACCCCAAAGTGAAAATCTTCTTGTTGTTCAGTAATGAAATATTGATGTGTTTTGTGTCTCACCAAAAGTGAAATTTCTGATCCAAAAGTGAAAATCCACTTTACGCAATAATCAAATATTGGCCTCAGAGAAACATATGATAAAAGTGTTTTTTTAAATTTTTGTTTGTTTTAAAAATTAAGCATTCCTGTAAATAGGGTCACCATACAATTTATTCTCTAAACCAGGCCACTTTTGATAGTGAAAGGGTATATTATTATTTACTCTGGGGCAATGGGAAAACACAGGGATTGATAGTAACCCCACTATAAAGAATATTTGTTCATAGTATTGGAAAGAAGAATGTTCAAGATTCTGAACCAGTTATGACAATATACATACCAAAAAAAAATGCTTATCTGAGGATTCCTAGACCTTTCAAAGGAACTTGGAGCATGTACCATTTATATTAGATTTTCAATGCCAGGAAACATTTCTTATAAGTGACTCTTCAATTCAAACAACCACTAAAAATACTACTTAGGCATGGCTCAGGGCTATAATGCAGTGTTCTCTCCTGAGGTTCCTGTTGAGAAACAAAGAGTCTATTGTTGTTCAAAAACACAGTGTTGT
This sequence comes from Mandrillus leucophaeus, assembly GCF_000951045.1. Lineage (NCBI taxonomy): Eukaryota > Metazoa > Chordata > Mammalia > Primates > Cercopithecidae > Mandrillus > Mandrillus leucophaeus. The sequence goes on along the minus strand of NW_012100210.1, from coordinate 377,463 downwards.
TTAATATCCCCCAACAGCCCTCACTTTCTTTTCCCTTGAAAAATGGTAGAAATTTTTTGAAAATTGGTTTTTATGATCAAAGACTACCCACTCTTAAAAGTGTCTTCAATAAATTATCAAAGATCTCCCCTGCAGTTTCTTTAGGAAATAGTGGGTTTTTCCTACCATGATTATTTCAGTTGAGAGTTTTACGTTTCAAAGAGAGCAAGCAGAAGCGATAGCAAAAATGTATGAGTTATTCAGTTTTCTTCTTGTACATCTTTGCATTTCATATGAGCAGAATGGGATTTTAATAACCTAGGATATGTTTTGTTGTTGTTGTTTTGTAAGGCAGGGTTTTGGGGGAAGAGATGGGATTGTTTAATTGGAAAGAAAAATTCATTTTGTTTTAATTAAAAAATCTAATTAACTTCCCTAGGAATCATAATTTACACTGCTGATTGTGGCTTTTATTGCTATATTTTAGCCCGGTATTCTTTTTTGTGATCTAGTGATTTATTGCTGAAAATAGATTTGGAAGAAAGAGAGAGGAGGGCAAAATTATGCAGCATTAGATTCACTAGTTACAATTTAAAATTCAGTGCTGGTGTTCAAACAGTAAGTTATCTCCCTGATACTATCAGGGAGTGTCATTTGAGTGATGCACTTTATTGGACTAGTTTACTATATATCAGTAGATTAGGTTCTCCCCTTTTCTCACTGATATATTTAAAGCCATAAGATTGTAATTAATAGAAGCAGCAAAATGAGCCTTCAGCAAATTAATTATAATTATGCATGCTATGCATATGAATAATAATCTGGTTGATAAATTTATAATGGTGGAAACTATTATGTGGATTAAATGATAAAGGCAGTTTTAGTAGGAAACTGGGAAAAATACATACCTTAAAGATTCTTGCAAGCTGTCTTTCAGACTAATTTGGCTCCCAACTGTGGTTCAAATTTTGATATGAAGCTATTTATTTTGAGTGCAATTGTCATAAACACTCAGTCAGAGATGATATGTGGAACCTTTGTATAATTTTTGATCAGTGAACTGTTCCAAAATAACAATAATATGCTTTTGGAATTATTTGCTTTAGAAGAATTTGCCAAAAACATTAAACTAGATTTTAAAAATCCTCTTATACATTAGGTATAGTTTGTAATAAAGTAACCAAACATTTATTTGCACTAAATTTTAAAGATAAAATGGTGGCATAAATGCATGGGGTAAAATTCTTTGTAGTTCCTGGTAGAGATCTTTTGTCCATGCTTGAGTCAATCCTTCAACCCATTTTCATGACAGAGTTTGCGTAACATTAAAATAAGAAAGTATTTCTAGGGAGTTGGATATCTGTTGTCTTCCTCATTAATATGTTAGATATATTTTGTAAAAAAAAAAAAAAAAAGATCATATTTATTGAAATATTGAGTGCCTTAACCTCCTTACATCATCTCCACAATGAGTTCTGAAGTTGGCCATGGAGATGATTAAATTCTAATGTAGCCTTCAGCAGATATTTCTATCTGAGTCAACAGGAGAAAATAGGTGCCAGAGAAGTAAGCTATAACAAAGTCCACTAATGAGAACTGAGATGTAATCCCAGGAAGGGATTTTAAATGAATACTAAATTTAGAGAACACAATCAGGATCAGAGTGGTCTGAGAGACAAGAATCAAGAGTTTGAAAAATGCCACCAGGTAATATTAAGGAGAAGTGAGTGTATATGTGTTTCTGTAAGTGTGTAGGGGTTGAGTCTTAAGTGGGCATAGAGTTATTTCCTTAATAATCACCTTAAAACCAGTTTTATAGTACTGTTTTCCTAACTTGGATGTGTATGATAATCAATTGGGGAAGTTATAAAAATGTTAATGCAAGACCAAATTTATCAATATCTCTGAGCAGGAGTGCAGATAGAGATATTTTTGAAAAAGCAGGTATTTTTAATTTGAGGCAAAAATAGAGAAATCATGCATTATGAGTGATGGTGATATGCAATTAGAGAGGTTTGGAGAAAGAACCGGTACTGGCGTAGATCCTAAATTGCAAAGGACTTAAAAATGAACATCCTGCCTCCTTATTTTCTTGTCTTTAGTTATATATTGCCATGAGCCTAGGGAAGGGAAGGGTTGCTGTACGTATCTCGATGGATCATGAATAAAGGAAACTACATGCTGCTATTATAAATAAATATTTCTATAAACTGATATTTTTTACTTGACATATCACACATCTTTCCTTTCCACTTGGTACAGCACAGGTGGGTCATAAAGATTATGGAAGGAAACAGTTAAGTTATTCTGATAAGTGATAAAGTCTATGTTTTCATGTACAGTTAATGAAAAAGCTATAGCAATCTCAAAACAAAATGATCATATGCCTATATGGAAATGTCCTGAGTGATTTGCCCATATAATCTCCATCATGGTCCTGTGAGGGAAGTAGTTTGTATCCTTTCTTCATCTTTATAATTATTGGTATATATGTTTTAGGGGAAAAAGCATAAATATTTGTTTTAAAAAGTATATTTTAAAGCTAGAGACAAACTTGGTTTACAAGTTTAAGTCACTATGAGTTATTAGCTTAACATTTAGATATCTTATATTCTTTAAAAGTTCATAAAGTATGGGTTATGAGTTCACTAATAATATTATACTGATTAAGTAATATTTGCAACTTATTTAACATAATGCTTCTCAGAGTGGGTGACTAAAAAATGTCAGTGTTATCTCCTACTCTACCAAATTCTTTTCATTTCCAAGAATGTTTTAAGACATTTTATGATATAAATCTACCTACAATAGACAAGAATAAATTAAAATAAAATTTATGAGTCAAATATGCTAGTTAGAAAAAATAATTATTAAGTTATGTGACTTAGTATTACGTACAACTTTGAGCTCCCTGGCACCCAGGGCAAAAATTAATAAACAAACTTGATTTTATTAATTGGAAGAGGATGAAAATATTTTTACACAGAAAACATTTTTCCCTTGATGTAATGTTCCAAAGGATATAACTCAAGGTCTTCTTTACAGGGAACATTGAATAATGTAAATGGATAATGCCTTCAAAAATGATTTTATAGCTGATGCAGAAGCCATCTGCATATGGCTGTTCTTTGCATCAGTCCTCAATAAAACCCAAGGGCATGACTTTAAAGGGTAACAAGCTGATCATTATTACATTTTTATGCATGACTTAAGCATCCTTCTGCATTGTTGTATGAGAAGAGAGTCAAATGAGAGATCACCTGGCTTAGGGTATAACTCAAAATATCCCCCAATAAAGAACAGAATCCATGCAACGCTTGTAATTCTTCTGAAACTCTCCTATGTATAAGTCTGTACACCTTGTCATATAGCAAAAAATTAAAATAGAGCGCACTGTAATATTTTAGTGTGAGTAAAATACATTTTTGCTCCATGGTCCATGCTATCATGGAACAGAGACAATAATGACCTTCATCTATAAAACAATCAGTTATACAATATACATCTAAATTACTAATGCGCTAAAATGATATCTCAGAAGAACTGAATACTAGCAAAGTAAAGAAAATGAACAATTCTGTAATACTTATTTTGAGTGTCAAATTACTTGATAAGCATCTAAAATATGTAGGTTTTCGGAAAACTTAGGTTAATAATTGTCACTGGGAGATGGTTGTAAAGTAAGACACTTTTACATTTACATATTTATAAAATCTTTTTTACAGATTTGTAAAGTATCTTTGTCCTGAATGTGTTTGTCTGATTGTGGAATGTATGATGTTTATAAATGTAACACCATAAGCAAAGACATTTTAGTTCTGTGCTTATCCATATTGAATTGCAAATATTAGAATGATAGTGAGTATAATACTCAGAAATATTGTGAGGGCAATATGAAACATTTGGATTACTCTAAAGTATTAAGACAATCATTCAAATTTCTATGCCTTATAATAAAGCTGAAAAAAATACATGATCTCTGAAATTATGAATGAAGTATAAGTCATGAATCTCTCAAACTATGAAATTCCAAAAATAAATTCAATAATTTCTCTGATGTCACATAACTAGTTAGTGGAAGAATCAAGAAATCAACTCGTTAGTCTTTTCTTCTTGTTTAATCCTCCTCCTTTGATAGATTGATGTCATATGGACATTGTTTCTAGGGTAACTATACCCAAAATGTTGCTTTCAGACCTAATGAATTTTTTTAGTTGTACAAAAGGAAATTGAATTAGATTGTGCATTGTATTTTTTTAAAGATTTTATTATTTAAAAATAGAAAACTGAGTAACACACATCTGATGACACCTATATAAATACCTTCGTTTTCCTCATACACAGAGTTGCAATCCCTGCCCCTTCAGAGAAAACAACTACAGGACTTGTAGTCACCCTTCCTAGTGGAGTTACCCACTAAAAACATTGCACTACCTCTTACTGTTAGAAAATTGCTGAAGCTATATCACAAGTTCCTGAACTCATTTTTTTTTTCACTTGGAAAAGTATATTGAGCATAGTCCTTTACCCCAGCCCTGGCATGAGCAGATGTGTTCCTAGTAGTTTCAGGCAGAAGGCTACATTGAATTATGTCTAAGAATGAAATTGAAAACTGAGCCATTCTGTGTACTCCTTCTGTGAGTGGGGGAAAAAATCATGTCGCCTCCTTAAGCCTCAGTTTTCCACCTACATAATGGAATAATATAACCTATCTGACAAGGTTGTTGCCAGGATATGCTAAGTACTTGGCAAAGTGAATTAAATGTCAAACAGAGACAAATAAATATGAACCACTATTGGACAAAAATTATAAATGTTTTAGTTCTACATTATTATAATTGTAGACAAGATAAATGAGGTGGGTTTTTTTGTTTGTTTGTTTCAATAGACTTTAATGGACTGAGCAGGTAACTTAGCTTCAGTGGGAAACAGGGTATTTTGAGATGAAAAGAGCTCTTAGAATTATCTAGGTTCCTAGATTCTAAGAATTAGAAGGTACCCTAAAATGTTCTAGTACAACTGCCATTTGCAATTGTAGTAGTCCCTCAAATATTCCAAAAAAGTGGTAAAACTATCCTGTGTATGCAACCTTCCAAAATAAAGAAAACTGCTACCTATAATATCTTTATACCTAAAACTCTTGACAGATTTGAATACTATTAAAACATACTTCCATATATTAAAACTGAAATAGCACGAGTCCTAATTGTTAGCGGGCAGCATCCTATGTTTATTTTTATTTTAAAAATATTTTTCTGAATATCAAAATAACACCCACTTTTGAAACATTTATTTATAATCCCATCTTCTGAGGAATATAATTGTTAACATTTTGGCATGTTTCCATTTTTTTTTATGCACATTGTTGCCATTTAGATATTATATGACCCTAAAATCAGTTTTTATTAATATTAATGATATTAAAGATTTTATCTTGCAAAAAAATTATATGATTTTAGTGACAACATAATTGTTCATTGTATGAATCCATTGCTTCTATTGCTGTATAAACTATATTTTTGTTACTATAATCTCACTAGAAATATATTATTTATACAAACATTTATCCATTGTGAAAATTGTAATTTTTTAATAGTCTCTGAGATTAATAATTATCAGATGAAGGCTATCAATATTTTTAGGGCTCTTGATTGATATATTGATGAATTGCTCCACAAATAATATAACAATTTAGTATCACATTAAGAGTGTGTGAGAGGGACTTTGCCACTGACAACTAGCCACACTGATCTTTTGCTTGTATTAAAAAGTAACAGTTACTTAATATTCCAAATCATAATTTTCCTTAAAAATTACCCTGTGATTTATATGTTTTATAAAATTGGAAAAATAGCAGTGATAGCCAAGTTCACTGCACTAATTTTACCAGTTACAAAACTAGAAATTCAAAGAGGTTACATAGATTACCATCTGTTACAAAACTAGACAGAGAAAAAACAAAATTGAAATTTAGGCCTATGCATTTCCAGGCCATTGCAACTAAATAAAGGATGCTCTGAATTCTAATTTGATTTATGAACCAACGTTTATAAGCCAACATATTCGTAAATTGTATCTAGACTGTTTATAGTAGAAAAAGCTTAAATGGGTTAACATCTTAGAACAGAATGGAAATGATGAAGGATGGAAAAATTGGTCTAATGTAGATTGTTTAAAATTAACAGAACAGTTTAAATATGCATACAATGTTAGAATGATGGATATAATTGGAAGAAAGAGAGATTTCGTATTCATAGCAGAAGACAAATAAATAATAGTGGCCTTTGGGAGGCCAAGGTGGACGGATCACGTGAGGTCGAGAGTTTGAGACCAACTTGGCCAACATGGTGAAACCTGGTCTCTACTAAAAATACAAAAATTACCTAGGTGTGGTGGCACGCACCTGTAGTCCCAGATACTTGGGGAGGCTGAGGCAGGGGAATCCCTTGAAACCAGGAGTTGGAGGTTGCAGCGAGCCAAGATTGTGCCACTGCACTCCAGCCTGGACAACAGAGGGAGACTCCCTCTCACAGTCAATCAATCAATCAATCAATAAAAATAATAGCAATAGTGGTTGACATTGCTGGCAAGATGGCCAAATAGTAACAATGCCAGTCTGCAGCTCCCAGAGAGATGGATGCAGAAGGCGGGTGATTTCTGCATTTCCAACTGAGGTACTTCGTTCATCTCATTGGGACTGGTTGGACAGTAGGTGCAGCCCACAGAAGGTGAGCTGAAGCAGCGTGGGGTGTCGCTTCTCCTGGGACATGCCAGGGGTTGGGGAAGTCTATCCCCTACCCAAGGGAAGCCATGAAGGACTGACCCTCAGGAACGGTGCACTCCAGCCCAGAAACTGCACTTTTCCCATGGTTTTCGCAACCTGCAGACCAGGAAATTCCCTCTAGTGCCTAAGCCACCAGGACCCTGGGATTCAAGCACAAAACTGGGTGACTGTTCAGGCAGACCCTGAACTAGCTGTAGGAGGTTTTGTTTTGTTTTGTTTTGTTTTGTTTCTTTTTCTTTTTCCACACCCCAGTGGCACCTGGAAAAAAAAGTGAGACAGAACCATTCATACCCCTGGAAAGGCGGCTGAAGCCAGGGAGCCAAGTGATCTAGCTTGGCACATTCCACCCCATGAGGCCAGCAAACTGAGATCCACTGGCTTGAAATTCTCACTGCCAGCACAGCAGCAGCCTGAGATCCACCTGGGATGCTCCAGCTTGGTTGGGGGAGGAGTATGCACCATTGCTGAGGCTTGAGTAGGTGGCTTTACCCTCACAGTGTAAACAAAGCCACCTAGAAGTTCAAACTGGGCGGAGCACACCGCAGCACAGCAAGGCAGCTGTGGCCAGACTGCCTTTCTAGATTCCTCCTCTCTGGGCAGAGTATCTCTGAAAGAAAGACAACAGCCCCACTCAAGGACTTATAGATAAAACACCATCACCCTGGGACAGAGCGCCTGGGGGAAGGGGCGGCTGTGGGTGCAGCCTCAGCAAACTTAAATGTCCCTGCCTGATGGCTCTGAAGAGAGCAACGGACCTCCCAGAACAGCGTTTGAGCTCTGCTAAGGATCAGACTGCCTCCTCAAGTGGGTCCCTGACCCCCATGTATCCTGACTGGGAGACACCTTCAAGTAGGGGCCAACCTTATACAGGAGAGCTCTGGCTGGTGTCTGGCAGGTGCCCTTCTGGGACAAAAATTCCAGAGGAAAGAACAGGAAACAATCTTTAATGTTCTGCAACCTCTGCTGGAGATATCCAGGCAAAGAGGGTCTTGGGTGAACCTCAAGCAAACTCCAGCAGACCTGCAGCAGATGGACCTGACTGTTAGAAGGAAAACTAATAAACAGAAAGGAATAGTACATTCACTCAGAGACCCCATCCGAATGTCACCAACATCAAAGACCAAAGGTAGATAAATCCACGAAGATGGGGAGAAACCAGCACAAAAAGGCTGAACATTTCAAAAACCAGAATGCCTCTTCTTCTCCAAAGGATCACAACTCCTGGCCAGCAAGGGAACAAAACGGGATAGACAATAAGTCTGATGAATTGACAGAAGTAGGTTTCAGAAGGTGGGTAATAACAAACTCCTCTGAGCTAAAGGAGCATGTACTAACTCAATGCAAGGAAGCTAAGAACCTTGAAAAAAGGTTAGACGAATTGCTAACTAAAATAACCAGTTCAGAGAAGAACATGAATGACCTGATGGAGCTGAAAAACACAGCACAAGAATTTTGTAAAGCATGCACAAGTATCAGTAGGCGCATCCATCAACCGGAGGAAAGGATGTCAGATTGAAGAACAACTCAAATAAAATGAGAAGACAAGATTAGAGAAAAAAGAATGAAAAGGAATGAACAAAGTCTCCAAGAAATATGGGACCATGTGAAAGACCAAATCTACATTTGATTGTTGTACCTGAAAGTGCCAGGAAGAATGGAACTAAGTTGGAAAACACTCTCCAGGATATTATCCAAGAGCACTTCAGCAACCTAGCAAAACAGGCCAACATTCAAATTCAGGATATACAGAGAACACCACAAAGATACTACTCAAGAAGAGCAACCCTAAGACACATAATTGTCAGATTCACCCAGGTTAAAATGCAGGAAAAAATGTTAAGGGCAGTCAGAGAGAAAATGTGGGTTACTCACAAAGGGAAGCCCATCAGACCAACAATGGATCTCTGCAGAAACCATATAAGCCAGAAGAGAGTGGGGACCAATATTCCACATTCTCAAATAAGATAATTTTCAACCCAGAATTTCATATCCAGCCAAACTAAGATTCATAAGCAAAGGAGAAATACAATCCTTTACAGACAAGCAAATGCTGAGAGATTTTGTCACCACCAGGCCTGCCTTAAAAAAGCTCCTGAAGGAAGCACTAAATATGGAAAGGAACAACCAGTACCAGCCACTGCAGAAGCATACAAAGTTGTAAAGACCATTGACACTATGAAGAAACTGCATTAACCAACATGCAAAATAAGCAGCTAGTATCATAATGCCAGGATCAAATTCACACTTAACAATATTAACTTTAAATGTAAACGAGCTCAATGCTTCAATTAAAAGACACAGACTGGCAAACTGGATAAAGCATCAAGACCCATTGTGTGCCATATTCAGGAGACCCATCTCACATGCAAAGACACACAAAAGCTCAAAACAGAGGGATGGAGGAATATTTACCAAGCAAATTGGAAAGCAACAACAACAACAAAGTAGCAGTTGCAATCCTAGTCTCGATAAAACAGACTTTAAACCAACAAAGATCAAAAGAGACAAAGAAGGGCATTACATAATGGTAAAGGGATCAATGCAACAAGAAGAGCTAACTATCCTAAATATATATGCACTCAATACAGGAGCACCCAGATCCATAAAGCAAGTCCTTAAAGACCTACAAAGAGACTTAGACTCCCACACAATAATAATGGGAGACTTTAACACCACACTGTCAATATTAGACAGATCAATGGGACAGAAAATTAACAAGGATATTCAGGACTTGAACTCAGCTCTGGACAAAGTGGACCTAACAGACATCTGTGGAACTCTCCACTCCAAATCAAAAGAATATACATTCTTCTCAACACCACATCATGCTTATTCTAAAATTGACCACATAATTGGAAGTAAAATGCTCCTCAGCAAATGCAAAAGAAGGGAAATCATAACAGTCTCTCAGACCACGGTGCAATCAAATTAGATTTCAGGATTAAGAAACTCACTCAAAACCGCTCAACTACGTGGAAACCGAACAACCTGCTCCTGAATGACTACTGGGTAAATAATGAAATTAAGGCAGAAATAAATAAGTTATTTGAAACCAATGAGAAAAAAGACAAAACGTACCAGAATCTCTGGGACACATTTAAAGCGGTGTTTAGAGGGAAATTTGTAACATTAAATGCCCATAAGAGAAAGCAAGAAAGATTTAAAATCCACACCCTAACATCAAAATTAAAGGAACTAGAGAAGCAAGAACAAATGACTTCAAAAGCTAGCAGAAAGCAAGAAATAACTAAGATCAGAGCAGAACTGAAGGAGATAGAGACAGGAAAAACCCTAAAAAAATCAATGAATCCAGGAGCTGGTTGTTTCAAAAGAACAACTAAATAGAAAGTCTGCTAGCCAGACTAATAAAGAATAAAAGAAAGAAGAATGAAATAGATGCAATAAAAAATGATAAAGGTGATATCACCACTGATCCCACAGAAATACAAACTACTATCAGAGAAAACTATAAACACCTCTATGCAAATAAACTAGAAAATCTAGAAGAAATGGATAAATTCCTGGACACATGCACCCTCCCAAGTCTAAAACAGGAAGAAGTTGAATCCCTGAATAGACTAATAACAAATTCTAAAATTGAGGCAGTAATTAATAGCCTACCAACCAAAAAAAGTCCAGGACCAGACAGATAAACAACCGAATTTTACCAGAAATACAAAGAGGAGCTGGTACCATTCCTTCTGAAACTATTCCAAACAACAGAAAAAGAGGAAATCCTCCCTAACTCATTTTATGAGCCCAGAATCATCCTGATACCAAAACCTGTCAGAGACACAACAAAAAAGAAAATTTCAGTCCAATATTCCTAATGAACATTTATGCGAAATTCCTCAATAAAATACTGGCAAATCGAATCCAGCAGCACATCAAAAAGCTTATTCACCGTGGTCAAGTTGGCTTCATCCTGGGGATGGAAGGCTAGTTTAACATATGCAAATCAATAAAGGTAATCCATCACATAAAGAGAACCAATGACCAAAAACACATGATTATCTCAATAGACGTAGAAAAGACCTTTGACAAAATTCAACAGCCCTTCATGCTGTAAGCTCTCAAATTAGGTATTGATGGAATGTATCTCAAAATAATAACAACTATTTATGACAAACGCATAGCCAATATCGTACTAAATGGACAAAACTGGAAGCATTCCCTTTGGAAACTGCCACAAGACAAGGGTGTATCTTCTCACCACTCTTATTCAACATAGTGTTGGAAGTTCAGGCCAGGGGAATCAGGCAAGAGAAAGAAATAAAGGGTATTCAAATAGGAAAAGAAGAAGTCAAATTGTCTCTGTTTGCAGATGGCATGATTGTATATTTAGAAAACCCCACTGTCTCAGCCCCAAATCTCCTTAAGCTCATAACCAACTTCAGCAAAGTCTCAGGATACAAAATCAATATGCAAAAATCACAAGCATTCCTATACATCAATAACAGACAGAGAGTCAAATCATGAATGAACTCCCATTCACAATTGCTACTAAGAGATCAAAATACCTAGAATACAACTTACAAGAGAATTTAAACACCTCTTCAAGGAGAACTACAAACCACTGCTCAAGGAAATAAGAGAGGACAAAAACAAATGGGAAAACACTCCATGCTCATGGATAGGAAGAATGAATATCGTGAAAATGACCATACTGCCCAAGGTAATTTATAGATTCAATGCGATCCCCATCAAACTATGAATGACTTTCTTAACAGAATTGGAATAAGCTACTTTAAACTTTATATGGAACCAGAAATGAGCCTGCATAGTCAGGACAATACTAAGCAAAAAGAACAAAGTTGGAGGCATCATGCTACCTGACTTCAAACTACACTAGAAGGCTACAGTAACCAAAACAGTATGGTCTGGTACCAAAACAGATGTATAGACCAATGGAACAGAACAGAGTCCTGAGAAATAACACCACACATCTACAACCATCTGATCTTTGACAAACCTGACACAAACAAGTAATGGGGAAAGGATTCCCTATTTAATAAATGGTGTTGGGAAAACTGGCTAGACTTATGCAGAAAATTGAATCTGGACCTCTTCCTTATACCTTACACAAAAATTAACTCAAGATGAATTAAAGACTTAAATGTAAGACCTAAAACCATAAAAATCCTAGAAAAAAACCTAGGCAATACCATTCAGGACATAGGCATGGGCAAAGACTTCATGATTAAAACACAAAAAGCAATGGCAACAAAAGCCAAAATTAACAAATGGGATCTAATTAAACTAAAGAGTTTCTGCACAGCAAAAGAAACTATCATCAGAGTGAACAGGCAACCGACAGAATGGGAGAAAATATTTGCATTCTATCCATCTGATAAAGGGCTAATATCCATAATCTACAAAGAACTCAAACAAATTTACAAGGAAAAAACAACCCCATCAAAAAGTGGGCAAAAGATACAAACAGGCACTTCTCAAAGTAAGACATGTATGCAGCCAACAAACATTTGAAAAAAAGCTCATCATCAGTGGTCATCAGAGAAATGCAAATCAAAATCACAATGAGATACCTTCTCACGACAGTTAGAATGGCAATCATTAAAAGTCAGGAAACAACAGATGCTGGAAAGGATGTGGAGAAATAGGAATGCTTTTACACTGTTGGTGGGAGTGTAAATTAGTTCAACCATTGTGGAAGACAGTGTGGCGATTCTTCAGGGATCTAGAACTAGAAATACTATTTGACCCAGCAATCCCATTACTGGATATATACCCAAGGGATTATAAATCATTATACTATAAAGACACTTGCACAGATATGTTTATTATGGCACTATTCACAATAGCAAAGACTTAGAGCCAACCCAAATGCCCATCAATGATAGACTGGATAAAGAAAATGTGGCAAATATACACCATGGAATACTATGCAGCCATAAAAAGAATGAGTTAATGTTCTTTGCAGGGATATAGATGAAGCTGGAAACCCTCATTCTCAGCAAACTAACACAAGAACAGAAAACCAAACACTGCATGTTCTCACTCACAAGTGGGAGTTGAACAATGAAAATACTTGGACACAGGTAGGGGAACATCACACACTAGGGCCTGTCATGGGGTGGAGGGCTAGGCGATGAATAGCATTAGGAGAAATATGTAGGTGATGGGTTGATGGGTGCAGCAAACCACCATGGCATGTGTATACCTATGTAACAAATTGCACGTTTTGCATATGTACTCCAGAACTTAAAGTATAATCTATAATAATAATAATAATTATTATTATTATATAATAATATATAATAATAATAATAATTATTATTATTATATAATAATATATAATAATAATAATAATTATTATTATTATTATTATTATAATGGCCTAAATAACCTGAGGCCTAAGAGCAAAGCATGTAAATTCAACTAGCAATAAGATTCTGTTGTCGGTAAGATACTTAGCAAAATATCCTAACTACATAGTTACGTCAATATTATAAATCTTCATACTAGTACTTACATGAATAAATATATTACAAAAGTAAATTTTACATTTATATAGTGACTTTCAATTAGCAATACACTTGATATTTTTATATATAAATTCTCACTTAATTCTCTAAACAGCTCTGTATTGTAATAGTTATGCAGATGACTATATCGAAACTCAAAAAGGATAAATGTTCTACACAAGAGCAATCAGTGAGAGATTCAAACGTGAAATGTTTACTCTACTGGAATATCTATCTCCATTTTCTCATGTTTTAAAAAATATTTTCTACTCTTCTTGTTTCCATTGGGTTAGCATATAGGGTTGCTAAAGCTGACTCAAGATGTAATTTACTTGAAATGTCCCAAGTATGAGCTATCTCATTCATTCAGGTATGTTTAAGTATCAGGATAAAGGTTAGCTTTATAATTCATTCATCACATATTTATTGAGCACTTATTTTATGCATGATAATACTCCAGTAATTATTTAGAAAATTACAAAACATGTTTAAAATGTAAATCCTGTTCAAATAACTGATTAGCATAAATTTGCATATGAGCATTGAACTCAAAAATATAAACTTGGGTATTTATGTCTAACTTTGTGTGTAACTAGTCAAACAACTCTAGGCAAAATATTTTACCTTTCTGACCCTTTGTAAACACAGGTGTCTCTCCATGTCCCTGAGATCTGCATCCAGGAATTTAGTCTACAACGAAAATATTTTGAAAAAATATATATGAATACAACAATAAAAAACACATTTTTTTAAAAAAGGACACAGTATAACAATTATATACAATTTACATCGCATTAGGTATTAAAGTAACCTATAGAGGATTTACAGTATATGAGAAGACGTACATAGGTTATGTGCAGATATTATGTTATTTTATATAAGGGATTTAAGTATATTCACAGGGAGTTCTGGAACCAATCCCCATGAATAACAAGAAATGACTATAGTTTAATATATATCTGTATTCTATACTATATCTATTTGCACTATGGTATCTATATTATATGATTATATATTAAAATATTTATATGTTTATATTTAATATGCATTTATATATTTATATTTAAATATAATTATGTATGACATAAGAACATGTACTTAAATATAATATATATTTTATATTAAACATAATGGTTGTGTATATTACATACAGTATATACACTTATTTAGGTTGAGCGCAGTGGCTCATGCCTGTAATCCCTGTACTTTGGTTAGCCAAGGCGGGCGGATCACTTGAGGTGAGGAGTTCCAGACCAGCATGACCAACATGGTGAAACTCCATCTGTACTAAAAATACAAAAATTAGCTGGACGTGGTGGCATGCATCTGTAGTCCCAGCTACTCAGGTAGCTGAAGCAGAATTGCTTGAACCTGGGAGGTGGAGGTTGCAGTGAGCCGAGATTTCACCAGTAAACTCCAGCCTGGATGACAGAGTGATACTCCATCTAAAAAGAAAAAATATATACACTTATTTTATATTAAAGTATGATGTATACATATAGTAGCTATAGCTACATATTTTATATATATTTATAGAGAATGGCTAATTAGCAATAAAAATAACTATTAGATACTTTATTAACACCTCTTCTATGGAGCAGATAATAGGATTTGGGGGACCAGTATTGAAAAGAGGAGAGGGCATACGTTTTCAATATCAGGCAGCATCAGATTGGTTATTAATGCATTACCTAAGTAACACATTCAACAATCATATACTGGCTGCCAATTATGAACAAGCACTGGATCAGTAAGATTCATTTCCTCAGTTCAGAAAATTAACTATCCAGAGGGAAGGACAAATATTGCAACACGTAACACTGATGTTTCACTCTAATGATATTAACACATAGCAAATGCCTCTGAGATATCCAGGTTGAACATGCAGAGAAGAATATCAGTCTAGAGCTTGGAGGGGTTTAGGCTAAATGATGAAGATCTGAGTTTTATTAACATTTTGGAGGGATGCTTAGCGGTGAGAAATCTCAGGTGAATCAAAAGAAAAAAAAAACATGAAAGTGATATGGGAGTGCTGGGAAGGGAAGAGCATGGTCCCTTTAAATGATACAGAAGTGGGGACATGGAAGTGCTAGGTGGAGATGATACAGAAGTGGGGACATGGAAGTGCTGGGTGGAGAAAGGCGTACTCCATGCCTAGGGCTCCACCCCAACAGACCTAGGTGAGGATAATCACTCGGGCTTTCGAGCCCAGATGTGGCATTTTCCAAGACCACCCTGGCCCACCACGCCCCCATCCTGGGCCTATAAAAACCCAGGACTCGGCCGGGCACGGTGGCACAGGCCTGTAATCCCAGCACTTTGGGAGGCCAAGGTGGGCAGATCATGAGGTCGAGAGATTGAGACCATCCTGGCCAATATGGTGAAACACCGTCTCTACTAAAAATACAAAAATTAGCTAGACATGGTGGCGTGTGCCTGTAGTCCCAGCTACTCGGGAGGCTGAGGCAGGAGAATTGCTTGAACCTGGGAGGCAGAGGTTTCAGTAAGCCAAGATTGTGCCACTGCACTCCAGGCTGGTGACAGAGCGAGACTCCATTTGAAAAAAAGCAAACAAACACAACAACAACAAGACCCTAGCAGGCAGGTACACAGGCGCCCAGACGTCAAGAGGAGAACATCAGGGGAAGAAGAAGGACACAAGCAATAGGACATGTGGAGGATGCCAAGGGAGCATGCCTACAGAAGAGCAGGCCTGCAGAAGACCACACCAACAGGCACAGGCACACCGGCAGGCCATCGACTGGAGGGACAAGGCGGAGTTTGGCCCAGTTGTCATAGGAGAGCTGTGCCACCAGGCGGCACAACTCCAGGGGAAAATCATCTCCCTTCTATCTCCTCCATGTGCTGAGAGATACTTCCACTCAATGAAAATTTGCCCTCATTCTCCAAGCCAATGTGTGATCTGATTCTTCTGGTACACCAAGTCAAGGACCTGGGATACAGAAAGCCCTCTGTCCTTGCGACGAAGTAGAGGGTCTAATTGAGCTGGATAACACAAACTGCCTACAGGCAAACTAAAAGAGCACCCTGTTAGCACATGCCCACTGGGGCTTCAGGAGCTGTAAACATTCACCTCTAGACACTGCCGAGCCCCACAGCCTGCCGGTCTGTATGCTCCCCTAGAGGTTTGAGCAGCGGGGCACTGAAGAAGTGCGCCATACCCCCATCCCACGCCCTGTGAGGGGGACAAGGGAAACTTTCCTGCTTCGAAAGGATAGGGGGAACACTAGGAGTGTAAGAAAAAAAATCCTTTCACCAGGGAAGAAAGAGAAGACATGTTCTGAAAATAATAGAAAAGGATAGAGGAAAGGAGAAAAGAGTGAGTTCGTTGTAATCTAGGGTGAAGATGGTGTCTCTGCTGATTCAAGCATCCAGTTCAGCGGATGAGTTTTAATGGTCTGATCACTTAAACTTGATTTGACCAAAATCTTGTAATAGTTAAATTTACAAAAACACAGCTTATTTTGGAGTGATTTGAATCTCAGTTCCACAATTTTCAGGTCACGGGACCTTGAACAAGTTAATTAAAACCTTAATCCCTTCAGTTTTCCCTCATCTACAAATTAAGAATCTGTGTCTTTCTGTGTGGTAGGGGAGGGAGGAAGGAGAGAGAGAGATTGAGAAAGACAGACAGAGAGAGAGAGAGAGAGAGAGAGAGAAATAAATAGTTGGTGCTCAATTAAATTGAATAAATAAATCTGTCCTCACGTGCTTATACACTAATGCATTTTTTTTCTAATTCCGAAATTCCCAATATTTTGAATCTGACACTTTCCAGATACAGCCTGAGAAAACCTAGTGACATAAGCTAGGAGTATTCTCCATATGGGTCTGAAGAGTTTTGCATTCCCAAGAAGCAGTGGATGGGAGAAGTTACATTTGGATACTTGTTCTTTCTTGATCTTCTGCATTCAAGATATTTGCAGGCTTCTATCATCCTGCATTCTGCCTTTGACCTCAAATGCTTTGTTTTGTCCTCTCTGAGCTAACATGAACTAATTACATGATTTTGGAAATCAACTGATATATTGGGTCTGAAACAGGGATTACTCCAAGTGCTATCACTGATGTTAAGGTATTGAGCAAAACTCAGTTCTATGCAGAAACTTTTTTTTTTTTTTGAGATGGATTCTTGCTTTGTTGCCCAGGCTGGAGTGCAGTGGTGTGGTCTCCGCTCACTGCAGCCTCCACCTCCTGGGTTCAACTAATTCTCCTGCCTCAGCCTCGCAAGTAGCTGGGATTACAGGCGTGTGCCAACATGCCCTGCAACTTTTATATTTTTAGTCGAGGCAAGGTTTCTAGTAAGAATAGTAGGCTGCTTTGAACTTCTGACCTTAAGTGATCTGCCTGTTTTGGTCTCCCAAAGTACTGGGATTACAGGCGTGAGCCACTGCACCCAGTCTGTGGAAACATTTTTAGTGCACTGAGTGGGTGCTGAGAACTTAGAAGTGAAAAAAAAGTATAAGCTCTCAAAGACCAAAGCAGAGCCTAAATATGACTCCTCCTGTCTCTCTTGGTACAGCTCTCTGATTTTGTTCTTGGTTATATGCTGCTACAAAACAAGGGGACAGGAGTAGCTGGTGCTAGAAGTGGGGAAAAAAAAACTGTGAAATGTTAAAAAGGAGGAATTTTGATGACACATAAGTCTTATGTAGAATGTATTTCATTGTTCTTCATAGAAGACATTTATGTCTGACCCATATGATGGTTCAGCCTAACTGATATGAAAGATACAGATAAAATTTCCCAACGTTTCATAATGAAACTGATCGTAAATGTTCTGGATCCCGTAGGGTTATGGTTGGTCACACACACACACACACACACACACACACACACTGTATTGGCACAATTCATGACCTGTTGTCAGCATTACCCATTGTGTATGATGAGGAGGGTGACAGTAGAGAGCAACTAGAGGATGACAGAGCTCCTTTTGCTGAGGATTAGAATTTAAACATAACCCATGTGATAGCTTCATGTGTCCCCCAAAACATAAAGAACAAGATTTTGTGAATCCCCATTCTGTAGATTTCCCAGGGAAGGAAACAAAATCATTATATTTCAATCTTGCATTTGATTTTTCTTCTGCAATATAGATGAATCCTGAGTGATTTACTGAGTGTTTTTCTCCTCTTATTTCCAGGACTGTCTGACAGGTGAAGGAGAGGGAGTCTGTCAAAGCATAACATTTGAGAGGTCAGATTGAGACAGAACAGAATTCATTCTTCTGACAAAGATATAACAAGACAGAATGGATATTTAGTTGTCCCTAGCAGATATCTCTATAGTGCAACATATTAGACCCTTTTTAAAGAAGTGTGGAAGAAGAAATAATATATGTGAGGAGAAAAGTTATTCTCTAAGAATAACCACCTGATTGTAAAATTTATAAAGAGAGGAAACATGAAGCTTGTCTTTAAAGAAAATATTATTCATACTGTCTTGTCTCTGCTGACATAAATATATACAATTCAGCAAAAAGAAATGGAAAGTATACAGATGAGAAAAAACAGATAAAAGGAAAGCAAGGGTGGGTTGTTTTTAGTTTGGAGCTGGGGTGCAAACCATAAGCTTCAGAGCTTGAACTAGGTCCCAAATTTTGCTCTAAGCTCCCTTGAGGCCATTGAAAAAACAAGTGTAGGACATTTATAAAATCTACAGAATTTATAAGATGAAAACCAACTAATTTTCCTAAATATACACAGCTGTTTCTGATACTGGTGCAAAAATTTCTTTCAAGGTTGAATCAATATTGAGGGGACATAAGAAATGTTATGGACAGCGTCTTTATCATAATACTGTAGGGAAACACATTTTCTCAGAATATCACATGGACTATCTCACAGAGGCCAATTGCATATCTGAGTCCGTGGTAGATACAGTCCTGGCTTTGAATTTGGAGAGAAAAAGCCTCAGGTGTTTGTTTGGGAAAGGTGCTTTGATCTTTTTGAGTCTTGGTTTCATATCTGTTAAAACAAGAGGAAGGATAATTGTGTCTCCTGGTATAAGGATGGTCTAGCTTTTTCCAAGGAGGTAGAATGCATATGGTAAAGGTTAGTTTCCTCCCCCTATAAAGTCCTCTATAAAATTTTGCTACACAAAAGCATTGCATTAACATTGTTATATTTCATTTAAAATATTTATGTAACAAATTTGCTTTAATGAGGTTATAAGATTATATGTGGACTGTCTTTTGCAATGAATGCCCCCTTGTACATTTCCAGCACTCAATCATGCTGAACTCCAGGACTGAGGGACCTTCTGAGGCTGCCTTACTTTTGTTCTATGCAAAGAGCTTGGCAACCATGGAAACAGTCCTGACTGCTCATTTTGCACATTTCTTCCCTAGTGTGTTAATCAGCCACAGCAAGAAGATAACATCAAATACCCCATGCCTACTCACTTTATAAAGGAAACTACTCTGGCTTCTTCCTACTACCTTTATAGCGATCTTAAAGACAGAAAGGTAACAAAACATGTCATATGTTTTATATTGATGCAGCATTTCTCAGATAGAGAGAAGGTACCTAAAACTCAGAGAGCCTGTTTGGAGGCTGGCACAAATTCCAGCTGAAGTGGTGGGTGTTTTGTTTATTTGATCTGAAAGTGCTATTTGGTGTGATTTCACATAGTGGGATTCAACATTACTTTTCATTCCCTGGCAGGTGCATAAGCATTGGACTGTGTGTAATAATACAGAAAAAGAAGGCATTACTATTGAACAATATGTAGGCACCACATAGTATTTTTACCAGTTGAATATAGTTCATGGTGGGAAATAGCAAACAAAGAGGGGGCTGCAAGTAGCTAAAGGAAGGAAAACAAAGTCCTTAAAATAAAAGAAGGTAAAATCAAACAGTGAACAATAGATTGTCTTTCTTTGCTTTAACCATATTCTATGTTTCTGATAATAATTTCCTTATTTTATTTATAAACATATGCATTTTAAATATATATGTATTTTTTACATGTTAAAGATATATGTAAAGATGATATAAGTAGAAATTTCCAGATTCACCAAGATTTTGCTGTCTTTAGCCCCTAGAATTCCCATGTAAGATACAAATGGCCATTTATACATATATAAATGTGTAAAACATAGATACATAGATAGATAATTTGTTTTTTCTAAGGTTGAACCTTATGTGAATAGAATTACACTGTGTGTATTGTTTTGTGCCTGTATCTTTTGCTTAACATGTTTTGGAATTCATTTGTTACATATTAGTTGTAGTTTGTTCCTGTTCATTGTTGTGTAGTATTCCATTATATGACTATATCCCAATTTATTTATTCATTTTAGTGATGACCATTTTAATACTTTCCAAGTTGGAGCTATTATGAACAATGCTGCTCTGAGCACTTTTGCTCACATCTCCATGTGCAATAATCACTAATGTCTTGAGGGTATATATCTGGAGTTGAATTGTTGGGTCATAGAAAATGAGCATCTTCAAATTAACTAGCTAATGCCAAACTGTTTTTCAAAGTGCTTTACCAATTTACACTCACTGCAGGAATGCATGAGAATTCTTATTGCTTCATGTACTCATTAATAGTAGAGTTGGGGAACTTGACATCATTTGGCAGGGAAGTATATTGGATGCATTCAACTGGAGTCTCCAAAAAGCGGGTAATATAAATAACTTTTAAAAGCTTCCAAGGAATACCGATTGCAAATTTATGCAGATAAATTCTAAAATCACAATTCTTAGCCTTAAATTATAATGCCTTCTTCCTCCTGCCGATGGATAAAAAACACCATATATATAGGTTTAAACTTTTAAGTGTTTTTCAAGTATTTTAAGAAGCATTTAACATTACATTTAGAGAAGATCAAATTATTTCCATTCTTCCTAGAGGAGTGAAGTATGTAGACTGTTTGCTGAAACATATTATTTGCATGTTTTACAAAGTAAGTGTTGAGTATAAAATTTTACTACTCGTTCTGTAGTAAAAACTTGGGAGAAAATCAGGGTTATTTCTGTTTTACTTTATATAAGGCAGTAAATAAAGTTGAAAATGTTTAAAATCCTTTAATTGTATTACTTCTTGACTATATTTTATTTTTTGGCTTCAGCAATAGAGCAAATAAAATGAAGAAGAACATTTCCAAATGTGGTTTCTAAATTCGTGCCTGGACTCAGGAACTCCCTGACACAAACTCATATTGATTAGCTAAACTTCACCAATAGCAGAACATGGCTGGCTGCTGCTATTCTGCCTTTATTCACAGCATCTGCTAGCATCTTGCACAAGGAGTCTGATTATTTTCCTTTTGTTATTTTGTTTTCTGTGAGGTCAGCAAAATCATCCTGTTGTCACAATCTCTAGTGGAACTCCAGGATACAAAACTGAGAAATAGACTTCTTTGAACATGAGGGCTGTGCTGTTTGGGGTACCACCACTTCTTTCATTGACTGGTTGATTTACTATATTGTAAGGGAAAGTGCTGTACAAGCAACTGCAATTTGAAAGGGAGGCTTTTATCTATTGGCAAGACCTGAGTACATTTATATACCTTTACACAGTACTTACTCCCTGAGCCCAGAAAATTCAAGAAGGAATTTCTAGATTCTCAGATATTTTGTTGTCCTTACCCCCTAGAATTCTCATCCACGAAACAAATGCCCAGAGCTGTCTATGTGCTGCACAGGACTGGAGGACTTTATTTTAATTTTTTGATCAGACACGTAGCCTTTAACATAGAATTTTACAGTATAGAACAAGACTCTCCGTTCCTTTCCTTTGGGATGCCTGCCCTTCTATTCCGAATTCATAAGAAGACTTGATTTAACCAGTAAACTCTTTTAGAAGCAGTTTTTTTTTTTTCCCTTAGCTATATAAGCAGGTTGTTTTTTGTAACTAGGATTTTCTTCCTTGCCACCTTCACCAATTTGGTAAGATGAGGCACATGCTAGAAAATATATTGATGTTAGATATGTTAAAAAATAAGTTCCATTCATATCCTGAAGACAATTCTGTCTCCCATATATTTTGCAACTTTCGCTCTTATGAAGCAGCTCAGACACCATTGAATGATGACATTCTAAATACCATGTTCAACTGAATACAAAAATAAGGAAGCAGATAATTTTTAGTCTGGCCAACAGCTGCTTTCTAGCCATATTCATTCAATATTTATATTTCTAGGGCCTACTGTACTGCAGAAAAACATGGAGGATTGTTTTTAAGTTGAGGACTAGGATTAAAAGTTAGGAATTATGAAAAGAAGTATCTTCACTCAATGTAAAACAGAAATGTTTAATGTAAAATGAAAAGAATACTGGACTTTGGGTCTAAAAGTGTTATTTATTTATTTATTTATTTATTTATACTTAGTTAAAAGGCATTTCTCAAGTTTTATGAGTTTTCTAACCTGAATTTCTTCATCATTTTGTCTCAGAATGCAGTCGGGAGAATCAACTTTCGTGCTTTCAGAATGTCAACTTCATATTTAATATAAATTTGTATTAGCTTTAAAATAAACTATTATATAATAAATATTAACTTTTACATTGTGTAGTATAATATGAAATGGACTACTATATAATACTCAATAGGTAGGATTTAACAACTATAAGCATATGTATGTATATATAATTTATACTATATTTGTGTGTATAAATTATCTATCTATCTATCTATCGATCGATCGATCAATCGATAAGGCACTCCAAGAGCAAAAGAGCAACATGTCACTGGAAATGCTTCAGCAAGAGTGGATTCATACCTACCAAAAATTTTATTAGTGACGGGTTAATATGTTATGCTTCCACTTTTCATGATAATTCATAGCTATAGGAAAAGATGAATGGAGAGGAAAAGAATGGGATGTTTACATGGTGGGAAGGTCTGGCTCTAAGGTCTGAGGTCAAGAGACTGATATTAATATATAGTTTTTGCGGTATTATAACTGTGGGCCCTGAGCATATTACTTCACGTCTTTAAGCCTGCTTCCTCATTTGTAAAATGAAGGCCTATTAAAGTACTTATTTCTAGAGTGTTGAAATGATTAAAGAGAAATGAATAAGATTTTTAGTTGCATCAAATATTACATATCTCATGGAATCTGCAGGAATGCTAAAGAATCAGTCTTGAATGCTATACAGAAAGGAACAATGACACCAGGAGTAATGTAGTCGGGGTAAAGGCAAGACACCACACCAGTGCTGACACCTCACAAAGTATCTGTGCTACTAGGAACTGTGTGCTAGAAACTCCATTACAGAGAAACAATAACTTTTAAAATACATAATAAGCTTGTGCTGAGGGCCAGTTTTCTAAGCTACACACTGGCTACTTGTTCCTTACTCTTCTGTCTAGGGGAGAGTCCCTGGACCTACGTCAGAGAGTACCATGTGGCTATACAAATTGACATTCCCATTTTCCATATAAAGTCTACAGGAAGCTAATAGGCATAGCAGGAGCAGCATGGTGAAGGGGTGTCCTCCTCAGCTCTTCTAGTTACACAGGCAGTGCATCTTCCCACATGCACCAACCACACAGGACTTGTTCTCAGTGTGCAGCTCAAAATTCATCATCATCATCATCATCAAAATAAATTATACAATAGCTGTCAAGTACTTTTGACATGCTGTGTCATTTCCAAAATAATTTCTTCAATATATGTATTATAATTCCTCTTTGAACAATAAGAGAAAGAGCCTCAGATAGGAAAAGCACTTCCTGCAAGTTTCTTGTCTCGTAAATAACTGAATTGAGCTTCCACATATACCAACAAAAATAAATCAGTTGGAGAGATAATTCATCATAGGTTTTATAATTAAATGTGAATAGATCATTCTGTCATTTCATCATTCAATATTTATTTAGGGCATGCTATATAATAAGCGTGAAAAGTGGTAGAAATAGAGCAATACAAATATTTCTCCATCTTCTGAGACTAATGAGATAATGAAAAAATATCTGAGTTATTTTTGAGGAAGGGCAGGTGAACTCCCAAATTGGGGCTTAGACCAAGAGGGTTCTTGGCTTCACCCAGAAAAGAATTCAAGGACAAGCTAGTGGTGTTAGACAGCAGCTTTTACTGAAGTGGCAGTGTACAACAGCAGCAGAGATATTGCTCCTTCCAGAGAAGGACTACCACATGGGCAGTGTGGCCATAGTTGCAGCTCAAATTCACTTCTGCGGTAATATTTATACCTACTCTTAATTACATGCAAATTAAGGGGTGGATTATGCAGAAATTTCTAGAAAACAGTGGTAGCTTCAGGTCATCTCCATAGAAAGGGGTGGTAACTTCTGGGTGTTGCCATGGCAATGGTAAACTGAGCTGACACATTAGTGGACCTGTCTTATGGGAAGTTGCTTCTGCCCTGTCCCTGTTTTAGCAAGTCCTCAATTTTGTCGAGGTGTATGAGTCCCGTCTTCAGAGTCTAGTCCTGCCTCCTCACTTGACCTCTTCAGAGGAACTCTCCTTTCAAAAGAAGATTCTCTGCCCGTGAGCCTTGTTTCTTGGTGTCAGATCATTTACCCACTTTGTGTTATTTTTCATATATATAGTCTGCTTAAAAGGAAGATGCTGAGACAAACTTAAGTAGAGGATTTATTTGGGCCAAGCTGAGGACTGCAACCTGAGAGTACAGATTCAAATTTGCTTGAATATACACTTTGATTAGTAGCCATTACAAGGGAACTTTTAAAAGAAAAGGAAAAGCAATTCCTAAGTTGTCTACCAGGAATTTACATTTAAATAACATAAGCTGTTGATCGGCCATACTGGAAACTTTGTATCACAGTTTCCAGAAACATGATGTTAAATAATAGCTACCAGGCTTGGTAGTTGGCAGAAAGGCTAGGCCAGTTTGCAAGGCAGCCAAGAAAAGAAAGTTTCCAGTGTGAATTAAAGGTGTTTTATCTTCAAAGAGAGGAAAGACAGGTTGGGTTTTATGCCTCACAGGGCCAGTATCACACATAGTCAGCAGATTTGGGGGGAAAAAAAGCTATACATATTTGTAAGGGGAGCAAAGCACATGTTCAATGGTAAACATGTATGTAACGTACATACTATGTTCACTTTGGGGTATTCTCAGTATTAAATGAGATGCAATTTGACTTTTTAAGTCAAAAGGTGAACTATCTGACACAAAGACAATTTGTGTGTAGACTCCATAAACTGGCTAAAACTGACAAGTTTTACAACAGCTTATCAGAAAAGAAGGTTTATAAGGCAGGTCCTCTATCCAAACAGAGTTGTAGTGGTCTGGGTTATAGACTGGAGCTGATAGCTCCTAGAGTTTAGTTGTAGGAATTTAGAAAGTTGCCATGCCAGCCAGGCCTGAAACCTCTACCAGTCTGGTAGGTAATTTTGTTTCCTTAACCTTTGGGTTCACCTTAGTCGATTAAGTGGTGTCTATTTTGGTCTTTTAAGTCATTGTGTTATGTGTATGTGTGTGTGTGTGTGTGTGTGTGTGTGTGTGTATGCACATATATTTTGCGAGCTTGTTTCAAGCAGCATAAGGTAAGAACTCTCTCTTTTTTTTCAGTTATATTCCCAGTACCTAGTACATTTAACAAATATTTACCAGATAAATGACAATACAGAATCATTATTGCTATAACAGAAACATGAACAAACAAGTCATGGAAGCAGAGAAGGTAGGTAGTTTGTGTTGGTGGTTCCAGGAATATTTCCAAGAAAAGGTGATACATAAGCAACATTTTGGATGATAAATAGGAGTTGTCAAAGTAAAGAAGTGTGAACAGGAAGAATTCACTTTTTCTTTCTGATATTAGGAATTAGAGAAGGCTCTTTGAGGACAGCAAAAATCACCTGGATGCCATCAAGCAGACCATCCAGAGGCAAAAATTATTATCTGAGGAATTTAGAATTAATTAGACTTCCTATTATCTAATGGTGGCATCCGATACCAGGCTTTAAAAATGTGTGTGTGTGTGTGTGTGTGTGTGTGTATGTATGTGTGCATGTGTGTATATATGTATATACATCCACACACACACATATATATATGCACACATGCACATATATATACATATATATATCCAGAATTGCTATATATCTCTGGAATGCATGCATGTCACAACTCATTGTGCAACCCTTCTTCACATCAAGGCACCAAAATATCTACAAATATAACCATTTATTATGACCTATGTGACTAATACGTTTAAATTTACTTTAAGTTCCCACTGTAAGGTCCATGAATATCCCTAAGAACAAATCCACTGTGCCACACTCCGTCCTCTCTTGCTGAGGCACCACACTGCACTCTTCTACAGTGTTCTGTCTACTAAAACTTTCCTTTTCAAAACTATACTGTTATTGGTAAATTATTATTACCTTACTACTGGACCACTTTCCGATACTGGGGCTCTGACACCTCACCTGCATCCTTGACACCAGGCAAAAAGAAGTTAAGGACAGCAGGAAGAAGTGAAAGGAGGCCCACATGTCAGAGCCTTATGTTTCCTAATTTCAGAATTTTCCCAGAGCTGATCCTTTAGAAAGTAGCCTTGGATATGGAGGGCAGTGGGGTTGAAACGGTTAGGTGTTTTTGCCTGAACAGACTGCCTCCTAACTGTCAATCATAAGTCCTACCTGAAATAATAATAAACAGGCAGAGGGCAGAAATGGGTCCTGCTGTCTTACAGCCAGGGGCATTGATTTCACTCATTCTAAATATTGTTATACTTTGTTAAATAAATTTTATATGAGACCATTGGTTTGGACTGAGCTCCTGCATTATGCCCAACAGGCCAAACCAAAATGAAATTACTCATGCTGAAGTTCCATGCCACTAAGCCAGAACTATGTTGTTTGTCTGACCTTCCAAGAAATGAGGAAAGAGAGAGAGAGGATGAGAGAGAGAATAGCTAAAACCCCTTGCAGCCAGTTTTAGCCAATATGATGAGAAAGTCTCTTCTGCTCTAACCTTTATAAGAAAAATAACTTTGAAATGATTAACCTACTTTTTTTTTCTCTGTTTCTGCCTTCCTCAGCCCTTTCTGTCTATAAAGCCGGTCTCCCCTGCACAGCTCATCAGAACACTCATCATATTTTATAAAATGAAATGTTGCCTGATTCTAGAATTGCAAACAAAAGCCACAAAGATCTGTAAACTAAATTTGCTGTAATTTTGTCTTTGACAAAGCACAGTGGTTAATACATAAAAATTTTTATTAGTCCTCTGTAAATCACTTTAGATAGCTACTCCATAAAAACAATATAAAGTTTTTATTTTATTTTATTTTATTATTTTATTTTCAAAATGGAGTCTCGCTCTGTTGGCCAGGCTGGAGTACAATGGCACAATCTTGGCTCACTACAACTTCCATCTCCTGGCCTCAAGCAATTCTCCTGCCTCAGCCTCTTGAGTAGCTGGGATTATAGGCGTGTGCCATCATGCCTGAGTAATTTTTTTTTTTTTTTTTTTAGTAGAGATAGGGTTTCACCATGTTGGCCAGGCTGGTCTCGAACTCCTGACCTCAGGTGATCTGCCCACCTCGGCCTCCCAAAGTGCTGGGATTACAGGCGTGAGCCACCGTGCCTGGCCATAGATACACTTTTTAAAACAAGTAGCTAAAATATCATTACTTTTTTCTTTATGTTACTTAGAAACCAAACATGCAAAAGAAATGAATTTTCTACATCCAACCTTAACATGCTAGAAGAAGAAAGAGGGGGTTCAGATAAATGGAAGTGAAGATAAATCAAGATGCTGTTACTCATTTTACTTTCTAGAATTCATTACATTCATTAATTCAAATGGAATCCTTTATTTAAAGGGCTTGTTTTCCTTTTTTTACTTTTGTTTTCCAGAATTGAACTTTAAATTTCCATGACAAAATTTGTAACTGGAAGTCTATCTTGCAAATAAGAGCTGCTTTCTACTATAATTTTCATGAAAACTAAGAAAAATCTGTGGAGATTTCTCAACATGCATACACAGGTTTTGTTTTATTTTTTTATTTTTTTGAAATAAAGTCTTTGGAGATTTCTCAAAATATGTATACAGGTTTTTTTGTTTTTTTATTTGTTTTTGTTTTTTATTAACCTTTTGTGCATAGTTTGTAAAATACTTAAAAAAGGAAAAGACAACATTTTAAAATGATTGTTAATAAAGTTAAGGACACATTTCCCATTGATTCATGGACTGTTCTAGCTGAATGAAACATTGAAGATCATGAAAATCCATTTCTTTAGTTGACATGTGAGGATTGGGGCCCTGCAAGGCAAAGTAAACTTGAGGAACTAGGATTAAAGTAAGAGATTTGGGCTAAAACTCAGTGCTCTCGTGCATTTCTACCTTATGGACTAATGATTATCTTTCAGTATTGTATTCTGGGGTGAGTGACAGTGCAAATTGCCCTGTGGAGTGGTACAAAAGAGCCCAGACATTTTCATCCAATGATCTGTTCCTTATCATCACTTGGCCTCATTTCCACACAAAATAGTAAAGAATACGCTTCTTTTCCTAGAGGATAGTTGTGAGAACTAAATGATATAGTGTAGGTAAAGGGCTCATCCCAGTGCATGGCAGATATTGAGAGATCAGTACATGCATCTATTATTTTTTTTAAAATCCACAAAAATGAAAAAAACCTGTGTTGACCTTCATCATCATTATGTATGTTAAATTAACTTATGCTTCCTAGCCCAGAAGAATATTCAAATAAATGTACCAACCATAAAATTTATTAATTCCTAACCAAAGAAAGGAATTAGAGAACATGAAGGGAAGAAAAACAGTATCTGAGAGATTGAGCTCAACGTTTCTCGGTGGTTTTGAGGAATATGGAGTGGATAAATCAAAATGGCCAGGACCATGAGATTTCCTACCTGTCTTATACTGTGAGAATAAATGGCTGCATAGCTTTCATGTGGATGTTTGGGAAACTCAACACATTGGAGTTCAGTGAAATTTCCCAATCATTTTTCTTCTCGCTGTTGTCAATAAGTTGCTGTGATACTTTTATTTATTCTTGTTTATTGTCTGTTATCCCTAGACTAAAAAAAGTCCTCAAAGTAAACATAATCCCTTGAATCACCATGCAAAGTATATAACATTGCAATTATTTTGTTAAAGTTCTAATGAAATTAAAAAGAAAATCAACAACAAACTTAAACATACTGTGACTACTAATGGGAAGACTGACTGCAGTTACTGACTTTCATGCTGAGTTGAGAGAGGGATGATACAATATAAAGCACATAAAAAAATTTGAGAATCAAAACATATGTCACAAAAAAAGAAACCAACCAAACCAAAACCAAAATCTCCTTCACCTAGTAGTCATGAGTTTTTGCAACATTTTCAGAGTACTTTTTAAAATATCTGCCATTTTATCTAATTTAAATTGTGTTAGACCTCTGGCATCATTATCATGAAGAAGTTTAAGAGTCAAGTATAAAGTTCTTTGGAGGGTTGCTGGAAAACTACGCACAAGGATGCAGGTTTCTAAGCTCAGATTTCTCCCCTCTATTTATAGTATGTAAGCACTCCATAGCATAAATTGAGTTATACCTGGGTCTAGAGATGCCAGCTATTCATCCAAATCCAGGGCTATATTGAACATGTATAATTGAGAGTAAGAAGAAGTTTAAAATTGAGAGTAAGAAGAAGAGAGATTTCTCTAGAAAAAGGACAAAGTAAAAACAATCTTCTAGACAATCGTGGCTCCAGGGAACATGGCTAGGAAAATGAAGGATGCCTTTGTGTGAAGAAAAAGTTATCTTTTTTTACCAGGTAGATGTGGTCTAGAGACCATGATCAAGGGTTGGGTAGTGGGTTTCAGCTGCCGCTGACCCTTTTGCTGACTTTTTGTGTAATGCACAGGCAGCAGATGGGCTTGTTCTCTTCTACCATACATTTCCTGTCCTTGACATCTTATTTTTTTAAAACAAATATCTCTCAGATGCCAGAGAAAGGAAAACATACAACTCCAGGGCTAGTGTAAGAGTTAAGTGAAGACAGAAAAATCAGTTGTCTGACTTTTGCTGAAACTGAAACATTTTGGTAAGTTAATGATTTAAAGATCAATTTTCTTGAATTTAGATCATGCTTGGTGATCATAAAGCTTATTAGGAGAATATGGTTGTTTCTGGTTCATTTTCAAGGGTTGGACTCACCAACAGGAAAGAATACATGTTGTATGACATGGTAGACAAAGGAAAACCTGACTATCTCAACATGTTTTACCAGAATTTTCTGCGATGTCACTTTCAAGTTGGTCTTATTTAAAATGAAGATGCCTTATCTGGGAAGCAGGTGACCGCCATGATTTTTGATGACTAAACAATTATTCAGAAAATGCAGCTTCTGTAGTGCATAGACATAAATCCAGGGCATATATAGACTTCACTGGAATCTATTTTTCTTTTGTCGATGTCAGTGTTAAGACCTTAGTTTTATGAAAAAGCAAATCAAATATAAACATATCCATTCTGTAAATTGAATTAGATTGATTTTGAATTACACTTACTAATCAATCTAGTTTGGTCTGTAGTTTGAGATCCAGTAGGCATAGATATTTTGGGATATAAAGTAAAAGGTTAATTTTACTAAGAACTTGTTAAAAATGACAAGAAATATTTCATTCAAAACTATTGCAGTAGGGGAGAAAGATTGAACACAACTCAGAGAAACAAAAGGCCGAGAGATTTTAAGGGCTGGGATGAGCTAGCGGAAAGGTCTAAAAGTGGGGAGATTGTTTAATGTTATTAGGCCATCTCTTTTGTGAATTAGCATTTACTGAAATTAGACTGCTGCCCTCCCATAACCACTGGGAGATAGAGGCCCTATTTTTCCTGTTGATTACATTTCAAGTGGATGACTCACAGATCCTTGAGAAAAACATTCCTGGATTGTAGAAGATGTACATTGCAAAGGGGCAGAGGAAGAATTTATAGTTGCAAGTTTTCTAAAGCATATCCTCTAAGAGAGGTCAGGGGCTTATTGTCAGAAAGAAATCTATCTAAAGTTTAGTGAAGCTGTGGGGAATTTTAAGTCAATGTCGGTCATGATTAGATTCTTTCTGATCATCACATGCGAGTGCTAAATAATAAATACATAAAACTTTTGTAAGCAGTATTGCCTTTAAGATATGTGGTGGGAACCAAGAGTATTATAGAAATTTAAAGTGAGGATCAGCAAATTACAGACACAGGACAAACATGACCTGCTACCTTTTTTCTTTCTTTCTTTCTTTCTTTTTTTTCGTAAATATTATCTCCAAAGAAAAAGGGCATTATTCTACATAGTTATAATACCATGATCCCACCAAAGAATTTTAACATCAGGATGATCATATGATTTCTTATACAGCTTCTATTTAGATATCCCCCAATTATCCATAAACTCTTCCTTGTAGGTACATTTTTTAGAAAGATTCTTTCATGAAGAGTTTGGTCAAACATAGTAAACTAGTTCATGATGGCTACCTCTGAAGCAGGAGAGCTGAGAAATTTGGGTCTGATAGTGGAAGGGAGAATTATTTTTAGCTATGTTTTATTTTGTATTCCTTGACATTTTAAAACATGTTAAAATATTACATATTCAATTAAAATTTTAAAAGTTAAAAAAATTATTCAGAGATTACACATTGCCTTTAGTTAACATGTCTCTTTAGTGTCCTTTAGTTTAGAACAGTTTTCTGCCCAGCACACTTTTTTTTTTCTTTTTTTTTTTCAGAGTCCAGGCCAGTGTTATTGTAGAATGTTCTGCAAACTACATTTGTCTTATTGTTTTCTCATTAATAGATTTGGGTAAAACCTGCCACTTGTTTTATAAATAGAATTTTACTGGGCACAGCTACACTTATTTATATATTGTCTGTTGCTATTTTCATGCCACCAAGATAAAATTAAGTGATAGAATTAAGTGTATCATGGTACAACAGAGATTGTACAGCCCACAAAGTGTAAAATATTTACTGCTTGTGACTTTATAGATAAGTTTTCTGGTCTCTGATTTGAGGATTTCATCTTTGACACAATAAGCTTTGGTTTTTCCATATTCAGCCAAGTGACATTGGGTAAGGCATTTAACCCTTCTGAGCATCTCTTCAGTTTTACCTTCCTTACTTCATAAGGTTTTGTGAAAGTAAATGTGTAAATGCATCTAGCAGCTTCTAATATTGTCTAATTTATCTTATAAGCATAAATTAATCTCTAGCAAAGAGACAAAACAAAATCCCTAAAGAAGAAAACCACTTTACTAAAAGAAACAAAAATCCCCAGAGGTTTATCAAGGCCTACGATGATACTCAGAAAGCTCATGCCCTGTTAACAGGGGAGATTTGTGGCATATTGCAGGTCATTCTACGTGTGGAAGTGGTATCCAATGTGTTTATGCAAACTTTTCTTCTGTTTAGAGAACTCTGATTTTGTTCACTCTTTCCCTTAGAAATATGAACCCCAAAGGGGAATGGATGTCTCCAGAAGCCAATTGTGCATCTCGATTGTTTTTAGCTCATCAGGGTGTTTTAATTAGTCTAGTTATAATGCAACATATGAATGTGGAAAGAAGAAATAAAACTGAGCTCTTGATAATGTTATTGGACCAATAAATTAAGTAACTAAAAAATCCCTACCTCAAGATTTCTTGTTATCTGAGATGATAATAATTCCTCTTGGTTGCTTATATTATTTACATTCATTCTAGATTTAGCCTCTAAAAGAAATATTGAAGTTTTTATACTTCAGTATATATTAAAGAAAACTAAAACACTCTAACTTATTTCTGTGATCTTTTTTGGCATTTCATTCCTCTCTTTTTAATATTTCAGATGGAAAATATCAATGTTCTTATAATGTTTCTTAACTTTGTCATCAGATTTGTCCATTATACCTATCTTACAACTTCTCTGCAATTTATCTACTCTTTATCTATTTAACTGACAATTTTGTGTTGAATTACAGCATACATATAGTGCAAAAATCTTAACTATATCACTCAATGAAATTTTCAGTGACTATACCTTTTAAAGCAGCTCCCAGATAAAAATATAGAACATTACCAGCAATCCTCTAATCTACCTTCCAGTTACTGGTTCAAACTTCCACCCTAAAAATAAGTACTATTTTGACTCTACTTAGCATAGATTAGGTTTTCCTCTCCTTGTTTGGATATAAGTAAAATTTAAAAAGACTTGTA
Organism: Mandrillus leucophaeus; assembly: GCF_000951045.1. NCBI lineage: Eukaryota > Metazoa > Chordata > Mammalia > Primates > Cercopithecidae > Mandrillus > Mandrillus leucophaeus. The sequence goes on along the minus strand of NW_012100210.1, from coordinate 344,053 downwards.
AAACTCTCTTTATTGTCTGGATTTCATGAAATATACGTATTGTATTAGTATATTCTTTTATTCTGTTTTATGTATTTGATTGTGTGACTATACCACTATTAAGAAAGATCATTCTAATGTTTATCACCATTTGAATTGTTTCCAGTTTAGGGCTGATGTAATTAATGATGCCAATGGCATTCTTGTATATGTCTTTTCAGGATATTTGTACACATTTCTGTTAGTACATATTTACGAGTAGAATTGCAGCATTACGGGGTATTTGTATGTCCAACTTCAATAAATACTGTCATTTTTCTAAATAGTTGTACCAATTCAAACTCTCATTATGAGTGATTACAAACAGTACATGAAAGTGTGTGTGAATTCCAGTTACTGTGCATCCTCATCTACAGTTGGTACTGCCAGTCATTTAATATTTATTCTGATATGTGATAGTATCTGATTATGGTATTAATTTACATTTCCTTAATAACTAATCATGCTGAGTGTCTTTTCACATACTTATTGCAGATCAAGTACCTATATGGTTTTAGTAGTACAGACAGGGTCTCGCTCTGTCACCCAGGCTGAAGTGTAGTGACACATTCATGGTTCTCTGTAACCTCAAATACCTGGGTTCAAAAGATTGTCCCACCACAGCCTCCCAAGTAGCTAGGACTGCAGGTGCATGCCATAATATCTATTTTTAAAAAAATTTTTTTAGAGACAGGATTTCACTATGTTGCCCAAGCTGGTTTCAAACTCCTGGCCTCAGCTTCTCAAAGTGCTGGAATTACAGACGTGAGCCACTGTCCCCTACCAGAATATTTTTTATTCTAAAGACTTTGTTGAAGCCTTTGCCCAATTTTTTAAAATTGAGTCTTTTGTCATTTATTATTGATTTATAGAAACTATCTATTATGGTATTAGTTCTTAATTAATTATGTGCATTTCCTAATCTTTTCCACTCTGTGACTTGCTTTTTTACTCTCTTCATGTCAAGTTTCTTAACAAAGATTCTTAATTTGATAAAATCCCTATTATCAATTGTTTTCTTTATTCTTAGATGATTCTGTGTGTTATTTAAAATCTTTTACTACCTTATATCAGAAAAATGTTCTATTACTTTATTGTCTATAAGCTTCATCATTTCACTTTTAACACTGAGGTCTGCAGTCCTAATGAAATTCATTTTTGTAAATAGTGTGAGGTAGGGGTTCTCATTTACTTTTTATATTCACACTGTATGACCAGGGTAGTCAACTTTGTAGCAACAAACTTTGCTTCTATTTTACACCTTGACATTTTCAAACATGCGTATCATTTTCAGTTGTGGTGTTAATCGTATTAATGACTTTTTTTGTTGCGGTAGATCTGCTTCTGTGATTGTGTTTGGTTGATATACTTTCCTTTGTTGAATACTTCAAAAAACTTTAATACTGTTGTAAGTATCTTCCATTCTAATTTCTTCTTTCAAAACTCTTTTTGGCCCATCTATCCATCTTTGTCTTTGCTTTACAAAAGTCTTTACTTTAGCAAAAGAGAGTTTTTTATAGTATAGATAATATGGATTTTGAGAATAATTATCTTTTCAGAGTTTCTAATGAAGAGCAGAAAATGGCCACATCCAAATCCTCCTTCTCAGCTGCTGATAAGATTAATATACTGATTAACACCTTTTCTAAGTTGGATTGGAGGTGAAAGTAATTCCATTTAGCAAAGCTTCATCCCATTTGCTGACATCTTCATTAACCTCACTGATAAGGAAACCATTTCACAATACAAATTTCTCAAGGCTGGAGATTTTATCTTCACAGAGTCACCTAACAATACTAATCTGGAGTATGAAACATGCAGGTTCAATTGCCTCCATAAATTCACTATGCTCTATCCTTTTATTTTTCCTGTTTAAAAGGTTCACAAAAGAAACCAGTTACTTCATACTCACTAGTAAAGGTTGATTTTCAAAAGGACATTCAATATTTTCAGAAAAAAGGGAGCAAAGGTAGAGATTAAAGTGAGTGAAAGTGTCATGATAGCAAGGGAAAAACAAGTAGGTGAAAATCTGTGAAGAGAAGGTTATATAATTCTGGTTAGAGATTTATTAAACACATGAAAAAATGCTAAAGTTTTTAAAAGTTGCATTCTAGGCATTCACACTCTTTATCACACTGTTTTTTATTAAGTGAAACAATACTAATATTTTCATATTTTATAGTCAGTAAAATAAGACATGTGTTATTTGGATAACTGACTTTTATAAACTGCAAGACATTTCCTCAGCTTCGTAGTACTTTCTGAATAGTGTTTATTATTCTTCATTGTGATTTCTTCAGTTAGTTAATTGTAATTTTTAACAGGACCTCTAGAAATCTTCAGTCATATCCAGTGATGTGCAGGAAAATATTTAACAACTGACTTTCATGTTTGTCAATTATCATTGTATAAATACTCCTACATGACTGATTTAAAGCTAGAAATGACATCACTGAATAGAGGTGATTAAAAATATGCAGTAACACACCATTACATACTGTTACAATATATGTATACAATTGTTGTAGATAATAGAATATTAAATCTTAGATAATAGGAAAATAAGGTAAAATACTTAAAAAGTAATTATATTTCAGTATTTGTTACTTTTGTTTTTAATAATGTGTTTATAAATTTGTTTTCTAATAAGTGACTGTGTGTTTAATAACTGGCTTATGAAATTTAATATTTCCCAATCAGCTCTGTGGGAAAATGTTGCCCCTGTTTTAGCAAACTACTAGTACTTATTTGTGATCAAAAGGGACATCGGCACAATGTTTCAATAGTAGCTCAAAAGCTTCTTTTAAATACCATGTTGAAGAAACCCAAGTTGACTCTATCTAGGTTTAAATTAGAGGTTCCTAAACTGTAGCACATGTCAGAATCACCTAGAGGGCTTGGCAAAATACACATTTCTTGACCTAACTCCCAGAGTATCCTATGAGACTTAAGAATGTGAAATTTTTGTAAGTTCTCTGATGATGCTGATACTTCAGATGCTAGGAACCACACTTTGAAAAACAGTTGGTTTTAATGTTTTTCACATTCATTCTTTTATTGTGAGTAGAGATATGTCTATGTCCAAAAAAAACAAAAAAACAAAAAAACTCCATGTTGAATAAAGAATCTAATACTCATTGGTTATAGACCTTTAGCTCTGAACTATGATTTCCTTGGCTGGTGTCTGCCCCAAATTGTATTTAATGAAGATCCTAACTTGCAGATACTGGGCATAATGATTCCTCTATTCGCCTTCTTTAAAAATTTTTATAGTGACAAATATTTTCTATTTGAGTGGTTATGTCACTTCTCTTTTTTTTTCTCACTCATCCTTCTTTCTTTGCTCTCCTTTATCCATTTTCTCTCTGATTTTTTCCTCCCCTACCTTTTATTCTTTCTCTTTTCTCCCCTAACCTTCCCTCCTCTCTTTTGCTATTACCTCTCTCTTCCATTTGCCTCCTCCCTTCCTTCCCCATACCTTCTCCAAGCTCCCTTTCAATCCCTCTGAATAACTATTTACATAAATGGCAGTACCTTTCCCTACCTCATGTGTAAATCTTCTTTATTTATTGAAAAAGCAGAAATATGGCTTTACGTAAGCAAAATAACAAATATGAACTTGGTAAGGCATACCGTAGTACCTAGTTGTATGACAATCTGAGGAGAGGTAGGAATGAGGAAGGGAAAATTCAAATTATTTTAAAGTGTTCCAGATATTAATTTTAGTTATATTTTAAAATATTAGTAATAGTTGTATAGCTCTAGGAGTATTAATAATATTATCCAAATATAATTTTCTCTCTATAGGCATATAACTATATGCATATATATTAAACAGCTGATCTACCACAGGAATTTGCTATAAAAGTATACCATGGTAACAGTTAGAGTATATTACTACCTGAGAAGAGGGACTCAAGTGTTATTAGACATACTATAAAAAGAAAACTGAATGAAACCGAAGAATAGACATTTGAAAGGGGGTTAGAAAAAAAAGGAAGGAGTTTGTGATCACAAGAAAGAAAGTAAACCTTCTTCCTCGTTGAAGAATTGGCCCAGTGTCTGACATTTGGATCCTTGGGGCCATGTGGGGAGACCAGATAGGAAACCAGCACAGATTGAATTGCCATTTGTTTCCCAGAAAGTGCAGAAAGATAGCAACAAAGCTACTTGTTTGATCTGCCTGGCTTCAGTAGTTGACTTAAGAAGCATATAAAGGCCCTAGAGAAGGACTAAACCACTGACCCCAGTGAAGATGCATCTATGTTACATTTTGGGCAGTGAGTTCATGAAGGTTAGCACATATGTTTTAGTCCAGAAGAAGCTGAATACTAGCAAAGAAATATGTGGGTGTTGAAGCCTTTATTTTCTGGTTCACAAAGGGATTCAAATATTTACTCAAATAATTTCTAGATTGTCGATGTAGAGTATTTTCTATATATTAAAAATACAGAGTAAAAGTCTTATTTTAGCTGCTACTAGAGGTGTTGGGAATTATATGTCATAAAATATACTATCTTAGTAATTACTGAGGGAAATTCATCTGACAAAAAATAAAAAGATTATAATGTGTAGTTGGCCAGGGCTTAATCAGAAAACTATATTGAAAAAAAAAATTATGTTACCAGTAGATATCTGAAAATATTACATTTAACACATATATTCTGTTTGATTGTTATATTGCATATAATATTCCTGTAAGCTAGCTCCTTAGCTATTAATCTAGAAAACTCACTTCTCTAAAGTTCCTCTGGCCCAATATACCTGAGCACTTATACAACACCGCATAAACAGTAATATGTTCCAACAAATTGCTAGAACTTTGTGTCAAGTTCCTAAGACTGCTGTAACAACATGCTGCAAACTAGGCGGCTTAAAACAACAGAAATTTGTTCTCTCACAGTTCTGGAAGAAAAAGGTCCAAAATTAAGATGTTGGCAAGGTTGGTTCCTATTGGAAATTCTGGTGATAATCTGTTTTATACATTTTTTTTCTAGCTTTTAGTGGTTTCTAGCAATTCTTGATGACCCTTGGCTTTTAGATGCATTACTCTAATCTCTATGTTCATCTTTAGATGATATTCTTCATTTTTCAAACACATGTCTTTGTGTTTTCACAGGGCCTTTTTAAATGGACACCAGTCATTGCATTTAGTCTGCTATTACCTCATCTCAACATAACTGGTTATATCTGCAAACACCCTATTTCCAAATAAGGTCATATTCTAAGGTTCCTGGTGGAACAAATTTTGAGGGGACACTATTTAACCTAATTCAAACTCTTAACAAACTATCATTAAATATTACCAAATAAAATGTATATTTTATGTATCAACTATTATATATCTGAAGAGTAAGTATATATGCTAAAATTTTACATGACATTGGACTATTGCAATATTTGTAACTGCTTGGGCACTGAAAATAAAACTAACTGATATTGCAGTGCCCATCTTGAAGTCAGATCTTAGATGTCCAGCACTGCTAAGCCCCGTATATGTCTAGTTAATATTTTAACAACTAGTGCTTACTTAATAACAACAGATTTTTTCAGCTTTAATAGCTCTTAATTTTTTCAATCTGCCTTTCTTCTTCCATGATGCTACAATATTTGACTTCCTCTATGACATTCTGCTATAAATAAAATTATTTTCAAATATAACCTCCTTTAAAAAAATCTCTGCCACCATTAGTTTATTCACTATATACCCTTGTAACCCAGAAAACATACCATTTCACATTTTCTAATTCCCCAAAACAGTGTCTTGCTCATAGAAAGACAAATTTGCTGCAGAGCAAATGTCTACTTGATTTTTTTTTGAAATTGAGTCTCACTCTTGTGCAGGCTGGAGTACAATGGCACGATCTTGGCTCACTGAAACCTCCGCCTCCCGGGTTCAAGCAATTCTCCTGTCTCAGCCTCTCAAGTAGCTGGATCTACTGTTACATACAAGTCAATAAAAGTGATACACCACATAAACAGAATTAAAAACAAAAATCACATGATGACCTAAATAGATGCAGGAAAAAACATTAGACAAAATCCAGCATCCCTTTATGATTAAAACTCTCAGCAAAATTGGCATACAAGGGACATACATAATGCAATAAAAGCCATCTATCACAAATCCACAGCCAACATAATACTGAATGGGCAAAAGTTGAAAACATTCCCTCTGAGAACTGGAACAAGACAAGGATACCCACTCGCACCACCACTCTTCAACATAGTACTGGAAGTCCTAGCCAGAGCAATCAGACAGGAGAAAGAAATAAAGGGCATCCAGATTGGTAAAGAGGAAGTCAAACTGTCACTGTTTGCTGACGATATGATCATTTACCTTGAAAACCTTAAGGACTCCTTCAGAAAGCTCCTAGAACTGATAAAATAGTTCAGCAATGTTTCCGGATACAAGATTAATGTACACAAATCAGTAGCTCTTCTATACACCAATAGCTACCAAGTGGAGAATCAAATCAAGAACTCAACCCTTTTACAATAGCCACAAAAAATAAAGTAAAATAAATAAAATACTTAGGAATATACCTAACCGAGGAGCCGAAAGACTTCTACGACTAAAACTACAACTACAAAACACTGCTGAAAGACATCATAGATTATACAAACAAATGGAAACACATCCCATGCTCCTTAATGGGTAGAAACAATATTGTAAAAATGGCCATACTGCCAAAAACAATCTACAAATTCAGCACAATCCTCATCAAAATACCATCATCATTCTTCACAGAATTATAGAAAACAATTCTAAAAATCATATGGAACCAAAAAACATCCTGCATAGCCAAAGCAAAACTAACCAAAAAGAACCAATCTGCAAATATCACACTACCTGATTTCAAACTATACTATAAGGCCATAGTCACCAAAACAACATAATACTTGTATAAAAACAGCCACATAGACCAATGGAACAGAATGGAGAACCCAGAAATAAACCCAAATATTTACAAATATTTACAGCCAACTGATCTACGGCAAAGCAAACGAAAACATAAAGTGGGGAAAGGACACCCTTTTCAACAAATGTTGCTGGGATAATTGGCTAGCCACATATAGGAGAATGAAACTGAATCCTCATCTCTCATTTCATATAAAAAATCACCTAAAGATGGATTAAGGACTCAAACCTAAGACCTGAAAGTATAAAAATTCTTGAAAATAACATTGGAAAAACCCTTCTAGACATTGGCTTAGGCAAAGATTTCATGACCAAGAACCCAAGCGCAAATGCAATAAAAACAAAGAGAAATAGCTGGGACCTAATTAAACTTAAGAGCTTTTGCATGGCAAAAGGAACAGTCAGCAGAGTAAACAGACAACCCACAGAGTGGAAGATAATCTTCACAATCTATGCATCTAACACAGGATTCATATTCAGAAGCTAAACGAACTCAAATCAGTAAATAAAAAGCAAATGATCCCAACAAAAAGTGGGCTAAGGACATGAATAGACAATTCTCAAAAGAAGATATACAAACGGCCAAGAAACATATGAAAAAAAATGCTCAATATCACTAATAATCTGGGAAATGCAAATCAAAACCACAATGCGATACCTTTTTAAGTTTTTGACTAAATATGTTTATTTATTCGACACAGTTATTGAGTATGTCAATCCTTATTTTCACTAGAATATTTTTTTGTTCATATTTTGTTCACAAACAATTTTTTAATGCTGAAGTTATTGATTTAATTATTGTTTTATAAAACATAGAATCCTTAGATATTCCTGAGGATGATGGTCACATGAGCATATTTCTGGCTCTTTCTTTCTAAATTCATTGAAATGATTAAAAGGAGGTAAAAAGTAAGGCAAACCTACACCAACAGGATAAGGAACTAGTGGAGGATGTTAAATACATACCAGTAACTCTAAGGAAGCAATGGGTGCTCAAGGGAAACAGGCTTAAGAAGAAATCTTAAATTTTAGGAAAACTCTAGAAGGGTAAGAGCTGAATATGGAGGAAGTCCCTGAGAAAGCAGAGAATCTACCTATTAACAGCCTATATTCAGTGGAATTAGGAAGTAGAGTTACATAACAGCCTATGTTTTCTTTGAGTGGTGATTGTACTAGAGACTTCTCTTATTTGAGCTTTACCATGTTTTCTGTATATATCAACAATAAGTATGTAGTATTTTATGATTCAAAAAAATTCATACTAGTTATATAAAAACTGACAGTGAGTATTTCCTGGATTTTATGAACTTGTTTAAAATCTATGGAATGCAATAAGTTAAAATTTACTGTGTAGTAAAATAATTCAGATCATCTGAAGTTTTCTCAGTTTACTAGAAACGTTTTATTGTCCTAGCCTCTCTCTCATTGATCTTGGTCCAGCTCTAGCAGGTTGAAAGGAAATCTTACCTCCACCAATCAGGAAGTTAATTTTTTGAGAAAAAATTCTAACATTGTAATAGAAAAGCTCAGAGAAAAATCAGCATGAGCTCACTAAGTATATAATTGAGTATATAGTGTGAAAATTCTGAATTAGAGGGTCTTATTTCATTTATGCTTTTAACATTTTCTCTATAGAGTTAACATTTTCACCTTTTTGTGGTAGATATAATATGATTGTATTCTACTTTATTAAGCCCATACAAAAGGCGTCCCCATGATAAAATAATGCAGCCTGGACTACTGTATAAATTATTGCCACCAGTATTGAGGTGTGAATGAAAAAAGTCGAAATGGCTGGTTACAAAAACTAGTAACAGAAACAGATATTAAGGTACAAAACAAAGAAGAATAACAGCGTATATTTTCACCCAAGATTTGAAAAAATAAAGTACATATGGAAAGGAAAGAGAGATAAGAATTTTTAGATGAAAAAATAATAAAGTGTAAGTTTTTGATTCAACAACAAGATTTTAGTATGAAAAACACTGCAATCAAAATAGCAAATATGAATTTATTAAAAAATAATTCCAAAATTGTGTTTTCAGCTATGTTTTGGCCATTCATTAGCTCAAATTAAACAATGAGATGAGAGAAATGTTTCTCAACCTCCAGCAGTTTTATGAAATATGGTATAACATTTCAAGATGAAAATTTGCTCAAAGCAGAAAGCTTAGTTTTTACAGAGGGTAAACACCCAGTTTCTGGTTGCTATTCCACCATACACTAGCTATTTAATTCTATTTAAATTACTAAAATTAGTATAATATATGTGTGATGATTAAACCTTAGGTGTCAACTTAACTGGATTAAGAGATACCCAGATAGCTGGTAAAGCATTATTTCTAGGTATATCTGGAAGAGACTGGCGTTTGAATCAATACATTGAGTAAAGAAGATTTACCCTCACTTAGTGGAGGTGTGCACTAGTCAGTTGGCTGAGTGACTGGAAAGAACAAAAAGGCAGAAGAAAAACAAATTTTTTATCTCTTCTACATCTGGGCCACTCTTCATCTTCTGCCTTTGTACATTAGAACTTCAGATTCTCTGGCTTTTGGTCTCTCAAACTTGTACCAATATGCCCTCAGGTTCTCAGGCCTTTGGGCCTCAGAGTGAGAGTTCAACTTCCCTGGTTATGAGGCCTTTGGCCTTGGAAGTCACGCTATCGGCCTCATGGTTCTCTAGCTTGCAGGTGGTCTATCATGATACTTTTTAGCCTCCATAATTGTGTGAGCCAATTCCATGAATAAATCCCTTCTCATACATCTATGTAACTATGTTCATCTGTGTATTGTGTGTGTGTGTGTGTGTATGTATGTATGTATGTATGTATGTATGTATGTATCTATCTATCTATCTATCATCCATCATATTAGTTTGTCTCTCTGGAGAACTCTAACATAACGTATGAAATTACTTTGAAAAAATATAAGCAGTTGTTATAGTAGGTATTAATTTTGTATGATGATAAATGCAAGTGTATTTTAGTTAAGTTAAAGTCATAGTAAGACATGAAGAGTAGTCAAGGTAGTTCAATTAAGTTTCTAGAATATATTGTACAATGAATCTTTTTGCCTAATAGATTTTAATATACAAAAACTTCATTTGGAATGAATCTATGTATTGAAAGTCTGAAATCTATTGACTAGATTCTTATAATTTTATCAAGTTTTGAATTATGGGAGAAAAGCTTTAATGTTTAAGGTTAATTATTATATGTCCAAATCATCAGTTTTCTTTCTAGAGAACTACTCTATGTGGATCAATAACTACCAGTCATTTACTTATCATTATCTTCTAGACAGAGTTGAACCAAGTGGTTGCACCAGGAGACGAGTTATATTTATTTGGCTATCTTAACAATGCCTGAATTACATATTCCAGTACCACGTTCTCTCTTGAAATAGTTGTTGTGTTCTTTTTTCAGCAGGCATGTTGCGGGGTGCTATACTTTGTATTTCCTTAAGGTACGTAAGGATCAAGAGTTGCTCCTTTTCACTTATATAATTACAAACCAGAGCTCAGGGATATAAGGACCTTGCTGAAGGTTTCTCAACTAATCAGTCATAACTAAAGTCCAAGTCCCCTGATTCTCAGGCTAATGTATTTTCAGTTGCCCTGTTCAGTTTGTCAGGAATGGAGCAATCACTAAATGGAATAACATTGCAGAGTTGGAACGCAGGAGTTATATTTTTGATGTTGGCAGCAGTGCCCTTGAAACAGTGCACTAATATAGTCATGTTGAGTGGACCATTGTAGTCATGTTGTGCACTTATTTAATCCTAAAGAATAAATTAACTATTCTGGATGCCTTAGTGTATACATATATGTATGTATACATATATGTATAAATGCAGGTGCATATATATGCATACATATATACATATGCATTAATGTTCACGCTCAACATTATTTAGCAATAGCAATAAAAACATAGAAAAATTTAAAATTTGAAGTGCCAACAATTCATAAATATATTATTTACATAGATACGATTAAGATGTCTAGAGTAAGTTATTAGAATGCTTTTGAAATACGTTAAATTGTGAAGGCGAGTCAGATTAATTATTTATTGTAAGTATTCATTGAGTGACTTCTATGTGCTAAACATTGTGGTAAATGCTAGGGATACAACTGTGAAGCAGCATGGTTTCTGCCCTCATGGAGTTTGTTACCTGGTCTGCAAATTTTGAGGTTTTAGAACTAGGCTTCCGAGATCTACCTGCAACCAAATTCCTATATTTATAGCTAGAAAGCCAACTGAGAGTGCTTGATGTCTGACATATGTTAGTTTAAGGGATTTTAGTTTTTAGAATTTTAACAAAATACCATTTACATCCACCTCCTTCCTTGTGTTACTATTTCTCTCCTCATCCATTAAGAACATGGTAGGCAACTTCTCCCCTGTGCCTTACTCACTCAAGCTCCTAGAGACTTTGTGTTTGCCACCACAGTCCTGCCTGGTAACACCAGTGTTCCATTTCCCCTCCCCAGTTATACTCCAATTCTCACAGCTATTTTTGGGGAGAAATTCTGAGATAAAAATTGATTTACTTTTAAAATATTTATGACTTCCAATCTACTTAACTAAACTACAATTCATTATAGTTCACTTTTCCGGAGTGCCTAGTAGGTTTTGGAGACTGTGCTATCAAAAGAGGAATGATTCATAGAGTCCCTACACTGTGCTCAGTATAGAACTGACCATAGTGTTGGTGCTCAATAAATGTCAATTCAATGGATTGAAATGTTAACCTTCCCATGAACATCTGCATTTTGTGAAAGGTAGTCTATCAGGATGGAAATAGAATGATATTTTGAATCAAAGATTAATTTGAATCTCAGTATTTCTACTTACCTTCTAGTGGCCTTTGTTAAGTTCTTTAACTTTTATCAGCCAAAGTGTTTGAATACTTGAAATGGGACTAAGACTATCTCACTTTCAAAGTTACAAGCAATATAGCGTTAGGATTACAATAATGTAGGCAAATAGCCTTAATCATTGCATATAGTAGGCACTTATTAACTTAGAAAAAATGGTTAAAGGAATAAATCTTTAACAGAAACATTTTATTCAGTGTCAAAACTTATGAGAAATATTGACTAAGCCAAGTGTTTGTCAATATGGGAAGAACAGCACTGATATTCACCCCCACTGGCTATGGGCATGGTGTGGATCAAGGTGGAGTATATAAGAATCTTGAGGTATAAGCATTTTATTTTAATAAAACTCATTTTATGTGTTTTGGCTTCTTACAGCAGAAGAAATAAGATAAAGTTCAGCAAAATATTCACCCATTAGAGCATAAACAGGAGGAAGGGTATATTTAGTTTTAAAGCAGGATTGCCTATAAATTATGCTCTATATTCTTTGTTATGAGAACATTCCTAGTGGCCATAAATATGTACACAGGCATAATGGGTGAGATAAGTAGGTTAGAAAATTATCAGTAATGTCTAAGTTGATTTGTGCTGCTGTAACAGAATACCACAAACTGGGTGGTTTATAGAAAAGATACATTTATTTTCTCATAGTCCTGGAGGCGGGGAAGTTCAATATCAAGGTGCCTGCAGCTTTGGTTGTTGTCTGGTCAGGGCTGCTCTCTGCTCCCAAGGAAGGCAGAAGTCAAGCTAGACTAACATGTAAAGGTATTTTTTTTTTTTTTTGTAAGGGCATTAATCTAATTCAGGCAGAAGGAAATTTCACAGTCTAATCACCCCTTACAGGTCCCACTGCTTGATGCTATTATACTGGAAACACCTGAAGTGTGGATGGGATGCATTCAAACGATAGCAAATGTCTTACTCTTTTAGAAAAGTGTTATTTTAGTATTCAGGAATCTTTACTCTCCAAACTGTTTTTTTTTTTAAATAGTAAAAAATAAAGTCCTTGGAATGTTCTGAGTGCAGCTTAATAAACTTAAAAAGTAATTTTAAAGCTGAGCCCTTAGAAGCTCAAGGAACCAGGAGAACTTTAGAGATCCGAGTAGCAGCAACTAAAAGTCAACCTCTTTGAAGAACTATCTTTGAATCATTCAGTTCCAGAGATGATTGGGGCACTCTAACTAACCATGCCATTAAGTTTATATGAGGTACATAATATGCAGTTACTCAAAGAATATTTGAGAATTTTCAAGTATTTTTACGTGTATGTTAGAAAATGTACGTGAGCCAAGTTACTGTAATAACTATACATTTACTTTAAATTAAAATATGCAACTTTAATATTCTTATATCTAATATCATCTTTTCCCACAAAGTAAAATAAAATGCTTGCATATCTCTTGTTGTATTATATCTAATACATGGCCATGGTACAAAACAAATCTGTTAGTTGGACTCCTTCAAAAAGAAGATGCCTATAATTGAAAAGGTGAATGAGGGGAAATAACTCTGAAGGATAGAGGAGAAAAGAGCAGGAGTGAACAATGAGAGCCTTTGGTTCACCATGCAGGTCTCATACCTATGAAAGTAGAAGGATAATTGAAAGTTTCTGGCTGCAGAGGAATTTCAAGAAAGTTTTAACTAGGCTGATGGGGAATCTTCCAGCCAAAATTGTTAAAGAGTTACTAAATAATTACCTTCTAGAGAGGATGGCACTAGCACGACTGTGGTGCTCCATCATTGACTCTGAGCAATTCAGAAATGGTTTTTATATGAGTGTAGTTGTGGATCTGCAGGGCAGTACTGGTGGCTGTTATTCAACTTTGCTCCCTGTATGAGCAGATCTGAGCAAAACATTCCCATGATTGCCACCATTATACAGTAAGAAAAACTAAGAATGTAATTCTCCCCAGTTCCACATTCACTTAATTATCTAACTTGTCATATTTTCCCCAAAAGCAAAAACAAAAAGCTTTCTGTATCTGATGGTATATTCATAATTTTTTTCTTGTGCTTGTGTTCCAAGATTGTTGTTCCTTAACATATCTTACAGATATTTTTGTATCAATTTATTACATATGCTTTATTATTTTTACTTGCTGTGAATAACTTCATTGTATAAAGTGTAAAAAGCACTTTTATTTTGATAATTTTTAGTTATTTTTCAAACTTTTGTTATATTGAACAATGTTAAATAAATTTTAATCTGTTCATGGTTTTTGTACCTATTTGAATATATCTGTAAGATAAGTCCCTAGATGTGGAATCATGTGGTCACAGGTCATTTATTTTAAAATCAAACATTTTATTTGTATGAAATAGTAGATTCCCATGTGGTTATAAGAAATAATGCAGAGAAATTTGCCCCATTTCCATTAATAGTAACAACTTGCCAAACTGAGGTAAAATAAAGCAATTGGGATATTGACATTGATAAAGTCCATCTACCTTATTCATATTCCTCTAGTTTTGCTTGTGCTATTTATATGTTTGTGTCTATGTAGGCATACAGGTACGTATGTATATGGCGGGGGTATTATACATAGTTCTATGCAATTTTATCATGAATATAGATTCATGTATTCAACACATTAGTCTCAAGATACTAAACAGCTCCTTCACCACAAAGATGTCTTGAGTTGTCCTTTTATATCTATACTCACTTCTTTCCCTTACTCTATCTTAATACATTGCAACTACTAAACTTGTTCTCCATCTATATACTTTTGTCATTTCAAGAATGGTATATAAATGGATCATGGAACATGTAACCTATTGGAATTGACATTTTCCATCAGCAAAATTATCTTGGGATTCATATGAGTTGTTGTACACATGAATAGTTGTTTCTTTATTATTGCTGAGTAGTATTGGATGGTATACTTGCACCAGTTTGTTCAATGATTCAATTCTAGACAGGCTTCTGGGTTATTTTCAGTTTTTGGTTACTACAATAAGTGCTTTAAGAAAATTCATGTATAGGATTTTGTGTCAACATACATTTCCATTTTTTTTTTTCTAGAATAAATGCCCACGAGTGCAGTTACTGGGTTGAATACTAATTGCATGTTAGTTTTCTAAGAAACAGCCACACTGCTTTCCATAGTGGTTGTACCATTTTACAGATTCCATATCCCTGCTGGCATTTGTTTTTGAAATTAAGGTTCATTATTTTGCCTGTGGAGATCCAGTTGCTCCAGCACCATTTGTAGAAAAGTCCATCTTTCTTCTACTGGATTGCTTGACATGTTTGTAAAAAATTAGTTTCAGTTTTATATTTGCTTGTGTCTGTTTTCTGGATTATACATTTTCTTCCACTTATTGTGGTCTGTCCTGCCAAGACAAGACATGCTTGATTATTCTAAGCCTTAATATTTGTTCATAATTTTTATTTTAAAATTTTATAAAATTGTCCTCCATTAGACTTATTTAAAATGTCACCAGCAATATATCAAGGTGCCTGTATTGCTACATTTTCAATAATAACAAATATTGTTAAGTTTGTAATAATTATCTAAAATGTAAAATACAATATATAACTTTAATTTTCACTTCTCTTGCTATGAGTAAGATTGAATACATTTTTACAGAGTCATTTATATTTATTTTCTAAGACCTATTTGTTTATATATTTTTACCTTTTTCTGTTGAAATTTTTGCTTTCATTATTTTAAGGACTCATATCAATAATATTAGCATGTTTTATGAGTTGGGTGTATATGTATATACACATTTATATATATCAATTTGAGATGTAACTTCTTATTTTACTGATAAGGCATCTTCCAAAGTGAAGTATTTGGATTTTCATGAAGTTAAATATATTAAATTTTTATTTTGACATTTCTGGTATTCTAATTTCAAGGTATTTCCTTTTACACATGAATTTGACTCTTTGTATGTCAGTCTCTTCACATCCAACACTGAATAATAATAATATAAATGTCATGTGGTTCTCATAAGATTAAAATTAGTTTATGTATATAAAGTTCTTGAAGCAGAGATGGCACACAGAAGGCTTCTGTTTTTTATTATTTTAAAATGCTAAGCTACATAATAAGTTTTAAGAAATTTAAAATTTCCAGAAAACTTCAATGAAAGCATAAAATATAGTGATCTTGAGGATAACTAGTCCATCTATTAGAAATTATATATATATAGATTTTTTTCTTGGAATAAAAAAATGTAGGATTTGAAAATAACAGTGTGGTAGGCAGAATTCTATGATAACCCCTAAAAGACGCCCTATCTTGTATAGCCCTCTCCCTTCAAATGTGCTAGGACCTATGGCTATGATGTATGACTATATGATTGGTATCTTATACAGCAAATGTTAAGGGATCTTACATATTCAATTAAGGTTCTAAGTCAGAGGGCTTTGTGTTAATCAAAAGTGATGTTATCACTGGTAGCCCTGGCCTAATCAGGCAAACCTTTTAAATAGGGCCTAGAGGTCAGAAACTCCTTCTCCTGCTGACTTGGAAGAAGCAAGTCACTATGAATTCTACAGTTGCAAGGACATTTATTTTTGCAACAACGATGTGAGCTTCAAAGTGAATCTTGAGCCTCAGATGAGTCTGTAGGCCTCATTATTATCATTATCAGTATTATATTAGTCTTAGAGACCCTGATGAGACAACATAGCTAAACAGTGCTCACAGCCCCGACCCCTGAAAACTGTGAGATAATAAGTGGGATATGATTTAAGCCATAAAGTTTCTAATACTGTTCTAAGCAGCAATACAAAATGAATACACATACCAGGAGCCAAAACATAAAATGCCTCAAGAGACTTTGCAAAATCTCTTACATAAATAGAGAATTTAATGGATAAAGGTACGATCAAGAAATGTTTGCCTCTAAAATGTATATTATTAGAGTATGTGCTAGTCACATGCTTACATTTCTTTTCCATTATTGTTGCTCATTTCGCTGCTAGTTCTCATACAACTTATTCCGTCTCTTATGATATATCAAGCATTTCAGAGTTAACTGCACTGAAAATGTCAAATGGAATGGATTCAGAGAAGCTTCAAGAGCTCATGCAATATACATCCAACAATTCTGCATGTGTATGCCAACCTACTGTACATCAAGGACTTGACTCTTCACAATGGCAGGCTAATAACCTTCATTACCCTCTGCCATAATGAAGGAAGTTCTGAAGAAGATTTTCAAAAGAAAACAGCAATAACTTGATCTGAGACTTACAGATAAATCAAAGGGAGATAGAGGCAGCATATGTTAGTTAAATAACAAATTTAATTCCTGTCTAATCAATGATCTGTCTATAAACATTAGTTAACCTAAACAGTACTGTTTCCATCAAAGAACTGTAGGACAATCAAATTACAGGTTAGAAATGGTGAGATAGAAATGTCACACAAAAATCTATGCATGTAAAGAAATTTGAGTATTTATATAATTTGTTAGAGATTAAAGATTACATTAATATTATAAAATATATTTAAGATTATAAAGTACATTTGTCTCCATTTTGTTTCTAGAACTTAGGATATTTTAAAGACTGACTTCCAGTATTAAGATTTCAAATACGAATGTAAGTTTGTTGACATCAGTTTCTGGTGTGCTTGAATTCATATTGATTTCTAATTGTAATTTAACCTGGTGAAATGAAATTGAAGGAATGCAGTGAGAAAGGGAAAAAAAAGGAAGGAAGGAAAAGAGGAAAACACCTTTTTTTAAAAATTTTTCCAAACGTATTTTTATCCTGATACGTCAAATGCTCTTTCACAAAGACAACTATTCTATTGAAATAACAATTGTTTTGCCTTAAATAAAACATGGAGGTAATCCATAAAAAATTAGTTCAGGAGGTATGCTGTTTTCACCTAGAACTAAAATAGTTTCAGTTTCTAAGTTCCTTCTTGAGGTCACATTTGATTATAGTGGTTTCACTAGGGTGCAACCAGGGTTCTGTACTCAG
Source organism: Mandrillus leucophaeus (assembly GCF_000951045.1). Lineage (NCBI taxonomy): Eukaryota > Metazoa > Chordata > Mammalia > Primates > Cercopithecidae > Mandrillus > Mandrillus leucophaeus. The sequence continues at coordinate 326,285 of NW_012100210.1, read as the reverse complement.
TTGAACTTTGAAGAAAAATTAATAAGTGGACTGTCTATGGACTATTTCTGTTTATATTTATAATCTTTTACTGAACAACTGCTATGAAAAGGTTTATTTTTATAATTTAATTTATTTTTCCCTTTTAAGCATATTTTATTTATATGAGCCGGAGAGTGTAAAATCAAAAGCATTTGATTATTCTGTAGTGTTTATGATACAATATATGGCTCAATAAATTCAACATATGCAAAGTTGATGAGAAAGAGAAAATGTGTTTTTGTTTATTTAATTTGGAAGGTGGATATGTGGCCATAAAATTCATACTAAATTCAGAAAATATACATTAAATCATCACTTCTTTGTTGTCGATTCAGTCACAATTGTTTACTTTGTGAGCATACAAGAAAAGGAGGAGGTGGAAAGATAGCAATTCTTTACTAAATCAGCAAAAATTGAGTAAAGCATCTATTTTATATAGAATGGGAGAGTGTACACATGCTATTTCAATTCAAGAATAATTTTTACAAATATTCTGTTATAATTTTATTTTTTGGATTAAATTTTATCAATTTTAATTAATTATCTCCTTAGAGTCATAAGAATATGAAGCAAATATATATACAACAACTGAATCCTAAGGAGCAAAAGAAAAGATACAGCTATTAATCAAGGCTAATCTTCATATAATATGGTGTGAAGAATTCCAAGAACCTTTATTATAATGAAAAATGACAAATTATAATTCTGTCCCAATGTATTCCTGACTTGAGTAAACATCTTCCAATGACTGAAACTTGTCATAGCTTCTTCTGTTGTTAGTGGTAATTTTAGACACTCTAAAGCATTAAAGATGAAGGTATTGCTGTTCTTTACCAAATCTGGGACAGCCCTGGTAGTACAATGTAGACTGGAGAAACTGGGAAATTTTCCAGGTGAACATTGGACAACTGTGCTCAATATGGAGGGTTCTATGTTCATTAAAAACAAAAACAAGCCAATATGGACAATAGAGTAATATTTATTGGGAGGGAGTGTTTAAAGGATGTCAGGAATGTATTCCATCCTAGGTTTATGGTTTGTTATAGAAGAAGTCTTCAGAAACATGTGCCTCCTGATTTTTATTGTATGTTTATTATTTCTTTATATGTCTATATCTGTGCTAAAATGTTAATCCAGCGAAGGCAGTGACTTTATCTGCTCATCCTTGAATCGGTCTTAGTGTACTCAAAGCAATTCTCAAAATTTTCACCTGGGATATAAGTTATTCTACACTTGTACAAAAGGCAAGTCTTCAAACATAAAAGTAAAACCATGTTAACATGACTCAAGGAAAATACATTCCTAATTCTCAGCCTGACAATACATAAGTTGCCAGTGCATTAGGAGGCAGTGTAATGTAGTGGTTCTGAGGTTAAACTTTCTGTATCTGAATCCCAATCATACTCTTTTAAACAGCTTAATCTTCCCATGCCTCATTTCCCTCATGTATAACCTTCTGATTAAAAATGTAAGTCAATGAGTTAAACACATCATCAAATTGTACACAGTGGGGAATTGCTCGAGTTGAGTTGTTCTGTCACAGTACATATCGGTACCAGCATGTTTTGGGATATTTTCTGAATTATACATAGTTAATGAGTTAACTTCTATGAGAGCATTGCTTATCTTGTACTTCCATATAAAAATTCAGAAATCTTTCTGGAAAGCATCAGAATACTTTGTAAACCAAATCAAAGAGTTAAAATTAAATTATAGCTGTATTCATTACTTGTGAACTTCTTTATCAAACATCGATACCACTCTCTGACCAGACTGTTATTATACATCTCCAGTCATTAAACATGCTAGAAAATGGCCAGAAACAAATCCTTGGTGCACCTGGGCATGGCTTTGCTACTGCAGTCTAAGAGAAGTGTTTTTGTAGTAGTAGAATCTTACGGACATTTGTGTTTGTGTTGCTTGAATAATTCTTAACATAGAGATGACAAAATGAATATATTTTGCTAACATGGCAAATCTTATACAACAGAGTCAGTGAAACTTGATACAATTAGAAATTTCAATGACATCAGTTGCACAACTTCATTGAAGTGTGTACAACTGCACACTTCAATGAAATTCCTTGTTCTTATTAGTTAGATTATTTGTTCTTTTGTTTCCCTATCCCTTACATAAGGTGAAACAAGATGCTATGTTATGAAAGCTTATCCTCATAAAATGTGCTTGATGAGTCAACTGATGTTGATGACTCTAGTTACTAATATGTGTGAAGTAGGTAAAGAAGAAAGTGATCACAGAGCAGTTATTTTTCTTTGAAAAAATGTGATTAATTTGAAAGGAATCAATGTGTTCAGTTATGTCAGGGATGTCTCTAGGAAGCCTAGATAATCAAGGCTGCTTTTTAATTGGCTACAAAAAGCAATTGGGATATTTTGTGTCTAGGGAAAGAAAGTATCATGATCATACAAATGTGTGTTGTACCATCATGCACATGCTATTTTGACTTGCAAAGGAATTCAAAATACTAATTTTCTACATATAGTGCATGGAACAATATATATTATAAGTATACTGTGAACTACTTTCTCATTGGAGGTTTTGTCAAAGAAACAGTTACCCAAACAAATGATCCTTTGAAAATCAAATGTGAAGTGGCTCTCCTGTGGTGAGATAATCACTAACATTGTTTTGAAACAGGTAAAAATTATATTTTAGTTTATGACCTATCAAAAAAGAAAGCTGATTATTCTGCTAGAAAATATGGTAAATGAATTTTTTTATAAGTGAGGTTAATAAATATATAAAAATTAGTGGGAAGAACAGACTAGGAAACAAAAAGAAACTGTAAACTATATTTTAAAAAGAACTGTTTTGATAAAGCACTTCAAAAGTATATTTAGCTCCATTTTATTTTTCTTGAAAAAGCATTTATTTTAGAAAAGGAAGTACTGTTCATTGTATTTGATGTGACAGTATTTCTGGATCCATTTCATTTTAATTGCTCAGTGATGGTGATTGATATACCAGTCTATCCTGGAATCTGAATACATTTTGAATTAATAAAGCTCAAGTATTTGGTTTATTAGCTCTATTTCATAACTAGCAAAATAACTATTTACATGGGAAGCTGGCATGTTCTATTTTAGAGTATGTGCATACAAATTACCACCCTCAAAATAAAGCATTCTTTACCCATCTGTCCAAGCGGGTCAGTATATCTGTTTTCTAAGATGTCAAGCCTAGGAGCCTTCTTACATTCAAAGGGCGAGTACCATGTGCTACTGAAACCCACACTGTTCATACAAACCTTCAGCTCAACCAAGTCTTTGTTGTGTCTGCCACCACTTTCTTCTCACTATTACTGAAACATAGCACTGTTAATTTTGTCAAAGAGTAGTACTGGTTGTGACAGATTTGCTATATGAGTTGTAACACAGATCTACCGCCTTGAAAAGTAGCCCAAGTACCAAAATTTCCAAGAGCTCATCTCTTCACACTGCCATAGGCTCACATCCCAGGATTGCTGGTAGGGCTGAGCCACTTGCTTCAGTCGTGCATACATCAAGGATTAACGATTTCCTTCTCAGGCTTTTGTGGATCCTTCAGGTTCTGGGAAGGAATATTTGTTCTAAACCCATTATTTGTCAACTGCCTTATAGCACAAAATTGTCCTGGATTCCCTACATAACAGTGCATTAGATTTATTTAGAGTGTGAGAGAAAGAAAAAAGAGAAGGGGAGAGAGAAAACGCGAGAGAGCAAGCACGTTCTCAGGTAGGCTAGGAATGGGCATGATTCATAGTTTGCAATTTCATGAACACCAAAAGGTCCTCTTTTCATTACCAGTCTGGATGCAGGATCAACTATTATTTCCTTCTTTAACTCTATGATCATTTTTCATGCTTCCTTTTTTTTTTTTTTTTTTTTTTTGTTCTATCCCTTTGTTTCAATCACCTGGTTCAATCTGATGGATAGTAATACTTTAGAATATTTGGGATGAGCAATTGGGATGAACATTCCTTCATATCAAAAGACCTCTGGGCTCCTTAGTCATGCCAACCCTCTCCTTTTCAGGGAAATTTAAAATCTGCTAGTTGATACTTTTCTTAAGAAACAAAATAGTATGGCTTGGAATGGTGGTTCGTGCCTGTAATTCCAGAGCTTTGTGAGGACAAGGTGGGAGGATTGCTTGAGCTTAGGGGTTTGATATCAGCCTGGGAAACATAGCAAAACCCTGTCTCTACAAAAAATACAAAAATTAGCTGGCCTTGATGGTGTGTGCCTGTAGTCCCAACTACTTGGGTGGCTGAGATGAGAGGATCACTAGAGCCCAGGAGATCGAGGCTTCAATGAACTATGATGGCACCACTGCACTCTAACCTGGGGACACAGAGTAAGACACTGTCTCATTAAAAAAAAAAAAAAAGAGAGAGAGAGAAGGAAGGAAAGAAAGGGAGGGAGGGAGAGAGGAATGAAGGAAGGAAGGAAGGGATGGAGGGAAAATAATATATTCTGCCTTATTGGACCCAATATACTGTTTGCCTTTGAAATAGGAGAATCATTCCCATTATATGTCAAAAAAAAAAAAACAAACTAGCAACTACCTAAAGAAAAGTAATAAAATATGTATGGCAATTCTAAAAGTAGTTCTTTACTTCTTTAATGATAGTTAGCAATGCAAAAGTAGAAAAGCCATTGACCCAGTTAACTTTAAAAATGTTTAAGACACACACTTTTTATATACTATTATTGTTGTTACTATTATTTTAAAATTAAATATAATTTTTATCATTTTATAATTTTCTTAAGTGATGTTTTAAAAAGAAATGAGAAATTTTGAAACAAATTGCTAGAAAGGTTAAGACTCACTTGTCTGGCTCTGCTTAGGACATTTGCAACACTTTATAAAATGAATTAGAAAATTAATATGATTTGACTCAGTGAATAAATATATGAATAAACAGAATTTACATATTAAGAAAAGCATACAAATATTATCTGAAAAGATTCCCTGTCTGTGAGTTTGATGGGAGCCTCATACCCATTTTTTTAAATCTTGCTAAAAACTATTCAATGTTTTTAGAAGCATAGTCAATAACTGGCATAAAAATTATAACAAGGAATAAGCAATTTGCAAGGTTGAAGATATATATTTTAAGCCAGGGGAGGTCAACATGACCTATTCTCCTCTACTATCTTTATTAGGGCTTAGAAGTGAAGTATCGTTATCCTTAAGTTAGTGCTATTTTCTGCTCGGGCAGTTGAGACTCTGAGTCAGACATGCTCTCTCATGAACCTCTCAGTCCTTATATTTAATTGAGATGATCTCTGTAAGCAGAATGGACTTTCCCATACCACAATAATCCATAAAGATAGTGTTCTTCTGTATCAGGAGTGATAAATAGTTCATATATGTAATAAATACAAAGTTCCCTGACTTGGGTAAGAAAAAGTCTTTCTGGGAGAAAATAAAGACCTGCACAGAGCAAATTACAACAGTGCTGGAGGATTAGGATACTATTTAGAACCTTCATATTCTGCCTCAAATTTATTCTGCTTATCTTGTTTTACAATGACTCATAATACTCCTGTACCCTTAAGAATCATATCGCAAGAATTTTTGCTTAAAATAACTGAGAAGCTTTAGGATAAACTTTAGGATATCTGCCACTAAATAAATTGCCTTTATGTACATGTAAAATTAATTTTAATATATAATTAACTGTATGCTCTCAGAATTCCAAACCAATTTCCTTTGTGCTTGTGTTAATTTTACATGAAACTTTAAGTGACATTTCAAATTATATTCAAATCTCAGTCTGTGAATCAAAATGAAACATCACGTGTATTGAAAGCCTTTTTATGCAAGGTGAAATATCCACTGGCTGTCCTTTATGTGGCAGTGGTTTAGCATCCTGGTTACCTACCATTTAATTAGAGTGTGGCATTCACTTAGTTCTCTGTGTCTAGCGTCATTAAAAACATGAAAATTTACCACCAAAAGAAAGAAAATATTTTCATTCAGGTGTAATTCAAATGCCTTAACAATTTAAAAATTCTTACCTCTGTCGTTGTATTGTGTGCTCAAAATAGGAATACAGTTTCCGTTTGGTAAGCTCTGATTGACTTATCTTTCATTATACATGGTCTTACTCCATAAAAGGACTACCTTGTCTGATAACATTTTCACCAATTATAGCACTCCTTTGTACGAAGGCATTGTTTCCAGAAGGCCCCTGTTAAAATGCAAATACGCCATCTGGCAGGCTTTTACCTCATTAGCTCTCACCATCACAGCAGGACATATTATGTATCATATTAGATATGGAAGAGACACTGAGCTGATGAACTCTGACTAAGAGAAGATGGTTGGAAAAATCCCAAGTAGAGAGGGTGCTTTGGGATATCGCCTAAGGGCAATAGAGCAGAAAGAGGAGAGTAAGATGCATGGTGAGGCAACTGCATTTCCAAGTTTGGCATCTCATCCAGGCCCTGGCTGTGATGGATTCACAGAAACACAGACTGCCAGAGCTGGAAGAGAATTTTGAAAACATGTAATCAAACACCTTTACCTTACAGATGAATAACCTGAGCCTGCAAATAGCTAAAGGCTCCTCTAAGTGCCCCCAGCTAGATTCTTATCATTAGTTCTTGAAGCCCAGAGGACCAGCACTTACCTAATGCCTTAGCACTTCACAATGTGTAAAGCTGCATAATTATTCGTATGTAATTTCGTGTATATACTTACTGAATTTTATTTTCAACCACTACATTGAAATTCCTTACATTTTCTTGTTTCTTTCCATGGAAGCATCTAGAGTGGCAATCAACCCTGCTCCAGTCACTGCTGCCCAAAGTCAATCTCACAGCAGAAGTAAAGTTTCGTTAAGAATTCAGAGACCCTAAGCTCCTAGTCAACCCTGCCCAGATGACTGGGTGTTAAAGTGTTTAGAAAAATTTCTCCAGAGATCATAATCCCAAACCCAAGTCCTGACATGGAGACATAGTCTTGTGTTAGGTCTGGAAAACTAACTTCCTCCCAGATTCTGACTGCAGCATTTGTGACTGTAAATTTTCAATATGGGGACATGAAATGAAAGCCTGATGCCTAAGCTTACTTCTCAGAGCTGTATTTTGTAGGTGAGACTTTATTTCTGCAGGTGAATAGAAAATATTTTCTACTAATATTTGAACAGAAGCAGGACATTCATAACTGAAGAAATAGCATGGCTCGAATTTTGAGGCAGGGATAGATAAGATTTCTCAAGAAATACTCAGTAAACTTTTGAGATGCTGACATGCTTTAACCAGAAAAAAAAAAAAAAAATCGGGGTTTTCCTCAAAAGCCCTAATTTCAAATATTCATTTCCAATGTCCATACTTGGTTTGAAACTTAACACTTTTTTTTTCTTATTCTAAATTAACAAACTCTACCTGTGGAAGCTATAGTAAGAGAAATATTGTATTATGAAATACAATATTAAGAAAACTATAACAGCCTCCTCTACTACCTTTTTTTTTTTTTTTTGAAACAGGGTGTCCCTCTGTTACCCAGGCTGGAGTACACTGGCACAATTTTGGCTCACTGTAGCCTCGACCTTTTGGGCTCAAGCAATCCTCCTACCTTGGCCTTCCAAGTAGCTGGGACTACAGATGCTCGCCACCACGCCCAGCTAATTTTTTGTATTTTTGATAGAGATGGGGTTTTGCCATGTTGCCCAGGCTGGTCTCAACCTCTTGAGCTCGGACAATGAGCCACCAAGCCCAGCCACCTCTGCGGCAATTTCATCATCTAGAAAAAACTCTGTAAACCTCATGTTCTATTTCTGTGCAAGATTGTTAGCTATGAATTCAGAAGTTCCTCTGTCCCCTTCTTAACTCTTCTCAGAGAAGCTGAGAATACATTTCCCCAGATTCCTTTCTCTCTGTGAATTCAGGTTAGAGCTTTACAAGTAAGAGGGACTGACAGGAGCTTTTAACAGCAGAAGAAAATGAGAGGCCATTATTCCTTGGAGAAAGTGGCAAAGAGACTCAGGAGCACACAGGAGATTGAAAATGGCTTTCCCAGTGGGCATCGAAGAACTACCCACTTGGCTGCTGTTGACTGAGATAATTGGTTAGAGTTTCTCCAAGATTGAGAATTGCAACAGCTCCTTGTGGAGAATGTCAACCCTAAAGTGAAATCTTTCACACCTGTAATTCATAGAGTGCCTTCTGTTTCCTTGATTAAATTCTGAGCATACATTTTTCTTTTATTTGGTATTTATATATATATATATATATATATATGCATTTTTAATACTCTGGTTTCATTTATGAATATTAAATTATATACTATCATTAAATGTTTTAATGATTACATACAATTGTATTTAATAATTTGGGGGTGTTTAACCATTCTCCATATTGGGCAGTTAAGAATATTCTATTTTCAATTGTATTAAAAATGTTGAAATTCACAAAAGCTAACAAATTTTGTCTACACTTGTGATTATTTTATTAATATATAGTTGTAAACAAATTTACTGTGTCAAAAAATAGAATCATGCTTTAAGGCATTTGATATCTATCACTTTTTTTTGCTTAGAGAGATCATATAGATTAAATTTTCATTAGCAGTGTTTGACCGCTTTTATTATTTTATTGCATCATTAATATGAAGTAACACGTGGAACTTTTCAGACCATGTATTCTGATACCTAGTTTGAAAAACATAGCCAGCCAACCCTTGTGTTTTGCACAAAGTAGATGTGTCATAGATATCTGATGACAAAATAGAATCTCAGCAGAGCCTTTGCTGAGGAAATAATATATTTTAAAACTGATACAATGTTCAGTTTGCACCCAGGAGTTTCAAAAAGCCAACAAAAATATTTTCCTCAGTTAAAGAGTTGGAAGTTCCCATTGAATGTTTCTTTTCAGTAGCACATTACTAATGACTCTAATTATCAAGGCATTTGGCAACAGTTTCCAGAAGAGCAGGCTGGTTCGGGGGGGCCTTACAAGGAGAATACAGTGTGGAGCACCAGATGCAGCTGTAGCCAAGAAGGCTTTAATGGCATGCATTAGGTGATAACATATAAACCTGGTATAAGTGCTACCTATAGATTTTAAGTAAAATGTTCAGCCTGTTATCCCTTTGAGTAGGAGTGTAAGACCTTGAGCAATAATCTGGGACCCTAAAAAAAGAAAACCATCAAGATTTTTCCTGTGGCTGTAGTTCATTTCCTGCGGGTTTGTAATATATCAATGCCCTGAAAATAGTCTATGCCTGTTGTGGTGAGTCACAAGGTTTAAAGTTAAAATAGAATGGAGAGCAGCTATAAGCCAAGATGAGAATAGAAGAGGTCCTTTAAATGTATCTCAAAGACAGTTTCACAAATATGCCATAATTCCTCCAATAAAAAATAAACAAAAAGAACAAAAAGTAGTATTAATTAGATTGGAATTCAATAACCAGGAATACACACTTTGAGCCTTGAGAAAGGTGAATATATAATCAGAAATAGTGATTGCACGTGGAACTACAAAACTAGTAAATTTCTAAGTTGTAAAATTCTTGTCACTTATTTTAAATACTTTAAAAAAAATGTATGGCATCACTTGAATATTGCTACCATAAAATGTGCATAAAATAATGAAATAATGGATTAAAGTTTAATTTAATATATGCAAGCAAAGTTATATTTTGATAACTTTGTCTCTAATCTTCATCTCTTCTTACTGCTTATTCTGTGATGTTTGCTTCACACAGTTTAATCTGCACCAAAACTCTTTGAATCTTACAGTACCAAGTTATTGGTCCAAGTGCTCACATTTTCCTACAAAGAGAGGGCTATAAATTGTAACTCATAGCCTCCTCAATCACCTGATAGAAAAGGGCCTGTGATAAATTCAAACAAAAGCCAATACATTTTTTCTTTGGATACCATTTCTGCCAAAATTCTCATTTTTTTTCCTTTTCTTTTTCTTTTTTTTTTTTTTTTTGAGAGGGAGTCTCGCTCTGTTGCCCAGGCTGGAGTGCAGTGGCGTGATCTCAGCTCACTGCAAACTTCACTTCCGGTATTCACGCCATTCTCCTGCCTCAACCTGCCGAGCAGGTAGGACTACAGGCGCCCACCACCACGCCCGGCTAATTTTTTGTATTTTTAGTAGAGATGGGGTTTCACCGTGTTAGCCAGGATGGTCTCGATCTCCTGACCTCATGATCCACCCGCCACGGCCTCCCAAAGTTTTGGGGTTACAGGCGTGAGCCACAGCGCCCGCGACCGCGCCCGGCCTGCCTTTTATTTATGCATGGAAAGTCAGATAGATAGGTAGAGAATAGATAAATATACACACAGCTAAAGATGAGCGTCTTTTAAACATTTTAGTCCAAAATTTCCTTTCTATTTTATATTATTTTTTGAATAAGAGTGAAAAAGGCTCTTCCTCCTTGACTATCCTCATCTCTCCCCATCTAGATTTGATTTAATTTTAGTTTTGAGCTGTCTTTGTTGCATTTTCTGTAAAATGAATTAAAATTCCTGAATGATTGATAAATCTTATTTTTGGGAGGATCCCCCGAATTTTAGCCTGTATTTCATTTCAGAAACTTTTTAAGTTTACCTTAGCAAAATAATTCCCTAGCACTTCCTTGGAATCTTATTTGGAACAATTAATTTAAAATCAAATTTTAAAAATTGTGCAAAAATATACCATCACCCAGAACAAGGTACAGAATCTACAAGGCCCATTGAAAAATGGACATGCAAGACCCCTTGTTAAGTAATTATTAAGACAGCAGATAGCAACTGTAGTGAGCCATTAAGCAAAGCATAGGCCCTTCTAAGCATGGGGTTGTATGCAGCTCCACAGTTTGCATAGCATGAAGCTGGCAATGCAATCACCTATGGAAGAATGATTAAAATAGAGAAGTTAAAAGACTTTATATGAAGGTGGTCATTTTGAAAAATCATGTAAAATGGAAATCAAAATTTGTTTCCCTGTTGCATTCGGATAAATGGTCTGTGTTCCACAGCCATGAGTCAGAAATGTCAGTGCATTTTTCAATTACATATTCTGGTCACTGGCAAACAGGATTTCTCAACCAGTATTGGCATTTGGACTGGATAATTCATTGTTGTGGAGGGCTGTACTGTTCATGGTAGGATGTTTAGCATCATACCTGCCCTCAATCAAGCAGCACCCATCCCTTCTCATCTGCCAAAGTCTTGACAACCAAACATGTCTAGAGACATTGCCAAATATCCTGTTGGTGGAGAAATCACTGAATCACTGTATTTCAAAATTTTCTTTTTCCATATAATGGAATATTTCACACATAAAAAAATAGGGGGAATAGTATAGCAATCCTCCTGCATCCAATGCTCAGCTCCAACAACCATCAATGTTTAACCTTTCTTTGAACCGCTGTTTTAGAGACTACTTCATTTTCAGGTTTCTCATTCAAGATGATCTCTGGGGGTATTTGCTGAAATTCACATTTTCCATGGTTGGATTTCAAAGATTCTAATACTGTAGGTCTTGAGTAAATCCCAGGAAAATGCACTTAATATAGACAACTGAAGACTACAATTTAGCTACTCTAACTTTACACTTAGAAAAATACTGATACATAGATGAATCAGTGTAAGTAGAGCTCTGTAGTTAGGTGAGTAGAACTTAATGATGGTTGCTATTGTCATGTTTACTTAGGACAACACACACATATGGCCTCTAGATTAATGTGCAAGTCTTCAATTCAATTTGCTTTTGTAGACACAGACACAATCTGCTTTGCAATTAGGTAAGCACCCATCTGGCAGAGTGAAAATTTTCAGGCTGTAGAATAAAACAGGTAAAGATTTTTCTTTGTCAGTGAGACTACATAAAATAATGATCAGCTAATGAAAGTACAATAGGACTGAGCCTTCATAATTTTCAGGATGAACTGGAATAGATGGCCTCATTGAAATGATACCTGATGCCAGATTATTAAGGGGATTTCCCATTTCTTTCTGACTAAACTTCATTAAATATTTTTTGAGCACAAACAAGGTCAAATGTCTGAAGGCAAGCTCAATAAATTCATCTCATTACAGAGAAAAGTACTAAAATTTTGGAAATTAATTTTCATATGATTGATACAGTTTTCTAACTTGTTTCCAGATGTTTCAGATTCCATGCTGTGGTATGTTGAAAAGACTGGTAGACAGCAAAAACAACAGGGAGTCCGTTTTGTTTTGTGTGTCCTTCCTACTTTTTCCATTAATCTATGAGTCTCTTTTAGTATATTTCTGCCTCAGAGATTCTGTTCCCAGGTTCTGCCTTCTGAACCAAATATCTAGAATGTCCTAATTTAGGAAGGCAAATATCAAGTCTGAATAATATCAGTCAATGAATAAATCAAATACCAAAGTTTTAGATTTATTTCACTTTTTACCCTAGCTCCTCTCAGCCACTGACTAGGCAATCCCACCTCCTCCCATTTTTATCTAGGCTTCAAGGAAACCAATCCCAACAAAGTCTTTGGTAAAGCTCCTACTTGCATCTCATGCTCACCTAGAAGGAGCACATATTTAAACCAGGATTGTTACAACCTTCTTTTTAAATAGTCTTTCTAAAGGAGATGAGCTCTACAGGAAACTAAGATCAGTTGAAAAGAACAAGTAAAAACTAGGGATGAAAAATATTATCATTCTCATCTCATGAAAGTATCTTGCATGTATCTTGAAATAGCTTTAGAAAGTGTTTAGAAAGGCTTATAGTATCCTGAGAAAGTGTTTCTGTTGAAAAATATGAACTTTGTTCTCACAATTAGCCATGCCTTTGCACAAATCTATCAATTTCAACTCGTTTTCATTATGTTTCTTTGACTTCTTCCAAGATATCTATATATGTATTCATCAAGGCTCATTTTCATTGAATCTATGAATGTCATCCATTGAATGAAATACTTCCTGAGAAAATATATAGCTAGACATAGAATTTATAGAGCATAACATGACAAAATCTGAGCATGAGGGGGTATCATTTTTGTTGAAAATATTTGTTCTTTCTTGCATTTGATTTATATAATGAAGACTTATAATTTTTTAAAACCACCTCCAATTTAGGGTGTTAATCTGAATATCTCAGCAACAATCCATCATGAGATTTGAAATATACATACCATTCAGAATAGATAAATTTGTGCAGGCTAGTCTCTGAATATGTATTTCACAAATACAAATTTTATAAACATACATTTAAACTTTTCACACATCCTTGGAACAATAAAGAATTGAAAGACATGCCCAAAGTGGGAAAAAAATGTAGATTTGGCCGTATTGCAAGGCTATCCTGGTATAGATAAATTTTTCAAAATACCTTCACATTGTTACAGGTGGGAGTTAGTACTTGAGCTTACATGAAAGTCTTGCAAACAACAGAGAGAATGTTAACAACATGATACAATAATTTGTACTTGGATTGAGTCTGAGATAGGACCTAGTATGACCTAGTCTGACCACAAATATAGATGCTGTCCCATATAAGACTTAAGAGATGCAGAAGTTTGAATGGGAGACGAATTCCCCTATATGCACTGCCATCTTGTATACTCTTATGTGTTGGATTAATTGTTCTCCTTGATCCTCATGCCCATGGATGTTATGAACTCAATTATCCAACTTTCTAATAATGCACATGGAAGGAAACTTCCTTGAAGCTCAAAAACAATTTAAGGTGCTTTGCCAGATTGCCTCACTGCAGAACTTTTCTCAGGCTGTATGACCCATATTTTTTGCTTTCTAAGATTAAAAAAACTCTAAGTTTTACTACATTCTCAGAAGCTTTTAATATATAAATGCTTAATTTACATTACTAATATTTTTAATGGTGACTCTGCCTATCACTTTTACATTAACACATCACTTTTATAAACATGAGTCTTATTTTATTTCTCAAAATGTCCTGTGAGGTATAGAGAGCTATTATTATCTTCATTTTACATATGGTAAAATTTTGTCTAAAGGACATTGCCACTTCCCTAAGAACACACATATACACTCAGTAAATAACAGAGGATAGACTTAGCCCAAGTCTGTGGATTCTGGTTAAGTGTTCTTTCCGTAACTCCAAGCTACCCCTTTGCACTACTTGTGTTTTAGGGGTATGGGAAAAAGATTACACCTGAGAGATTGACTATGTAACTAAAAAGAAAGTTTACAGCCACTCAGAAGAGTTAGAAAGTGTATGAATATCCACTACACTAAAATGGGGCAATTAAGTTGTTAATTGTTAATCTGGGAGTAAAAGAAGATGTAAAAACAGAAGCAAAGATTAAAGTGATGCATCTACAAGCAAAGGGCTGCTGGTAGTCACCAAAAGTTGGAAGTAGCAAGAAACAGATTCTCCTAGAAATTCCAGCAGATGTATGACCTTGTTCACACATTGATTTTGTCTTATTCAAACTGTGAAATATAAATTTATTTTGCTTTAAGCTACTAAGTGTGTACTAATTTGTTACAGTGGCAAAATGAAAGTAACATTTTGATACCAAGAAGTGAGATACTGCTGTAACAAATACCTAAAAAGGCGTAAGTGCCTTTAATAACAGTAGTGAGTAGAGGTTGAAGGAATTTTGAATTGCATGGTAGAAAAAGTCTATGTTGACTTTAACAGACTGTTGGTAGAAATATGGATGCTAAAGACTGCACCAGTGAGGGCTCATAATGAAGGGTGGAATATGGTGGAGAAAGCCTGTTTTGTCTAAGACTGTGTCTCTGTGTGTGTGTGTGTGTGTGTGTGTGTATTTCTCTATATATAATTGACTATATTACTACTACTATATTAGTAGAAATATGAATATTTGGTTATTTGGTGAGGGCACAGAAGGAAATGAGAAGCATGTTATTGAAAACTGGAAGACAGGTAATCCTTGTGGTGTAGTGGCAGAAAATTTAGCAAAATTGTATCCCACAGTTGTGCAGAGGTCAGAATTTGTAAGCAATGAATTTATATATATTTAGCTGAGGAAATTTCTAGGCAAAGTTTAGAAGGTGCATATTGGTTTCATCTTGATGCTCATAGTAAAATGTGAGAAGAAAGATAAATTGAGAGAAGACTTTTAAACAGATGATACCAAGGCTTGATGATTTGGAAAATTCTGTCTTTCCAGTTTGTAAAAGATCCTAAAATCAGGAGCTCCACTGTTAGGAAAGCCTGTTCTGACAATACAGTCAGTGTTGTGGCTGGACTATCATTGCCTAAGGCTTCTAAAGTTTGAAACGTTTAGAGTATTTTCTCACAGAGAGAAAAATTTTTTAAGAGAATAAGCGTATAACTTATTCATCCACTCAACTGTATCAGTAGAAATTAGGAATAAGGATGGAATTTTCCAGGTAAGATTTGATCTACCTGTGTAAATAAAAATTTATATTTATTAATTCATGGCTGACATGACCATATATTTTTTCAATGCATTTTGGCTGTAGATTATTTCAGAAATAATTTCTGATAAAATGTTAATTTTAGAATATGTTTACAATTATAGAAAAGTTTCAAAGATATTACAGAGAATTTTCATACACCATACACTCAGTTTCCTTCATTGTTAACATCTTAGGTTAGTATGGTATTTTTGTCACAATTAACAAACCAATATTGATTCATCATGACTAACTAATATCACTCTTTATTCATATTTCTTTGGTTTTTACCTAATGATCCCTTTTTCTGTTTCAGGATCTCATCCAATGTACTGCAATACAATTTAGTCATTAAGTCTCTTTAAACTCCTTGAATTTTCTATTCCTCACCCATTTTTCCATTTCTAATGGCCCTGATACTTTTGAAGATCCCTGGTCACGTATTTTTTAAAAGGGTCTTCAGTTGGGTTTTATCTTATGTTTTTCTCATTATTAGATTGGGATTATGGGTTTTAGGAAGACCACAGAGATAAAATGCATTTTTTCATCACATCCTACCAAGTGTACATTTTATTAAGATGACTTAGCACTGCTTATGTTGACCTTGATTGCTCCATTGAATATTTACTCTTTTTATCCCCTTTTCTCATATTGAACTCTTTAGAAGAAAATCACTAGGCACACCCTACATGTAGGGAGTGAGACTTGTACTTCACCTATGGATGGCTGCATATCTACATAAATTATTTGAATTCTTTTGCATGGAATATTTGTCTCTTTTTTAATTTTTTAAAATTTACTTTTTAGTTTACATCAGTATGAATTCATGAATATTTATTTTCTACTTGAGCTTATAGTTCAATGCTGCTTTACTTTTTTGTTGACCAAATTTGTCCATAAGGTATAATTTCTATTGGCTCCAGTATCTCTTTGACATAGCAGCATCACTGTGATATTTTTGAATAATTCTTACCTTATGGAACTACATAATGCTTCAGGCTTATCTCAGTTATTTCCTGCCATAGCCCTAGGATCAGTCATTTCTCTAGAAAGTTCTGATTTTTTTTTTTTTTTTACTGTTGTTGCAGAATGTATTAGAAATTAATCCCTATGTACTAGATGTGCTTAGTGATATGGGCGTCATAGTTTCTAGGTCCTCTCGGCTGACAAATCAAGAAAATATATGCATGGATATTAACCTATAAATATACATGTATTAATTTGATAAGGCTGCCACAATGAAGTTCCAAAGACAGGTGGCTTAAACAGCAGAAATTTGTTTTCTCACAGTTTTGGAGACTAGATGCCCAAGATCAAGGTGATGCCCAGGTTGGTTTGCTGTAAGACCTCTCTTCCTGGCTTGTAGATGGCTACTTTCTTGCTGTGTCCTCACATAGTCTTTCCTCTATGTGTGTGCATACACAAACACAGTGCATGCAGAAAGTGGGAGGTGCAGAGAGAGAGATCTTGTGTCTCTTCCTTTTCTTATAAGAAAACCAGTCCTATTCGATTAAGGCCCACCCTCATAACATCATCTAACCTTTATAACCTCTTTATAGGCCTTATAGCCAAACATAGTGACATTTGGGAATTAGAATTTCAGCATAATTCAGTACAAACCAGGCCATGACTCTCTGTTTTGGTGATTCAAATTAGATTTATTTCCACGAGACCTGGAATTCTCTCACTTATACAGATAGAGTAAGAATTTAGTAGATTGCTCATCTGTTTTCTTTCTTTTTCCCCCTCGTTGAAACTCTGTATCAACTAGCGATGCTATATGTCTCTGTCAGTCAAACTCTTCTGATTACTGCTTTAACTCTCCTATTTATCATAGTAACCACAACTACCTTGTCTTTAGCTTTTGCCACTCTGGCATCTAATTACCTCTATTGCATTTTGAAATTCCAGTTCAGTGGCAGTAGCTTCCACTTTAATTTCAGACCTGCAAAGAAGACGACCACAGAAAATGAGTAGCACTGTTACTGGTTTGTAAGGGAAGAATATGTTTAGCGTGTTGAAGATTGCAAAACTTTCTTCCAAAGTGGCGGTACCATAATGCATATCCACTGACAATAAATGAGCACTCTTGTTCCATATACTCTACCATCAGTTGGTATTGTTAGTTTTTTGGATTTCATGCTTTCTAATAGATGTGTAGTGCTGTCTCCTTGTTTTGACTTGCATTTCTTTTATGACAAATGATTTAGGGTATCTTCGATATACTTATTTTCCATCTGTATATCTTCGTAGGTAAAGTTCTGTTCAGGCATTTTGCCTATTTTTAATCAGGTTTCGTTGTTAGTTTTATGAATTCTTTGTATATTTTTGGATGCAAGTTCTTTACCGGATATGCATTTTGCAAATATTTCCTCCCAGTCTATGGCTTGCCTATTCATTCTCATAACACTGTTCTTTTAGCACAGGTTTTTAATTTTAAAGAAGTCAATTTTATCAATTTTTTTTCCTTCATGGGTTATGTTTTGGTATTTTCTATAAAAACTCTTACCAAATGTACGGCCATGTAGATTCCTGTGTTATCGAGAAGTTTTTAATGGTTAGTATTTCACATTTAGACTTGTGATCTATTTTGAGTCAATTTTTCTGTGACACATAAGGTCAATATCTAGTTCAAGTTTTTGTATGTTGATATCCAGTTATTTGGTGTCATTTGTAGCAAGGACTATCCTTTTCCATTAAACTGTCTCTGTACCATTAATAAAATCAGCTTACAATACATGTATGGATTTTGCTATTTTATGTTTTTAAGGAATTGGTCCATTTCACCTAAGTTATCATAATTATGGGCAAAGAACTATTTATATTATTGTCTTATTATAATTTTAATGTTTATGAGATCAGTAGTTATAGCGCATCTTTCATTCCTGATTTTTGCTTAGTTAGTCTGGCTAGGTGTTAATCAATTTTATTGATTTTGCTAGAGCCAGTTTTTAAGTTCATTGGTTATTCTCTATTATTTTCCTGTTTCTAATTTCATTGATTTCTAGTCCAATATTTGTTATTACTGTTCTTCTTCATTTATCAGGTTTAATTTTCTCTTCTTTTTCTAGTTTGCTAAGGGAGAAGCTTAAATTTTTTTTGATAAAATTTAAGGTCATCAATTTTCTTCTGAGGACATTTGCTGTATGCAAATTTCCATACTTTGTGTATACATTTTCACTTAATTCAGAATATGTCTTTAATTTCTCTTAATATTTCTTCTTTGTGATATTTAGACATTTGTCATTGGTTTCTAAATATTTAGAGATTTTCTAATTATGTTTTTGTTACTGATTTCTGCTTAATTTTACTGTGGACTGAGAATATGCATTATATGGTTTTTTTTTAATTTGTGAAGGTATGGTTTTGGTCATAATATGGTCTATTTTTGAGAAAGTTTTATGCGAACTTGAGAATAATAAGTATTCTTTTGTTACTGAATTGAGAATCTTATAAGTGGCAATTAGATCATGTTGACTGATATTGTTCAGGTGCTTCTCTTTGATCTATTAATTACTGATAGAGAGTGTTGAAGTATCCAGATATAATAATGATTTTTTTTCTATTTCTCCTTGCAATTCTATAAGTTTTTGCCTCATTATTTTGGTCTTCTGTTACTATGTAAATGTATGTTTGAAATTTTTATGTTATTCTTTCTTGGAATAGAAAGAATTGCCACTTTTCTTGTAGAATTGACCATTTCATCTTTATGTTATTTCAATCTTTATGCGTGATAATACTCCTTCTTCTAAAGTCTACTTTATCTGAAATTTAGGTAACTACTTCATCTTTCATTTGATAAGTGTTAGTATGGTATATATTTCTCTATGAATTATCTTCTGACGTAACCATATCCTCATATTTAAAGTGAATTTCTTGTAGACAACATATTGTGTGTCTTTTTTCTTTTGAATTAACTCTGAATTTGTTTCTTTTAAATTATGTGTCAAAGGCATTTATATAAAATTATTATCCACATAGTTGAATTAATATATACTACCTTTGTTACTTTTCTTTATTTATTTCAATTTCCGAGTTATTTCCTCCCATTTTTATCCTTCTCTGATTTTAATCAAATATTTTATTGCTCACTCTTTATCTCTTTTCTTAGTGTGTCAATATTTCCTTTAAAATTATTTTTAATTTTTGCTATGGAGTTTACAATATGCATTTATTAAATAATGTAAATTCATCCTTCAAATAGTACTATCACTACCACTTCACATGTAGTGAAGGTGCCTTATAATAAAGTTTACACCCAATTCCTCATCTCGTCCCTCACGAAATTGTTACCATTCTTTTCACTCATCCATATGCAATCATCAAATACATTGGTACTAAAATTATATTAAAGAATTTTTTTAGAGTTATTAAAATAAAAAATAAAATATTTTATTTAACTTGATTTATTGCTTCTCCATTGCTTTATTCTTTATCTAGATCTACATGTCTGACTACATTTTTTGAGCACAAATCTTTTTGACAATACTATTACATTATTTTCTATACAGAAAAAAGAAAGAATTTGTGTCTGTCTTCTTACTAGTTTTCTCAATATTATTATTATTTTTACTAACAGTGTAGAAAATTATATTTTAATTTTAAAACTCATTGCTAATGCCACCTAAATTTTTGGTACTGCTGTCAACTGCAGAAAACTATGTCAAGTTTCTTTTGTTTAACAGCAGTAACATTTCAGGGATTCTCAATTTGTTTTTGTTGTTGTTGTTGTTAGTAACTAACTTACATACTCTTTTAATTCAGAATTTTTAGCCAGTATGGGGTTTTTATATCCTAATTGTACTGAAGTATTAGGAAATTTCTTTATTTTTTATCAGTATTGATGCTTAATGAGGAGGCACATGTTGTAGACAGGCATAAAGGTGCAATTTTAAACATAGATACGCTTGTTATTTCTTGTACTGTTAAAGTTGACATACTTAAATCATATAAATCTAGATAATTTTATTTTGTACAATTCCTATTTCTGAAGGAATGAAAATATGGTATACTTGTGATTATAAAATCTGTATTATCAACAGATTGAGAACCTCTAGTTTTGAACTAGCAAATGAAATCCAAATGTTTCTCTCACAGTTTTACACATTGGATCGCTGAAAATTTTCCCAAGGATAATACCTAGCTTTGTATTTTCAAACCCTATCTTTCCTCAACAACCTACCCAATTGCTGGACACTGAAACATGTTCTTATCAGCCCTGGCCCTGCTACATTTTTTGTGTTGTTGGATGAGTCAGACCAGTAGGCGGGTGGAAATATTCTTGGACATCATTCTATCATCAGGGTGGCTAGCAATAACATTATTATGCATGGATGGAACTGCACATTAGATAAAAAATAACCCTCTAAATCAAATTAAGTATTTATAAAATTTGTATTTTTCTTATTTAAGTCCTAAAAGTGCCATTTTCAGAATCACCAAACAAATAAGGAAATGTAGGCTGGGTCTAGTGGCTCACGCCTGTAATCCAAGCACTTTGGGAGGCCAAGGTGAGGGGATAACTCCAGTCCAGGAGTTCCAGACCAGCCTGGCAACATAGGGATACCCTGTCTCTACAAACATTTTTTAAAGAAATTAGCCAGATGTGGTGATGTGCACCTGCAGTCCCAGCTACTCAGGAGGCTGAGATGGGAGGATTGCTTAAGCCCAGGAATTTGAGGCTGCAGTGATCTGTGATCACACCAGTGCACTCCCAGTCTGGGCAACAGAGTGACAGCCTGTCTCAAGAAAAGAAAAAAAAAAGTGAAGGCATATCTGATTAAATTAAAATAGTTAGTGTTAATCTGTGCTGGATAAAATATCTTACCTTTTCAGATTTATAAATCTGAAATGTAAATTTAAGTATACATACATGCACACACACATGTGTGTGTGTGTGTCTCTCTCTCTATATATATATATATGACTATGAGAATAGAGAATTTATGAGAATATAGAGAATTATAGAGAATATAGAGAATTATAGAGAATATAGAGAATTTCTAGGGTCTCTCCCAAGGTCTTGGAAGAGGCTTTGTGAATGTGACAAGGCACAAATATTTATCTTAATAAGCTTTTTTTCTTTTTAGACTGAGTCTCGCTCTATTGCCCAGGCTGGAGTGCTGTGGCGTGATCTCAGCTCACTGCAAGCTCTGCCGCCCAGGTTCACACCATTCTCCTGCCTCAACCTCCCGAGTAGTTGGGACTACAGGCACCCACCGCCACACCCGGCTTATTTTTTGTATTTTCAGTAGAGACAGGGTTTCACCGTGTTAGCCAGGATGGTCTTGATCTCCTGACCTCGTGATCCTCCGACCTCGGCCTCCCAAAGTGCTGGGAGCTTCTTAATACATCTACCTCTGTTTTGTAGAAGTGAGTTGTATATTTAAGAATGAAAATGAGTTGGTCAGAACTGAATGGGAGATACATATTCTAAGCAATTGGTACAAGATGTACAGAGACTCACGGGAGACCCTTGAAGAAAAGTTCACGTGTAGGAAACTATGAGTATTTCTATGTGTAAGATGTTGAAGAAGTTAGAGGGTGCCAAATCAAATTTTCAAATAAATGAATACATCTATCTATCTATCTATCTATCTATCTATCTATCTATCTATCTATCTATCTATCTATCATCTATCTATTTTATCTATTTATTGTCTAAGTAGCAGAATAGTATAAGATTGGAAAGTTAAATATGAAACTGTTTAATACCACATGTTGGCAATAGAGGCATAATATTTTTACCAGACATAATTTGTGTCTTTATGAACAAAAAATACTGACAATTTAGAATTTTCTGATAGTTTCCATCTCTTTCCAGAATCTGGATCTTTATTCATAGTATTAACAGGGAATAGTAAGTCAAACAAATTCAATATTCTGTTTCATAGATAACTCTTTGGGTGGGTTTGTTAGACAATGGTTTATTATGTCATTGAAAGAGCAAGAAATAACTTTTTTTATTTGTAAGTTTTGGATAGTTTTTTTCAAAGAGTATACTAAGATATTGTTAGCTTGTGAAGGAGTTTGGTTTGATGTCTAGGACAATGAGGAATCTTTGGGCTCTTCTAAGCAAGGTGATGATAAGATTACTACTAGTTTCGAATCTTTTTTTTTTTTTTTTTTTTTTTTTTGAGACGGAGTCTCGCTCTGTCACCCAGGCTGGAGTGCAGTGGTGCGGTCTCGGCTCACTGCAAGCTCTGCCTCCGGTGTTCACGCCATTCTCCTGCCTCAGCCTCCTGAGTAGCTGGGACTACAGGCGGCCGCCACCACATCCGGCTAATTTTTTGTATTTTAGTAGAGATGGGGATTCACCGTGTTAGCCAGGATGGTCTCGATCTCCTGACCTCGTGATCTGCCTCTCTCGGCCTCCCAAAGTGCTGGGATTACAGGCGTGAGCCACCATGCCCGGCCGGGTTTTAAATATTAAAACCACTGTTTCAGTAGGTAGGAGAAGGATGACTTGCACAGATGTAGTTGGCATAGGCTGAACAGTTAAACCCAATTTTCAAGTTTATTTTAAATTATGGGTAAGGGTGGGAGTTTATGTTATTTTCATAGAACATAAATAAGTTGAGCTGGATCTGAACCCCTCAGCCAACTAACTAAGCTAATTATACTGCTGATCGTTAGCTTATTGCGTACTCTTCACTGTACAAAAGTTTTCTACTGCGAAAGGATTCCTGACTGTGAGCAGTGTCTGACCTGCCAGTCTTAGCACTTTGGGAGGCTAAGGTGGGAGGATCACTTGTGCCCATGAGTTCGAGACTAGCCTGGGAAACATGGTAAAACCCATTTCAATCAATCAATACAAAAATTCGCTGGGTATGGTGGCATGCACAAGTAGTCCCAGCTGCTTGGAGGACTGAGGTGAGAGAATCACTTGAGCTCGGGGGGTGGAGTCTACAGTGAACCAAGATCGTACCACTGCACTCCAGTCTGAGGAACAGAGTGAGACCCTGTCTCAATAAATAAATAAAAATGAAAAGAATTGTGAGTCTCTAAATTGTAAAATTTATAAAATTTCCACCAAAGTTTACTGAAAATATTGTCTATGGAATATCACTCTTGTAGACAGTTTTTCTAAAGATTTATGTTTTATAAATTTATTTTTTTCTGTAAGCTTATACAATTCATTTTTCTGTATTTTAAAATATAGAATTCATTGGTCCTTAGGTATGTTACAATAATAGACTCATGTATAAAAGTACCTTTTAAATTTATTTCTTTCCATTTTGACTCCTCACCAATAGCAATGCCCCATGACTAAAATATGACCATGTTTTTCTTAACATAACAAACCTTGAAAGAAGAATGATTTTTGAATTTCATAAAATATAGTAATTCAGAGTTTCTATAGCATTCACAGGGTATAAGTTGCTGTGGGTTTTCTCTACAGCTTTTACTTTGTGTGGTTCAAATTGTAAGTCAACCCAGACTTTCAAGCCACATTTCCCCTGTTGACAGTTAATCACCAGAGTATTCCCGAAATATCACTTTACTTATCTCCTCATGCTCTGTATGAATCATAGCTCCAGAAGGGAAGCATCAAGACACTTCACTTATGGGATCAAATGACTAAAATGTTAGTGAAACCCTAAGATTGCATCTAATTGAATTTAGAATGTGTTATGCTTAATCTAGAACATGGTTTTCCCAATATCAATACATGAGCTGTCATTTGCCTTTTCCTGTCTTCTATTTTATTTATTGTTGTCCAGGTAGAGAACTGCTGAGGTCTGAATTTCTATTCCCTACCACGCCCGCGATATTTCTGGACTTTGAAGTTCAAATTTAATTTATAAATAACATCATCTTTTCTTAATAGACAGCATCAAGCCCTGTACGTAGCTTAATCCTAGTGCGTAAAAGGAAACATAGGTGGATCAGAACATTATATTATTACTGCTGTTATATAGTGTTATACTTTGAAGTAACCAACAATTAGACCTACCAAGCTTCATTCTGGGTGATTTCAGAGAAAATAGCAATATCTCTCACTTTAGGTCAAAGTTAATATATGAAATTATAACTATAGCTCTCCACTGGAATTGAATGGCATTTATTTTCAAGAGTGTGTTTGCAATTTAAAGCTGTTACATAATTTTGAAAAATAGAAACATATGGAGAAAATGCAGAAAAACATAACAGTTTTGAGATACCTAATGTTTAAGTATGATTTTTTGTGTGGTTTTACCATGCTGATAAAAATGGTCCCTTTTCCTGACACTTATCAACTAGCTTATTGGCACTTGCAAGTTAATCAGATACTAACGGTGAAAACAGAAAAAACTATGAGATTTGATTTTGGTATATGCAACGCCCATGTAACCAAATATTTTATGTTTGGAAAATAATACCATTAATACTTCCCTCCTTCTCTTCCCTAAATGCATAACATATGTGCCTGCACATGCACACACACGTGCAAACACATTTACTTGTTACAGTGCTTGAGAATGCGGTCTAATTGATATATGGAAAATATGTTTCTTAATATTGGTAGCACATTTAACCTCTACATATAATAATATTTCAAAACTCTTCAGGGAACAGAAAGTATTCAATTAGTAGACTCTTGTAAATACTCAGCTTGAAAGATGTAGACTTAATGGAATTTGTTTTTGTTTTTTTTCCATTCCCATCACCAATACATCTCACCAGAATGAAATCCAATATATTAAATGATATTAACAGATCTATTTCCTGAATAAGACTATAAAGAATTGCAAATTTCATATTATTAAAAATAGTAATTGCAGTGTTGCTTGTTTCTAGAATGTGTTTCAAACTTACACGTTATATAGAGCTTGATAAAATGTGGCATGATATCATTGTATTACTGCAAAATTATTTTTTTAATCTGATGTGAAAAATATCCCGTGATTGAGGATCTCTTATTTTTCTCCACCCCATTGAAATTACAAGACAATTAAGAAAAAGAAGTTGATACAAAGTTTGATTTCACTCATGTCAAGTGACAAAGGAATTTAATGCTTAAAATGCCCTGACACAGAAACAGTTATTTTCAGTAAAATGAAAATACGTGTGAGTTAGTATGACTTCTTTAGAAAATCAGGCACATAACTACTCTAATTAGGTAGATCTTCGAAATCACATGCCTCATATTTCATTTAAGGCCTCAATAATGAAATTAGCTCTAGTGCATATAATGCCCTGGGTGTTTAGTATCACCTTGTTTAAAGTGAAACATATTCAAACATATAGTAACTGTATTGGCTATAGTAAAAACTAGATTTGCTGCTAATTTCTATGTCCCTTAATCTCTGTTTTTAAATATTACCTCATTTAATCCTCAACAATAGTGTTAGGTGGTATTATTAATTTTCATCTATTATGAATTTGGGGAAACTAAGGCATAGAAAGATTGAGCAGTTTTTTAAATATCCTGATTCCTTCTTCAGATGAACAAATATTAGGGTTGCTTTTTACTTTTAATGGCATTGTGCTGAAATGTAGAAATCAAAATGTTCAATGCTTTTTTGGATACAGCAGTAATGTCACCAGGAAGATTTACAGTGGATATACTGCATACCTAATATATATTTCTCCAAGCTAATGAAATGTATAATGTTCTCAAAATCAGGTCATTTTCTCCCTGTCTCTCAAAGTGCTTACTTTTTCTTTCTGGTATTCAGACTTTCTATTCATGTCTACCGATCTCCTGTTTATGTATTATGACTTGTTTCAGTGGTCATCTGGGTAAGAAGGATGTGTCCTTGAGAGGGTCCCCTAGGTTCAGGTAATTATTTTCTTCTTTTGCTACTATTGTATGCAATACTCTTCATGCTCTTTATGTATGTATGTATGTATGTATACACACACCAAAACATATTACGTGTTTTGTTCTCCTAATAAACTTTGAGATTTTGTAGAGCAGGCACTAAACCTTAGTCTTCATTTTATTCTTAGGACCAATACTGTAACTGGTGCACTGGAAACACCCAATGAGTATTTTTCAAATGAGTAAATAAATGATTAAACTCAATGACTGTAATGCTTTGATGCAGGTAGAAGGTTGCTTTTTCCCCCATTAAATATCACTAACATGTAATTAAAACGTACTATTTTATATATTGCGGGAAAAGAATATAAAGTTTTAGTTGGACAGAATGAAAAATATATACTATTCTATATTTACATGCAAGTAAATGTTGGTCCTCCCCTCCCCGTTTCATTCCCTTTCTCCCTCTCCATTCCTCTCAGATACAAAGAAGAATAATTTTCTGTGATTTCAGGTTTTAGGAGGTTGTTTTTTCAAAGTTTAGCTTAGTAAGATACACTATCTACTTCTCCATTGTTGCTTGTTTTCTCTCAGCTGTAATATCTGCTACTAGTGACACTAGTGGAGTCACTAGACTCACCAATACAGAATCCTGCAAGCTGTCCTCACAGAAATGATCCAAACACAGGATGGACATGTTTTCTCATGTGTAGGTGTATATATTAAAGATGTCCAATATCCAGGGTTCTAAACACACACTTCCAACAGAGCACACAATTGTAATTAGCATTGCAAATACTTCACTTTGAATTCACTGTGAATTCTTTGTATTTCCAAAAAGTGATTTTGTTTACACTATAAATTCAGTGTCAGCTAAAAAAAAAAAAAAGCTTTGTGACTTTTTAAAATCATTGTGGACTTTAAACAACAACAGTTTGCCAGCTTCAGAGCAATATATTAGAACAAAATACAATTTCTATTTTCACACTCCTTACTACCTTTTCAAATGTTTTGGAGAAGTCTGCTAACAGATGATTAGTCAAACTGGGAACCAACTGCTTCAACTATTTAATCTAAATGATAAGTGATTACTTTGACTGGAATACATTTTAAATAAATATGTGAGTTCCTGAGATGCATACTATAATTTATTGTAATGCATTGTCTTGACCCACGTTTTATATATAGATGTGTATGTATATGTATATATAGGTATATATCTATATATGGGTATATTTGCACAAAGTCAATGTTCCTTGACATCAAGTAAAGATCTTGCTAATTTTTTGTTTGTCCCAAATGTATGTCCTATTAAAATTTGCAAAGTGTTAGTAGTAAGAAATACGCTTCAGCCTGGAATGGTGGCTGATGCTTGTAATCCCAGCACTTTGGGGGGCCAAGGTGGGTAGATCACCTAAGATCAGGAGTTCGAGACCAGCCTGGCCAACATGGTGAAACTTAATCTGTACTAAAAATAGAAGAAATTAGCCAGGCGTGGTGGCTTACACTTGTAACCCCAGCTACTCGGGAGACTGAAGCAGGAGAATTGCTTGGATTCAGGAGACAGAGGTTGCAGTGAGATGAAATCACGCCACTGCCCTCCAGTCTGGGTGACACAGTGAGATTCCGTCTCAAAAAGAAAAAAAGAAAAAGAAAAAAAAGAAGAAACATGCTTCATTTTCATAATATACTTACTATTTTAAACCTAATTTCCTTGCTAAGATATATAATCTATGATTAATAAGGTTGAAACCTAATGTTGATATAGGCACAAAAGGAAACTCACATATGTAAGAAGGAATGAAACTTATTTCAAGGTTCAAGGTTTTAAAACAGGTATCCGTGCAAACTCAAGGAGTCAACAAGCAAGGTTCTAAAGTTTTATGCAATACTTTAGTCATCCCTTATTGTTGGGGCATATGTTGCAAGACTCCTATTGGTTGCCTGAACTTGGATCATACTAAGCCCTATATGTGTTTTTTTCCTTATACATACATACATTTGATAAACTGTAATTTAAAAATTAGGCACAGTAAGGGATTAACGACAATAACTGATAAACTAGAACAACTGTAACAATATGCTATAATAAAAATAATGTTACTGTAGTCTTTATCTTTCAGAATTAGCTTATGACACTATAGCGCTCAGGTATTTTCAAACTGCAGTTAACTGAGGGTTACTGAAACTGTGAAAAGTGAAACTGTGAATGAGTATGTGTGTTTTCCCGATAGAGAAACATTTCCCCATATTTTCATATGTTTATTACCCCAAAATCAATAAGAACCACAGCAAAAGTTGCATATTTTAAAATTTGTTTTACCCTAAGGGGTTGAAAATTTATGTCCACACACAAAAAAAAACACCTGTACATGGATGTTTATAGAGGCTTGTGTCATAATTGTCAAAACTTCAACCATGGTGTCCTTCAGTGGGAGAAAGGATAAATAAACCATGGTAAATACAGATAATGGAATATTATTCGGTATTAAAAAGAGATGAGCTACCAAGCCATGAAAAGATGTGAAGAAAGCATAAATACATATTAGTAAGTGAAATAAGTATAAAAAGGCTACATACTGTATGATTACAGCTATATAACATTTTGAAAAAGATAAAACTAAGGTTATGGTAAAAGGATCAGTGGTTGCCAGGAGTTAGTAGGGAGGGAGGGATGAGTAGGAGGAGAACAGAGAAGTATCTGAATGACAACAAAGATAGTACTCATCTTACCACATTTCAATGTACACTTTTTCAACATTATGATAAGTTTATCATAAGTCAAAGAGAAACTGTATAATGGTAGATACATATCATTATACATTTTTCCAAACCTATGGAATGTCCAAAACCAAGAGTGAACTGTAATGTAAACTATGGACTTTGGGTGATAATAATGTGTCAATGTAGGTGCATCAGTGGAATCAAATGTACTGTTCTAGGGGAGGATGTTGATAACGGGGGGGGGGGGGCTATGCATATGTGGGGATGGGAATCTCAAAAATCTTGCTAGCTGTCTCGATGTTGCTGTGAGCCTGAAACTGCTCTAAAAATAATGTCTATTAAAATCATTTTATTCTCTTAATTCCAGAACCTTGGTAACAATATCACTGGTGACTGAATCAACGTGTAAAATATTTTCTTACTGATGTCATCTTTTGGCAGAATTTTCAGGAATTTTATTTTAGTAAATAAAAGGTGAAACTATTGAATGTAAACTGGGTAACAGTTCTGAAATTATCCCATAGCTATGTTGGTACAAACCAGTGAAGATGTTTATAGAGCACACATTAGATTTTAATAAAGCTCATAAACTTCACATTCCTGCACAAATGTTAAAAACAATGACACTACATTTAGGCTCTCTTGCTGAGATTCGGAATCCTGCAAATAGCAAGTCTTCCCTGGTTCTTTGAGCTCTGTTTTTGATGACTTCACCCTGGAGGTAACAGCTTGCCTAAGGCCTAACATGCAGGCCTGCTGCATTGCAAGCTCCCTCTGCTCATTTTTGGCAGGTTGTGCTGATTTATGGGGCTATTTGATTTATTTAATGTACCATGCCTTTGATTGCATATACTCCATAGCAGTCACTCAAAATGCAAACAAACACATCATATGCTCTTTAATTACTCCCATCCCCCTTGTTATCAATCACTGCCAATATCAGTGGAATGGCTGTGATTCATGTTATAAAATTAAGGTCAGGAAACTTGGATTTTGCAGACGTGAATAGCAGCAATTCTGTTTATATTCTTTAATTTAATGTTTCAATTCTAAAACTCATTATCAGAACAATTGTTATTTCAGATCAGCCTTGTTAGAAGAATGGGATGGGAAAAAGGTATAATAATTGGGCAAAGAGAAGGAAAGAAAATGTAGGATTGGAGAAAAAGTTGAGGAAAGTGAAAAAAAAGAAAAAATAAAGATGATAATATAGTAGCTCTTAAGGGTATTCATTCAGACTTACAAAAGACTATAATGTTTAGCACACAGAGACACATACACAAACAGATGAACTTGTAAAATTGTCAAAGGTTCAGTTTTTATTCAAAATTGCTATACTTCAGGTTATTGAATGTCACTTGATTTTTTTTTTCAATTTCCTCATTTATCTCCCTTAAAAAATGGACCCTAACCATTTTAAGCTTAGTAATTTTGTACATGCTTTTCTGGAAATACTACAAATATGATCTATGTCTGTGATCTCTTCAATGTTCTACTCTTGTGGGAAGCTTCTTTCCAACTTGGTTCTTTTCCATACCCACACAGAATATTAAAGAAAGAAGGATAGAAATATAGATTAAAAGAAGAATTGAAGTTGAAGGAAGGGACTAATAGTTGAGAGATTTGAAATGTAACTAATTTTCCATCAGGTGTTTTATCGGTACTCTGTAATTATATTCTGTCCCAGTTTTCCATAGATTTATAGATAAAAAGGATATTTTATATTACATTTTATATGCATATATGCATACATACATATCACTTAAATATATATATTTAATTACATGTTATGCACACTTTAAAATTTTTTAAATATTGAATGCTTAGTTACTTAGGACAAAATAGCTTACATAGAAAACAATTATTTAGGACAGAATAATTTAGGACACAATAGCATTTTTGTGCTATTGCAGAGATGATAAAGAACTTCTGGTCTTATATGTAACCCTAAAACTGCAGGATAAATAGGTATGTAATACAAATGGCAGTTCTCTCACTGTGGTTTTTCTGAGCTGTCTTGCTAGTCTGACCCTCCTGAAAATTAACATTTCAGACATCTCTGTAATTGTCCAGAGGGTCTGGAGTGCCTTCAAATTATATCCCCTCTCTATTTTAATCAACCACATTAGCCATTTACTTTTTCATTATTTTATTGATAACTCTGTAGAGAAAGTTTGCTAATCACTATGTAAAATATAATTTTCAAATAGCCAAAATAACTGCCATAAAATATGGAAACTGTCTTAGTTTTTTTTCTCTTGCTGTAAAAGCATACCACAGACTGGGTAATATATAGAGAAGAGATGCTCATTTAGCTCACATTTTCAGATGTTGGAAAGTCCAGGAGCATGGTGCTGGCATCTTGTGAGGGCTTTCTTACTGTTTCATAACATGGCAAAGGGCATCACATGGCAAGAGGCAAGACCATGCCAGCTCAGGTCTCCCTTCCTCTTCTTATAAAGTTACAAGTCTTATCATGGGGGTTCCATTCTGATGAATTTATCTAATTCTAATTACCTCCTGAAAGCCCCACCTCCATAAACCATCAATATGAATTTGAGGATATTTCCAATTCATAAAATTTGAGAGGCACATTCAAGCCATAGAAGAAACCAATATTTATCAATAAATTGTATATCTCAATGCTTACATATATCACATTTAAACATCACAATAATGAATCTTGTAATAAGATTTATTGACTCTGTTCCTATTTATCAGTAAAATGAGAGGCAGAAAAGTTAGCAAAGTAACTGACTGTGGTAGGTCACTCCAGTAAGGGGATGGCAGACACCATTTCCCCCCAGGCATCTCTGAGTACAGGTTTATACTTCTTTCTGTCTACATTATGGTTCTTTAAGGATACATGGCCTAGCAGGAAGATACTGTACAAATGTGAAAAACAGAAGATATCTGCAAAATTTCGAGTAACTATTTTTAAGTGAAGAAACTTACCCAAAACTTTCAAAATTGCTTGCTAAGAAAATTGAATGATTTTGTGATGGGCAATGCATTGTCCATTAAAAAAAAAAAAAAAAAAACCAGCAGATGTTTCTAAAGCCAGTAAAAAACAGAAAGTACATTTCAAAAAGTCATAGTCAAAGTAGCAAAGTAAGTTTGAAAAGGGCAGGTTGATTTTCTATTTTTGTAGCCCTTCTCTTGAGAAGACACATTTTTTTTTTATTCTACAACATACTTCTGATTTTTGATTTTGAAAGCATTCAGAGGAGACCAGTTCTTCAAGTGAAATTTGTCACTTTAAGAATATAGATGATTTATCAGGTGCAGAATTTTTTATTTCTTGCAGAATAGCTGATGAGGTGAGATTCTTTCCTAACAACATCTTACAGATTAGTATCAAAAGCCTGAACAATACTATTGAAATCAAGGACATTGCACAGGAAAGCAATCAATTGTTATGGAATAGATAATGTGTTTTCTTGCAAAGCAGGAAAATAACTATCATCTGGATGTTATTAATCTTCCTTGAAGCATTTTAACATTCCAACGTGCTGTGTTAAACTGTTTTCTTTTTTTTTTTCTTTTTAACGAAACACAAAAGTTTTCTTATTTATTGTCAAATTACAGGTTCAATCAAGGGTATTGAATTAACTCTTTTCTAATAAATCATGCTATAGTTTAAACCATGAGATGTAAATATGTTTTAAAACTGTCCCTTTATGTGGTAAAAAGGAGTTGGACTGTTTAAAAAAGCAGCAGCCCTATTTAGCAACTAAAGTCAAATGTCCATATGTGCACATGCATATATGCATTTTGTTTTCTAAGCTAAAATGTACCTAGGACAAATTGGAAAAGAAAACATTTTAAAGAAGTTCATGTTAAGCAAATAGAAATCTGTTTTTAATACTATCTAGTTTTTTCATTTCCCCTTGGTAACTTTAATTTAGTGGCAGACATGCTTGAAAGAATAAATCATGAGTATACTATTGCTGCTATAAACCACTTTGATTATAATGTTATCTTAGCTTTTATATGCACTTTAAAATTATAAATATTTAGGCATATCATCTTTAAATTCATCCAAAATTTGATCTAGTATATTTTTTCATCATATATGCTTAATACAATGGCAGCCATGCATTTTTTAACAAGATCCTATCATTTGAATTATGAATTTTCCCAATTGCTTTACTAAAGTATGTTTGTTTTATAGTTAACAATTGCTCACCAATTGGCATGATTTACATTTGATGCTGCTCAACAATTTGGTTGTTTTTTATTCACTTAAGCACTATCTTACACAGTGTACATTTTATTTGATTTGAAGATTTTTTTCATGTCTTGAATGCTTGGATTCATTTTGACTTACCAGCAGATTAATGAAAGTGATAGATTATGCATGTTCATTCATTTCTTGCAGCCTATTATCTGATGAGGGTAGGAACGGTATGCTAGTAGATTAGATAATCGTTTGTCATTTCAAAATATGGATTTATTCATTTACTGAGAACATATTTTTAATTTATTAGACCCTGGGTATAAAAAAGTGGTTAAAATACATTCCCTGAGTTAATAGTTTTGAAACAAACATGTCTATGAAAATTACAATATAATGTGTTAAATATTAATGGAATTGTATAGAGTGCAATGAAGGCACAGAAAAGAGATTCTCAATTCTGTCTGCGTGAGTTAAGGAGCTAGGCAATTCTGAAATTGAGGGCTGAAGACTGTGTCAGAATATGCCATGCAGGTCAGTGAAAGAAATCACGAAGAAGGAGTAACATACCTAATGACAATGAATACATCTAAACATAAATAAATCTGTGTAAATTCATCATCAGATGAACTCTTTACATGGGGTGTTGAGGAGTGTTTAGCAAATGGTGAAATAAATGATTAAGTGAAATGACAATGACTTAAACCTAAACAATGCCTGATTGATTAAAAGATGACAAGCAATAATCAACTGTCCTGAAAACTGTTTGGTTTTTTTGTTTTGTTTTGTTTTTGTTTTGAGACGGAGTCTCGCTCTGTCGCCCAGGCTGGAGTGCAGTGGCCGGATCTCAGCTCACTGCAAGCTCCGCCTCTCGGGTTTAGGCCATTCTCCTGCCTCAGCCTCCCGAGTAGCTGGGACTACAGGCGCCCACCACCTTGCCCGGCTAGTTTTTTGTATTTTTTAGTAGAGACGGGGTTTCACCATGTTAGCCAGGATGGTCTCGATCTCCTGACCTCGTGATCCGCCCGTCTCAGCCTCCCAAAGTGCTGGGATTACAAGCTTGAGCCACCGCGCCCGGCCGAAAACTGTTTGTTTTAAGAAGCTACCTGACACCAGTAGCATTATATAGGTAGATGACTTATCGCCTACCATTTAAGTCCTGAATTTTTAAAATTTTATTTTGTAGGTGCTAGACCAATGGATCAGGATAGAGAACTCAAAACTAAAGTCAAATACTTAAAGTCAACTGATCTTCAAGAAAGTATACAAAAACATAAATTTGGGAAAGGACACCCTATTCAATAAAAATGTGCTGGGAAAAATGGGCAAGCCACATGTAAAAAAATAAAACTGGATCCCCAGCTCTCACTTTATACAAAAGTCAAATCAAAGGTGGATGAAAGACTTAAATTTAAGACCTGAAACCATAATAATTCCAAAGGGTAACATTAGAAAAACTCTTCTGGACATTAGCCTAGGTAAATAATTCGTGACTAAGACCCCAAAACCAAACGCAACAAAAACAAATAAATGGGACCTAATTTAACTTAAAAGATTCTACATAGCAAAATTAATCATCAGTAGAGTAAACAGGCAACATATAGCGTTGGAGAAAATATTCACAAACTATGCATCTGACAAAGAACTAGTATCCAGAATCTACAAGGAACTCAAACAAATCATCAAGAAAAAAAAATAATCCCATCGAAAAGTAGGCAAAATACATAAATAGAAATTTCTCAAAAAAAGATATTCAAACAGCCAACAAACATGAAAAAAATTCTTATATCACTAACCATCATGGAAATTCAAATTAAAACCACAACGAGACAGTACCTTAATTCTTCAAGAATAACCATAATTACAAAGAGTAAAACCAATAAATATTGGTGTCAATGTGAAGAAAATAGAACATTTTTGTACTGCCGGTGGGAATGCAAATTAGTACAACCACATGGAAAACAGTATGGAGATTCCTTAAATAACTTAGTAAAAGTAGAACTACCAATCGACCCAGCAATCTAACTCCTGGGTATCTACCCAAAGAAAAAGAAGTCATTACATGAAAAAGACACAGGCACACGCATGTTTATAGCAGTACAATTTGCAATTTCAAACAAATGAAACCAACCTAAATGCCCATAAACCAATCAGTGGATAAAGAAAATATAGTATATATACACCATGTAATACTACTCACCAATAGAAAGTATCAAAATAAAGTCTTCTGAAGCAATTTGAATGGAACTGGAGGCCATTATTCTAAGTGAAGTAACTCAGAAATGGAAAAAAAATTATGTATGTTCTTACTTATAACTGGGAACTAATCTATGAGGATGGAAAGACATATAATGGACTTTGAGGACTTGGAGGCGGAAAGGTGGGAGGCGGTTAAGGATAAAAGACAAGATACTGGATACAGTGTACACTGCTCAGGTGACAAGTGCACTAAAATCTCAGAAGTCACCACTAAAGAACTTATCCATGTAACCAAAACCACCTGTACCCCAAAAACTATACAAAAATTTTAAATAATATTTTATTTTGAAACATCAGTATGCCGAGATACTTAGTATGTTAAAATATCTGGGCATACTGATGAATGACAAATGGATGCATTTTTCTGGGGACACTAATCAAACAAGTGAATCAACCAAATAGTTTATTAAAATTATATTACATATCTTAAAATATATTACTGTTTCGCTTTAGTTTGTATCTATTTTTAGAGAACTGTAGAATCTTAGTTGAACAATTTGTGCAATAAATCTGTATATACACATGGTAAGTGTATTGGGGTAAAGGTGTGTATAGAACAAGCAATCAGTCCAGGTACTATGCTACAGCCTGGCATTATCCACCAAATTACATGTACCCAATTTGCTTTCCTCGGTAGAGATAAAAATACTGCAATGAAATTATGTAAGGTGAGATTAAAGAAAATAAACCCTAAGACTTTATGGCAGTGGGTGGTCAGAGAGAGAAACTCAGAAGACAGATCTTGATGTCCAGGGTATCAACCTTCAAGAAATTCCTAGTCTAATGTGAGAGTCTAGTGTAAAAGACAATTACAGAAATAAAATTTACAATTTACAATTAGAATAAATTGCATGAGGCATTTCAGGATGAATTGAAGGCATATATTAGGAATCTATGACCTAAATTGTAAATATTTAATATTAAGTTGGTGCAAAATTAATGGTTGTTTTGGACCGTGAATTTTAACACATTGTTATTAATCAAAATAGGAACGATTATAATCAACACATTGTTCCCAATGAGAAATAAGTTTGTTTATTCCTATAGTACAAAAATTCGTGTTTCGGGATTTGACTAACTTTTGGAGAGCGTTTTCTGCATCCTGCTAGTTGTGAAAGTGTTTTCCCTGTAAAAAGTTGCTGAGATGCTTGAAGAAGTGGTAGTCGATTGGCGAGAGGTCAGATGAATATGGTGGATGAGGCAAAACTTCGTAGCCCAATTTGTTCAACTTTTGAAGCGCTACTTGTGCGATGTGTGGTCGGGCATTGTTATGGAGAAGAATTGGGCCCTTTCTGTTGACCAATGGCAGGCTACAGGCATTGCAGTTTTGGGTGTATCTCATCAATTTGCTGAGCATGCTTCTCAGATACAATGGTTTCGCCCAGATTCAGTAAGATGTCGTGGATCAGACTGGTAACAGACCACCAAACAGTGACCATGACTTTTTTGTTTGTTTGTTTGTTTGTTTGGGTGTAAGTTTGGCTTTGGGAAGGGCTTTGGAGCTTTTTCTCAGTCCAACCACTGAGCGAGTCGTTGCCAGTTGTCGTATATAATCCACTTTTCATAGCACGTAACAATCCGATCAAGAAATCGTTCATTGTTAGGTAGAATAAGAAAAGAAACACTTCAAAAGGACGATTTTTTAGCTTTTCAGTCAGCTCATGAGGCATCTACATATCGAGCTTTTTCTCCCCTTTCCAATTTGCTTCAAATGTCAACATAGAAGGGTCAACTTTGAGTTCTTCCACAACTTCTTGTGTAGTTGTAAGAGAATCAGCTTCGATGATTGCTCTTAATTGGTTGTTTCCAACTTTGGATGGCCGGCCACTAAGCTCCTCATCTTCAAGGCTCTCCTCTTCTTTGTAAAACTGTTTGAGTCATCAATGCACTGTCCGTTGGTTAGCAGTTCCTGTGCCAAATGCGTTGATGTATCGGCTGCTTTACCACCCATTTTGAACTTGAATAAGAAAATCGCTCCAATTTGCTTTTTGTCTAACATAATTTCCACAGTCTAAAATAAGCATAAACAGCCAGTAATAAGTCATTAACAAAAAAAGCAAGAAATGCCCGTTAAAATGATGTATAACAAACCATATTTATTTAAAAATAATTTACATTTATTTAAGTATTCCAATATCAGACGGCAAATCCCAACAATGCTAAAAACCCAATTATTTTTTCACGTACCCAGGGAAAAGCTCAATGATGGAGAAGTAGATTTAAGAATAACCTGTATGTAAATTGCATGTAAAATGACTGTCTGTGTGTCTCCCAAAGTTATTGTTGCCCAGTCTTTGCATATTACATGTATGAATCTGTGATTTTGCTTGGGGTCATTTCTTATAAATTAAGGTAAATAAAACATAGTCATGCTTCAAAAATATTTTTAAACAGAGTAAGCAGCTCAGTATTCTCTACAATGTGCTCATCAAGACTGTAACAAAAGATGATGGATTATAGTTGCCTAACACTGTTATTGACATACAGTAGGCCACATAAACAATTCTGATTATTTGAAATTACTTGAAGTTAGCTCTATTTGCCATATTCAAATAATATGACATACTATTTACCTAATTTATGCATATGTATTATTGGTTAAATTTAAGGAGATTTAATCAAATTAAACTGAGTGTCCTGGCATGTATTTTTTCTTCTTCTTTTTTTTTTTTTTTTTTTTTTTTTGATTCTTACACATTTCTGAACATGTATTGTAGGGCTAGGTTTCCTCCTTTACACACAATGGACAGATTGCCAATTATAATTTAGAAACTTAATTAGACACTTAACATGGATTGGAGCTCCACACAAAATGACAAGACACATTGTCATTTAGGAAACATTTTTGGTCCCTATTACACCCATAGAATTACAGTACCCAGGATCTGCAAAAAAAGCAAAAGAGTAGTTGGAGGAAAAAGGACAACCACTTTAAGGTTATATAGTTGATCTTTGAACAATACACATTTTAACTGCTGGGTCCACTTATATACAATTTTCTTCTGCCTCTGCCAGCCTTGAGACAGCAAGACCAACAACCTCTTCTCTTCCCCCTCTTCCTCAGCCTACACAACCTGAAAATAACAAGGGTGATGACTTTTATGATGATCCAATCCACTTAATGAATAGTAAATGTATTTTCTTTTCCTTTTGATTTTTTAAATGACATTTTATTTTTCCTAGCTTACTTTGTTGTAAGAATGCAATATATAAAACATTTAATAAAGAAAATATGTGTTAATCTACTATCTATTGATCAGGCTTCAGGTCAACAATAGGCCACTAGTAGTTAATTTTTTGGGGAGTCAAAAGTTATACATGGATTTTTGATTGCATGAGGTTAGCACCTCTAATCTTTGCATTGTTCAAGGGCCAACTGTGTGTGTGCGTGTGTGTGTGTGTGTGTGTGTGTATTTATTTATTTATTTAGTTAGTTAGTTAGTTAGTTATGTTTTTAGACAGAGTCTTGCTCTGTCACCCAGGCTGGAGTGCAGTGGCACGATCTCGGCTCACTGCAACCTCTGACTCCCAGGTTCAAGCTATTTTCTTGCCTCAGCCCCCTGAGTGCCTGGGATTACAGTCATGTGCCACCATGCCCAGGTAATTTTTGTATTTTTAGTAGAGATGGGGTTTCACCATGTTGGAAAGGTTGGTCTCCAACTCCTGACCTCAAGTAATCCACCCGCCTTGGCCTCCAAGTGTTGGAATTACAGGCGTGAGCTGCCGCACCCCGCCAGTCAACTGTGTTTTTAATTTGCATGTAGGCTACTGAGTCCGTGTTTTCGTGTTATTCAACTGCCATTCTTCCTCATTTATTGAGGTTCATATTGTATTTAGATTCAACAGAATTAAAGCAGCAGCAATTATCAGAAAATCATATTAACTCCCCATTTGTGTTTGTGTATATATGGCTACATTTTTATTGAATTTTAAAACAGATAAAGGATTGTGCATATATGCACACACAATATTTTTAAAGTGGATGTATAAATTGAGTATTTTGTCAATCTCTTACTGAATAACACTTAGGCTTTCTCATTTTTTCTAGTTATAAAGAATGCAACAATTTAAGTCTGTATATTTGACTAAGCATGTACATTGGCCATGCCTTATAAACATTAATATGAGGTATTCATATAGACTTTATAAGATATATGATTATAAATACAAAAAATAAATGATATAAATGATATTTATAGTTTTGATTTTACTGTTTCTTCAAGTGCAGCCTTTTACTCTAATGATAGTTGGCAATTTTGATTTTCTTCCATTGTTGGTTTCATAAATAATGCTGCAACAGACATTTTAGACGTCATTTTTACGTATTTGTTTAATGGTTATTTTTTCCAACAGATACAAGACTTTTGTCTTAGCATGAATGTACACTTTTACTGAATTTTAAAACAGATTAAGGATTGTACTAATTAATACACTCACTAGAAATGTATGCATGTGTGTATGTATGTATGTGTCTGTGTATATATGTACATATGTATATGTATGTATGAAAGAGATTTTGGTTTGGTCTCTTTACAACCATCATGGATTTCTGTTACAAATAAATGATAATTCAAATTATTCACCCTGCTAATTTTCAAAACAACATCCTGCACAACTCTTTTCCTCACTCACTAAATGCTGAGCATGCTGCAGGACCTTCATACCTGGCATTTTCTCTGCCTGGAATACCTTCCCTTGTTCCTCGTATCATGGACCTTTCTTACTCTTTATTTCTCTACTTAAACTAAATCTCAAAGAGGATAAACTTGATTTGTTATCTAAAGCAGTTCCTTTCTCCAAATTACTTTTCTTTCTCATGGAGACTTTCCACTTCATTCATCACACTTCATATAACATGATAGTATATCTGTGATGATGTTTTTATATTCTGTTTTGATACCTAGGCTTACTGCTTTATTAAGGAAGAGAGAGCTTGTCATTTCCATTCATCATTGTTCATTCATATCCAAGTACAGTGCATAAAAATTAGTAGAGCTAGGTGAATATTTACTGAATCAATGGGCAAATCAATTACTGAATGAATAACTAGAGGAAGTAGAGTATTGTATTACTTTTCAAAGTAAATTACTAAGTGAAACTTTAAATTCATTTGACTAATTATGATACTTCAAGATCCATTGTAGTTAGAGGTGTGGATGTGTGTTATAATAGTCAATAAATTATGTAATTAATTAGCACCCAGATGAAACACAATTTAAACAAGTAATCTCCAGTTCAATGATAAGGTAGTATTATTTTTAAATTTTTCTGATCATTGACTTATCATCATAAGCCAGATAACTAAATCAAGATAATATTTCAGTATTAGAAAACCTATCACAAAATAAAAATGTTTAATCAATTTAATAACCATTTTCAAACATAGTGTAAGAGAAACGATTATTTTTATAGAAATATTGGAATTTCTAAGTAATTGTAACTGCAATAAAAAAAAAGATTGCTAATGAATGCTATTCTGAGATCTAAGTAATGCACAATTATATATATTTTATATTTTTTAGTCAGAAGTCTTTAATGATAACTGCTATCAACTCTTTTCTGAAACAAATTTAATTTTAAATATTTTAATTTATTTTTACCATGAAATTTTATCGGAAGTTTTGCTGTGGCTTTAACATTATTAAATAGTATAATTTAGCAATAGCAATTTATAAAAGACAGCATTTATTAGAGTATTCAGGATGACTTTTTTTTTTCCCCCGAGACAGAGTCTTGCTTTGTCAACCAGGCTGCAGTGCAATGGTATGATCTTGGCTCACTGCAACCTTCGCCTTCCGGGTTCAAGAAGTTCTCCTGCCTCAGCCCCCTGACTAGCTGGGACTACAGGCATGTGTCACCACACCAAGCTAATGTTTGTATTTTTAGTAGAGACAGGGTTTCATCATGTTGGCCAGGCTGGTCTTGAACTCCTGACCTTATGATGTGCCCGCCTCAGCCTCCCAAAGTGCTGGGATTACAAACCTGAGCCACTGCGCCCGGCCTCCAGAATGACTTTTTAAATTTAGAAATATATGATCCCTGCATCTCACTCTAACAATCATGTTTAAACCCTCATGAAACCCTTAGCATTCTCAGACATCTCTTGTTTTTCTTTGTCTCTTTTTTCTTTCTCTCCTCTTCTGTCACCTGAAAGAAACATGACCATGAATTGAAGAAAATGCTGTTGCCATCTTTCAATAGCTAATAGTTACCTTCCAGTTGCCTTCAGGGTATCCTATTTATTGCCCTTTTTGTGGGTGCTCAGATTTCAGATCAACTTTATAGGAAACACACGTCCACGTTTAATGACAGGGTCCAGGTTGTTGTGATGAATGTCTGTCCCCTAACCCTGATTGACACCAGCCGGCTGTGGAGGATGACAAATTGTCAGACAACAGATCAATCTGTTTTCTCCATTAAGTAATGAGGAATGAAAGGGCAGAGGCATGGGGTGGGAGGTGCTTTCTGTGATTAGCTGGAGGCCTGCAAAAGATGTTTGTAAATCAAACATGTTAGCAGTCTGCGTGTACTTATTATTCATGCAGTAGTGTTCATGTTTGAGTGATGAGGATTGAATACTCAACAGATACCTTCAACAATAAAACCACACTTAAAAATGATGAGAAGAAAAGTATTGAACAAGCTGTGAATGTAAAACTGAGTGTTTCCTGAGAATGAAAATAATATGTTGAGTAGGGAGATGGAAAGGTATTAATAAAACAGCCTGAATTGTAGATGTTTGAAGATTGGGAAACCATATTAATGATTAACTATTTCTTTTTCAAGTGATGAAGAGGACCTTAAATTATAAAATGTTTGTCTTGGGGCACAATTCACAGAGGCTGGGCCTGGAATTTATTAGGAAATATGTGCGTCATCTCACCTAATTTTGTCACCTTTTTTTTTTTTTTTTTTTTTGAGAGAGAGTCTCCCTCTCTTGCCCAGATGGCAGTGCAATGGCGTGATCTCGGCTCACTGCAACCTCCGCCTCCCAGGTTCAAGCGATTCTCTCTGCCTCAGCCTCCTGAGTAGCTGGGATTACAGGCACCTGCCACCACTCCCAGCTAATTTTTGTATTTTCAGTAGAGACAGGGTTTCGCCATGTTGGCCAGGCTGGTCTCAAACTCCTGACCTCAGGTGATCCACCCACCTCAGCCTCCGAAAGTGCTGGGATTACAGGTGTGAGCCACTGTGCCTGACCTCAAATTTTTAAATAAAGAGAGACCTACATAAAAATCTATACATTTTCATGGAAGTTATACTATTTCTCCAGAATCAACAAGTTAGAATTTGTCATCTTTGGGCAATATGATATGGTTGATGCAAAACAATGGGAATGGAAGTTTGAGACTTAGAACAAGCACATGTTGATGCCAAGCCTATTAAGTGACCTTTGAACCTCCCTTCCAACATGGGTATATATCACTTAGAAGTGTTTTGTTTTTTTTGGGTACAAAGTGAACACTGTGTAATGAGTTTACGCAAAAATAATAATAACAATAATAACTTAAAATAACGATAGAAGGAACATTTCTTAGTATTCAAGGAACAGAATACAACTCAGGCATAGAGACAAATTTTAGCCTGGGACTCAGGAATCAATCTCTTTCTCTCTCTCTCATCTGCATTTTTCCTTAATACAAACCCTTCAATCCTCTTCATACAGACTAGATACTTATTTCTTCATAGAGATCAGATGGGTACTTTTAATATTTTAGTTTAAAAAATCTGTTTCCTCTTAATTTGATCAGTCAGATAGAAGGAATTATTAAATCTAATTTTAAATCCACAAACCAACTTTGGATGGTACAAATTACTTCACATGCCCAACTTTGAACCAACTAATTATGGCCAAAAAAGTGAAGCCAAGTATTCTGATTGTGCCTATGAGCGTGGAAGCAAAGGCAGGGGCTGTTTCCAGAAAACGGGAGACAGTTGCTCCCAAAGGCAACTGTACTGATAGCCAAAACAGTAGGTTTCTACTACAAAGAATATTGTTAAAAATTCTGATGAAATTTATATGGAACTTTATTTCTCAAAGGCTTTCGGTACAAGGTTTTTGGTGCTCCTGGAAAAAATTTTCAAGCCTAAAACAAATACCAATATATAAAATAGTATTAAATTTTTAATTACTAGAAATTTTAAGAAATGTCTGTTCATATCCTTTGCCCACTTTTTGATGGGGTTGTTTGTTTTTTTCTTGTAAATTTG
>NW_012100210.1:256997-281101 GCF_000951045.1 Mandrillus leucophaeus | reverse complement strand
AAATAAATAAATTTAAAAGAAGAAATTTTAAACACCAAAACATTTATTATATAATTATAAGGATATTAATTAAAATGAATGAAACCCAGTTCATAAAGAAGTTAAGTCTTAAAGGCTTATAGATGTCTCTGATGTTTGGAAATGAGCAGATTAGTCTACACTCCTTGCAACATGGATAAATTTTTTAAACACACACACACACACAACAAAAGCAGCACTTATAATGCCTATTATGAGGGAAAAGGAGAATTGGATTATTTGCTAAGGTTTGTCCATGAAAATACATTAGAAAGTGTAGGTAATAAACTACATACTGAAACAATTTGCTTGCTTGTAAATTCTATAATTATAAACAATATATGAAGTTCATTGGAAATAAATGAGGATCTCTACAAGTATTCTACAAAGAAATTCAATTGGTAGTTTGATCTTCAGTTTCCTAGGTTTTGTTTGTATGTTTGTTTTTTCAGTATAAGGACTTTGAAATAACAAGTCAATGTTCGGAGACATCTTGACTAATTCCTACACTCTACAGACATTTTTCTTGCCATACTTTTCTCTATCTCTCAACTCAATCATTCCCGTGACCTAAGCCATTTCCTGGGGTTGCAAGATACCTTACATATTCTGCCCATATAACAATGTATAAATTCCCCCCAAAACTATATCCAATAAGAATTTTGAACTTCATTTTCTCACAGTCATCAGTCTTTTCTACAGAAACTAGTAAAATGGGATACCAAAATTTATGTTTTAAGTAAGACAAAAAATAGTGGATATTATATACCGAAATCAGTTGTGAAAAAAAACTCATAAATTTTCAAAAACAGATACTCAAAATTATCACATAATATCTGAACTTCTCTTTCACATTAATCATATAAAATCCAAGTGAATGCGTGTCAGTTGCATTATGCCAAAATGATTTTTAGCATGCAAAGTTTTTTGAACCATTTGCCATTTTCTGGACATGGGCTTAAAATTACAGTCTACTTTTTGCTTTAGTTGTAACAGTATTTCCATATATCCTTTGGAATGGCTATGTAGCTGTATGAACACAAATGTA
Organism: Mandrillus leucophaeus; assembly: GCF_000951045.1. NCBI lineage: Eukaryota > Metazoa > Chordata > Mammalia > Primates > Cercopithecidae > Mandrillus > Mandrillus leucophaeus. Next base: position 280,035 of record NW_012100210.1, on the reverse strand, counting down.
CAGATTCTTTTCCTTTCTGTAAAGATGTATATTTCAGCAGTCTTCAAGGCTTTTCTCACACACTTCTAGTTCTGGGACCCACTGATTTTATTGGATTACTCCAACTGTAACATTACACTGTAAGTCTGTACATTAGAATGATGTATCATAGTAATTCCAATGCAGTTATTCTAGTATGATTTAGATTGTAATCTGAAAGCATTATCTAGATATAATACTAAAGCAATCTCTTAGGAAATTTTGTTCATTCCAGCAGAGAACGAAAAGTTCTATTTCATACATGAATTATTAAATATGTCCTTAAAGGAGTAGCAGCCCTTTTAATTTGGTCATGTTCATTGTCTTAATTGGCAAAAATGACAAATGACCTCAAGCTTGAAGAATCCAGAGCCAAGGGGAACAAAATAAAAGGAAGCAAAGAATGCAGACTTGTCCTACAACTGAGCTACATTCCAATAAGAGTGGAAAAAAATTTTGTAATTGTTAGGGCTACCAATTAGTGTTCTACTCTATGGAAGAAATAAAAAATTTAAAAAATATTTTTTCAACAATTAAGGGCTGTAAACATAGGAACTTTCATCTTATAAAATGCTACTCAAAGAAAGTAATGTTTCAGGCCCTTGTAGGAGACTAGGCGTGCCATTAAAGCATATGAGAAACTTAGTGGAGCAGTGCTTGAGTGTATTAAAATGGAAACATGCATGGTCTCCAGATGTAGGTACTTACAGTTTCATCTTGGTGACATTTCTTTTATTATAGTTTAACTACATGTCAATACATCACAAAGCAAGAGAGTGGCTTCTGTTCCACATCCAGATACTAGTAGGAATATCCAGTCATCTTCAGAGCTGTGTAACTCAGTTTTCTTTAAAACAATAAATACAAAGAAAGATAATTAGTAGGCCAATAAAATGTAAATAAAAAATTTGTAGCATTCATACCCCAAATATACAAAAGTCAGATGGCTATTTCCTTTTATTTTGCAATACAGATCCAGGATGAAAATCTGAATGTATAGGGACATGGTCCTCAAAATCAAAGGCTAATGTAGGAAAACCTACAGGGCAGTGTTTTTTCTTTCTGTTAAAAATGTTTTCAAACATTTAAAAAAAAGTCTAAGGAATAGTAATAGACATCCCTATACATCCCAAAGTAGTTACATGTTTACATATTTTTTCTATCCTTATGTGTGTATGAACATACACACACACACACAGAGCTCTAGGTGTTTTTGATGTGAAACTATTTAAAAAGAAATCATGGAAATGGCTACACTTCACTCCTATGTACTTTAGCATGCATCTTCTAAGGAAAAAGACTACTCCCTATATAATTAATCATATATAGATATATACTTATCACAACTAAGAATATTAACAATTATATACTTATCACAACTAAGAAAATTAACAATTATATAACCGAATATTTATTCAATATTAAACTTTTGTAATTGCTTTACATTTGCTTTCCAAACCAGATTTCAGTAAAATCTCATATATATGTATATGAAATATATACATATATTTCACCAACTTTTTAGAGCAGTTTCAAGTTCATAGTGAAATTGAGCAGAAAGTACACAAAGTTTCTGTCTTAGTCTGTTGTGCTGCTATAACAAAATACCTGAGACTGGGTAACTTATAAAGACGGAAATTTATTTATCATATTCTGAAGGCTGGGAAGTCGAAGATCAAGGCACCGACATCTGGTGTTCAATCAGGTAATATTCAAAAGTGAGAAAGGCGGGTAGAGGAGGTGAAGACTAATGCTGTTTCCTCCCATGGTAGAATAGTAGAAGGGAGAGAATTCACTCCTGCAAGTCCTTTTTATAATGGCATTAATCTATTCACGAAGGTGGGCCGCTCATGATCCAAACACCTCCCAATAAGGATGCACGGTAAATCAAGCCTCCAATACATGAATCTGGGGGATGAATTTGGACCATAGCAGTTCCCAACATGTTACATTTTTAAAAAGTTTCTCTTAATCTCCTTTCATCAAAAATATACCATTCCTTTTTACAAAAAAAAAAAATCTTCTTAAGGACATTACTTGTTGAAGAAACCAAAGTGTCATAGAATGTTCCACATTCTAGATTGTCTGATTGCTAGTTATGTAATAAGTAACCCTATCAACCTTATTTTCTGTAAAGAAAAAAATAACTCTAAAGGCTTCCTTATATTTAAATAACTTTTTTTTTTTTGAAAACTACTTTCTTCGTAAGAGGTACTTCTTAATTGCATCATATGAGGGGACCATATATGAGCTTCTCATAATATTAGTAATGTTAATTTGGACCACTTGTTTAAAGTGATAATCTGTAGAATTCCTCATTGTAGATATCTGATTTTTTCTTAAAATAGTACAAATCATCCCTCGGGTGATACCTTGGCACTGTGGGAGTAATTTCTCCCTGAAAAAATACATTTTAATCTAGTGGTTTTAATATACTTACCAACTGAGCCTGAAGTAATGATGAGAATTGCAAATTGATAAAATAATTATATCATTTTTAACATTAATTAACTAAAATTCCTCCATAAAGAAAAGCCTTCCCCGATCAACATTTTGTGGATTTTAAATCTAAGCTTTTAAACTCTTCCTTTAAAAAAGGTGTTGAAAAATTTGTTACCAGGTAGTAACATTAGTGCAAGACGAGCTGAGGTTTTTGTACATGGGCTGGGTGTTCATTTACTTTTTCTTTATAAAAGTCTGTGTTGTTTTATAATAAATTAAACATACATAAATATTGTAATTAAAAATGAAGAAACTTTTGAAATTAACTCTTTCTTCCCAGTTTGAAATTTTTACTCAATTACTTTGTGAACAAAAATGCACATTTTTCAGCACCTAATGTGTACTGGACAAATTATAAAGTAAAAACTATTCTTTCTAGTATAAGTCATTATTTTTCAGAAGAGAAGATTTATATGGTGAAACCTATTGCTGAATATTTAATTACGAAATGAGCTTCAGAACTAAGATTGGAACATAACTGTTTTCCATTCAAGAAATTTTTGTTTTCTGTATTGTTTCTATCAACTCTCTTCTACAAAGACATAAGCTTCATACCAGTTATATCAAACTTTTTAATTAATGAAACCGAAATGGACTTAGGGTCTATTGAAAAAAAGTGGGTTTGATTAGGATTTTAAAATGTACTGAGATTCTGTTTTTTATTCAGGTATGCATGGTGAGGTCACCAATAAAGGGATTATTGCCAGTTAAAAGAAAGCTTGTTACTCATAGTTCCCAAGAAGAAAAGGAACACTACACCACTCAGGGCTGTGTGTGGAAGCACCAGGAACAGTCCACAGGCACAAGGAATGAGGAGAAAGCAAGGCCAGTTCCTTTATTGAGGTTTTGGTGAGAAGGAATGGGTCAGGCAAGGTAGGCAAGATGAGCAGTTTACAATTAGTCTAAATAATTTCAGTAGGGACTGGGCCATAGAGGTGGTACCTATTTGTCTGGAACCTGGCACTGCAAGGTAATTCAGACTGCAAGCGCCTGATAAATGCAGGTGGATGACAGTATGGAGTAGGGATTGGTTGGTTTGCCTATTAAAAGTAGGCTCACAAGCAAGGGTTTTGTTGTCTCCAAGAATTAGCTAACCTCGGGAGGAGCAGTCCCTTCCTGGGTCCACACATCTCCAAGATGTCAAAGCATCATAAAGTAGTATAGAAAATAAAAACACAATTAATACAATCAGGAAGGAATATTATCTAAAAACTAAGAAACTAAGTGTGAATGAGTTAAATTTTTCCATAAAGAAATTTAATAGTATGAAATTATGCAGTGATAACATGTAACTATAACTAATACAGACATAAATCCTGTATCAATAAATGGTATATTTCATTTTATTTTATATGATTTATCTATGTTAGGGATTGAATTGTATTTTTAATTGACCAGAAGCATAAGATACATTTATATGAAAATACATCAGAAAAATCTTATCAGTAATATGACCATAATTTTATTTTTAAGGAAACTGATTATTTACATAAAACCATCAGAAATTTTACTAGTGTTTAATTTTTGTGCTAGAGATTAGCAGAAGTGTTCTAGATGTTCCAATACTTTCATTTTAAAATACTAATATTTGTGGAGACTTTATGTGTAGTTTTTGTGCCATATGAACATTTGTGTAGTTGGTAAAATTGTTATGATATAGAGGTAGCATTTTCTCTAAGAGCCAAAAATATTTGTTGTTACACTTATCACTACCAATATATTTATTAATTTTAGTAGCAATCCTGTTATTGGCACAGAATGACACTTCTACATTTATGAGATGTCAGTTGCAGTGATGTAAGATTTACAAGATGTTAGGTGACTTCCATCTGGGTAGCAATGGAGCATCTGCCAGTGCATATGATCAAGCAGAGGACACAGATACCGAGTGCTGGAAGCAGCAGTCTGACTCTCATCCTGTTGGATAAGTAGATTATTTGTGGCTTTACCACCATATCAGTGGAACTAAAATAAACTTACAGTAATCCTATTAGCTTCTAAAAATAATTGTGTTTATTTTTGACACCTAGGATGTTAATACAGACATGAAAAATTGTAAGAAACCACTTTTCTGGTATCTATATGCTACTGTTTACATGAAAATCTTGTATATCTTCTGCTCTGGGTAACCATTTCTCTAGAAAACCAAGGTTAACTCATGGTCACTAGGATCAGGTTTCTCCATTAAAGTTTCTACATTCCAGTTATTAAGTTTGTTTGGTTTCTTTCATTAAATGTTTAATGGTATATGCCTTGCATACTCCAGCTTCATTTTAAAAAGGGATTTAAAATGAAGTATAAGTAAATCAATAGAAATTTGCCATTTCTGTAGCTTATTTGGTTTATCATTGTTCATTATTTAGACTTAATCCTATTTAAGGTCAAAGAATTGTCCCTGCTTTCAGATGAAAAGTATAACAGGATAAAAAGATAAAGAACAGGGCAATTAAATGATAGAAGTTTTTTTTTTAAATGGAAAATATGTTACAGCTGATGACAAAGTTGGTAGGTGAAAATTCAAATTCTAGCCTGTATTGGGCCACAAACTAGGATAGTGTATTTTTTTCACAGTCAAAGCTAGAGAGAAGCTGGGTGAGTTATGAGAGGTACAGCACCATTAACTGAGAAATGTTGGAAAGTGGCAAGTAAAAACATGTATTCTTTTCAGTGCTAGGGTAATAATGTATAATACAGTTACAAAGTAGAAACCTAGATTTTTAGAGGATCTACAAACATGATTATTTGATTATTTATAATTGATAGTAATTCTCTTGTTAGAAATCTCTTAAACATGCTATTTCAGAAATTATTGAATTATTGATCAACAAAACCTTTTTTAAAATTATTGGGTAATTAGTAAAAGATAAGGCCTTTGGAAATATTCTGTGGATTTTGTTTGTTTAAGAAATACATTCTATTAAAAACGGCATAATTAACCTTAGCTAAATATAGAAATGAGCCAGGTTTATTGATGGCCCCTACAAACCCCAAGGCACCCCATATCTATCATTATGATCTTGCAGAACCCCTCGCTCTCGACTGTGGCAAAATGGCAGAAGTTAAAAATGGGATAGGTTTAGTCAGAGCATGTGGGCTTGAATCTCAGACTTCACTTGATATTATGTTGTATTTCAGGCAAGTCCTTTTACTTCTTTCAAAGGCTTCAGAAATTCTTTAGTTCGTTAATTCTCCTTATTATATATAAAATTTGGAAGACAGTATAGTGTGTTAGCAAATGTGTGAGTTTTGTACCTAGTCCTGCTATACCTGTACCATTTTATAAGTTCTTGGCCTTGGGCAAAGGGTTTAACTTCTGTGAGCCTCTACTTTCTCATCATGGAAATGGAGATAAGGATCCTTGCTTTTGAGACTGTATGCAGGATTAAACATGTTTAAAATGCGTGGCATACAGCAGATTCTCACTGAATGCTGACAGGAATTGTTGGTAGTACATCTGTCATTATTAATATTATGATTGCAAGTATATTTTCATTCAAGATATTACTAGTTTTTTTTTTCTCTTCTTGACCTTAGGAATATTAAACATTCCACAGAACTTGATATTTGAGAAAAACATTGGAGATTATGTGGTGCAGTAGTGTTAAAACTTTAGGCAACAGAATTCACAATATATAAAAGAACCATCAGAGTAGTCCTTTTATTGAAGCGAACCAAGGGGCCAGTATGCTCACTCGGTTAGCTTCCCTTCATTAAATGTACAGAGATCCCTGAAGCAATTCAGAATTCTAGATATCTAAGAAACATAGTTTTGGAAATGCTACTATAGTGAAAAACGTGTATTTTACATATATTGGAAGGTTTATTTTACATATATTTTACATATATCAAAAGCTTTATTTACACATATTGTACTTATATTGAAATGTTTATTTTACATATATTGAAAATTGATTCAGAAACGCAATGTGTTGACTGAGAGCAGTGGCACACACCTATAATCCCAGCCCTTTGGGAGGCGGAGGCGAGTGGATCACCTGAGGTCTGGAGTTTGCGTCCAGCCTGACTAACATGGTGAAACCCCATCTCTACTAAATACAAAAAACAATAAGCCAGGCATGGCAGCGCATGCCTGTAATCCAAGCTACTTTGGAGGCTGAGACAGGAGAATCGCTTGTATCTGGGAGGTGGAGGTTGCAGTGAGCTGAGATCACGCCATTGCACTCCAGCTTGGGCAACAAGAGCGATACTCTGTCTCAAAACAAACAAACAAAAAAACACAAGCAAAAAAGAAATGCAATGTATTCATTCATTGAGAAATTCAGTATGCAATGGTAAGACCATGGAACCATAGTTCACTGGTATTTCTTTCACTCAATACATATATATATATATATATGTATAAATGTATGTATTTGTGTATGTATGTGTGTGTATATATACATATATTTAAACACACTCTCTACCTATATATGTGTGTGTTGTATATACACACACATATAATATATGTACACATGTATATTATATGTACAAATATATACATATACATGCATATTATTATATACACAAATACATTATTATATATGTAGCGAGAGAGGGAGGGAATTGATACTTCATTTAATTTTTTTGTTTGTTTTAATATTGGTTTTTACTCAATTAAGGCCCAATTATTTTATTCTCATAACTATTTTTGCTGATCTGTTATTTTTTCGTGTCTTATAATAAACTAATTTCATGTTGGTATAATAGTATAAAAACATATTTATGGCTTTATATTTCTGTATTTATTTGCATTTTATTATGAAGATTTGAAACATACCAAAAAGTAAAGAGTATGACAAAGAATCCTCGCTCCTATAACCCACAAGCCAGGTTTTAAAATTAAGAAGTTGCCATATTTAATTAATAGTAACTTTTTTCCATTTATTTTTTTTTATTTGATGAAGCATTGAAAAGAATACCCTATGCCATGCCTGTAACTAATTCAGTTTGGATCTTTAAAATATGAGTATTCTCTTACATAGTCAAAAGATATTATCAGACCTAACTATTAACAGTTCTTATATTTTTTTCTAGTTTTAAATAGACAAATGACATTCAAAGTAATGGTGGCCTCTATACTACAATAACACTGAATTGTATTGCATGTCCAAAAGATTACTTTATACTCATTTAAGAGAAAATCAGTTCTTTTTAAGCTCTAGAAATATATAAAACACTAATGATAGAGCCAAAAACTAGTTTATAGAACACAAGATTTAATAAAGTCAAGGACTGCCTTTTAAAAGTATGTGTATAGAATCCAACACATAATCATAAATATATTAGAATTTCATAAATTATTTTGATGGTAATTTAAGGTAGGATAACTTTGAGTCTTTTGATTCAGAGAAAGATTTACCTATTACCATTTTACTTTATATTAAATAGCATGTATACCTTATCCTTTGGGGGAAAATATCGACCAATAGTATGCCTATTTGATAGTCCTAGCAGCAATTGTGACTTCTGAAAGCACTTTTTGGCCAGATGATTCTTTTGATTGCATGAGTACATTTATTAAACCACGTAAAATCATCATTATACAGGCACACAGACACAATCTGTATTAAGTTAGCATTTCTAATGATGTCCTCTGTAACACGCAGAGTTAGTTCCTAAGAATGACTTGCAAAATAGGTAAGCCCTTTTATATTTCTCACTAATGAAAGATTCTAACACAAGAAATTAAAGTTAAACAACTACTGGAAGCTCTGTGGGAACATAGAACAGGCAAGTTTGTGCCAAAAATCTCAACCTCCAGAAGCAATGTGGGTCTCTCCAGAATGTGCTCCTATGTAGCTGGAAATGCAAGAATGTCATAGGAAATATTCAGGCAACTCACACAGAAGCTACTTTGAATATTATAAACCACCAAAGACTATTTTAGTATACAATGACTACACATGTGATTCTCCAGGAGCTATTGCCTGGGCAGCTAAAGTGAGTGATTGATGGTAATATTCCAGGAGACTGCTGTGAACTTAAAGTCTGCCATATGCCCATAACTCTGCCTTACTCCATTGGGGAATAATGGCCTCCCCTATTTTATAGCCTTCTAAAATCTCATATGCAGGTACTTTATTGGCAAATTCTAACCTGGAACCATATGTGGAAGGACAGTCTGAATATGCAATTCTTGTTTTTTCTTCTAGAAGGTAGTGATAGTGACATTGAGTTGACAATACACACTCACAGACCTTAGGTAGAGGAGACTTGTTTTCCCCTCCCCTTCGGTTTATCTTATTGAACTTACACTCCTTCTGATAGCTTATTGAATACATAAGTGACAAAAAATAAACCAGACATGTGAATTGTCTTTTTTCTTTATGTACTTTTTAGAATTAAGAGGTGGCATAAGGTAATGTAAGTGGCACTGAAGATATGAAAGTTGACTTTAAGCCAGGCTCTGCCACTTAGGGGCCATGTAGCTTAAGTTAGTCATTTCACCTCTCTGAACTTTTGTATGCTCATCTGCTAGTTAAAGACAATCAGATCTGTTTGGCATCACCTGTTACAGTGTGTTGCCTTAAGAACAACACAAGTGATGTGTGTTTAAATTATCCTGTGTACACAAGTGTCAGAGAAGTGAATGATTCCCTTTTCAACAGTGTATGGTACAACAATGCACACATTTAGAAAACTCTCAGGCCATCAACAATCAATTTGCCCCAAACAGTTTCTAACATTCAAAAGTTTTCTTTCCCCAGCCTCTTAAAGACTATCTGTTGATTATCTTCAAAACTACTTATTTGAGTCATGGGTGTGGAAGAAGAAGGCTGTCGGGATATCATCTTTATTCTGTCTTCACATAAGCTTATCCTAAATAAAATTGAGGGTACTACATCATCTCAGGCTAGGCATCAAGCATTACTTATTCCTAACTTTATCATTCACTGAGTAGATGTATATTGAGAAATTAGTTTCACCTGCTGAGTGACAAGCAGGCTGCAGGAACATTTAAATGGTATATTAACAAATATAAACAAAATATATGATGCTATATAATGCAGGGTAATATTCAGAAAACTGAAGAAAGCATATTGAAGTGATTGACCTCTCCACTGAAGTCAACTATGATGATGTGCCAGTCATCTGCCTGAAGGCTGCCTTTCATAGATGCAACCACACTGATACTTCCTGAGGTACCTTCATTTTTTGCTTGAGGTCACCTTTTCCAACTTCCTGGGGAACTGTCCAGAGAAACATGTGGGCTCTGCTGTCTCTCAATTCCTATGTCATTTCTTTAGTCTCAGAGAAAATTCTTTGTACAGTTTGCTGTTGTCAATAAAGACACTTCTAATAAAATAATTTGAGTAATTGGAAGATTTTATAAAGAAAAGAAAACATAGCTTCTAGCAGTTTCTTCTCTGTGCTTTGAAAAAATAACTTAATCACACAAACACTTAAGAGTTAAACATTTAAATTAATGAGTTAACAGTTGAAAAATACTTGGCTACACTCTCTGAATGGGACCAGTGGGAGGAGGGGAAATAATATACATACCATATAATGTCTTGGTGAATTTTTCTACTGTGTGTACTGGAGTAGAAATACTGAGAGTGGGAGTGTATGTTGAGAAATGTTATAAAGAGGATACAAATAAAGAGGAAAGAGATCATTATTTTCTTATGATAGAATCAACACTTACAGATAAGTTGCAAAGGAAGGGAGGAAGAAGAAAATAAAATCAAGATTAGAGTATGATGTGTTCAGTTGGATGTGTTCGATTGGTTTTCCTTCTCCTAGAAAATATGCATGAAAAATATATATTCCCATAAATATTTGTTTGAATAAACAAATATATAGCCATTTTTGAGCCATGATTCCTTTTCTGTTTTACATACATGGAAAAGCTGCAACCATTCATGGTCTTACGTGTTTGAAAGATTCTAAGTCCTGCAAACCCATAGCACAACTTCTAGCTGCCTTTCATACTTTCACCAAATGTCCTTCATAGAAACTGGTGATGCTCATATCTTTGATCTTGGTTCAGCTTTTGAGGGCACAGAGACAAGGCACTTCTTAAATAATGCAGCTAGTGCAATCTTCTACACAAATGGCAAATTAATCAGTCTCTAAATCCTTGTTTTTTGAAGACTTGTGCATTTTTAAAGAAGACGGAATAATTGTTTAGTGACTTGGTGCCATTGATTTTCATTATAGATGGTGTTGGCTGGGTCTGTGTCAGGTCATCAGGGAGAGATAGCCTCTGCATAGCTAAATAAAATGGGGAAAGATGCACTTATTTCATATTCACAAGAAGAAACTCAATCATTGAAGAAGTTTAGCATGACCTTCCCTTAAAAACAACTTTTGCCCATTGCATGATTTTCGGGAAATGATGACAAAAATCTCTCAGCACAGATATCAAGAATATATCTTGGTTCAATCCCCACCTATGAGTGAGAACATGCAGTGTTTGGTTTTAGGGGAACATCACACACCGGGACCTGTTGTGGGGTGGGGGGAGGGGGGAGGGATAGCATTAGGAGATATACCTAATGTAAATGACGAGTTAATGGGTGCAGCACACCAACATGGTACATGTATACATATATAACAAACCTGCACGTTGTGCATGTGTACCCTAGAACATAAAGTATAATGATAATGATAATAATAATAATAATAATAATAATAGAATATGTCTTGGCTTCGGTGGTGCAAATCGTTTCCCACCTGGGACAATTTTAAAAGAAGCACAAGTCCGAAACAATATGAACAAGATAATTTAAAACATTATATTGAAATCCACAGTGAATTTCATGATTATAGTTGAATATGCTTCCAATAGAACAATAAAAAAACTGTGCACTACTTGCTTCAACTGACAAAGACAGCACAATTTTTGTGTTTTCAGAAGTTCCATTTAAGTTAGGTGGTCTGCTACTTCATGAAGGTTTGACTGAAAATTTTATCTACTGATATTGAATTGGTTATAGTTAAAGTGCCTCTTGTTATTCCCAAGATAGCTGTCCTTTCTGATGTTCTCTAGATGAGATTCTCACACATTTGACCTGGACATGAAATTGTTTTAAATTTATATCCAAAATTTTCTCTCATCCCTCTTCATTTTTTTAAAAGTCTATTTAGCCATTGTTCATACTTGATTCAGGTTTTTGTTTTAAATGTAACCATCCTTATTTATTCCCCAATTCCTAATTTAATTATTTCGTGTAGATTTTGGCATCAAAATTTCTGTAAATTAAGTGTTTTCAGAGGCTTCAATAATTTTGAAATAAAATCTATAATTTTTTTGTTTCATAATGACAGATTCTTTTTTTTAATCAAGAAATCACATAATTATATTGTGGCAACTCACTGAATTTCTCTGGAGAAAAGACTCATTCTAAGAGAATTTTTGCCATGGTTTCTTTTATATATAAGCCATAGGAATTCCCTTTTCAATGTGAATTAAATGATTTGAGTAAGTGAGCTGTTACACAGCTTAGAGAAAGAGAGGACCTGTGCTTTGCTGGAAAGATGTGTTCATGAGATATGGGCCTTCTAATCTATTGGGTAATTTTCTTCTAAATGTAGTCATCAAGAACTATTAAATAAATTTATCAATTAAAGACAAAATGACCACTCCCACATAACTGCAAGTGAATCTTATTAAATGGCTGGCTACTATATTTCAGTAAACATGGCAGGTAATTTAAGATTCTAAAGAGGTTTTTGATTCATTGTGCAAATATGCCTTATTTAGAGTTTAATCAAGACCTATTTAGAAGATCATTAACCATATTTCATGTTTTTTGCATTGTTCATATCATAAGTCCAACATGCCCAATAATGGCTTTGTTGACTTTACAGGTCAACAAAGATAGAGTTAATATTATCTTGGCTATCCACTTGAATGTTGTTCTTCAGAGAAGAAAGTAAACATTGGAATTTCTATTAGCAATGCCTAATCTCCAGTACATTCTAAACAGTGCTAGCTTTTGTGACAGGAGTCTACTTTTTCCATTGATCAATTACTATTTCAGAGAAGCTTTCAACTGTGAGATCCCAAGCAGATGTTTCAGAGAGAGGGATGATACACTCTAATTTTACTTGCTTCCAAGTTACTTTGTATTCATGTTCACACTTATTTTTAATATTATAATCCCTTTGTCACCTTGCAAATTTTTATCCTTCATAATATGAAAAAATGTTCATCAGGAGTCCATATAATAGTTATAACATTAATAAAATTTGATAGAGACTGAGACTTGTGTTTTAGGGTGTGTCAGACAATGACATTTTAATACAAGATTATTTGGCAGTCATTTTCTCCCTGTGCTTTAAATAAAGTGTTCCAGAATAACGAGTAATGGCTGCTTTGGAGACAGCAGACAAAATAACTTTTTGACATAAATAGATACTGCTTTCTTCTTTCTTGATAACAGGCTGAAAATCTATTGCATTATCTCAGAGAGAGAGAAAGAGAGAGACATGGAGAAGGGAAAGGAAGAAAGAAAAATAGAACAAAAGTAAATTGGACAGCATTTGCTTTGCATTTTTATGATTAGCAATATGTAAGCAAAGTAATTGTACGGTTAATGAATGAAATAAGGATGAATTTACAACCTTAAACCACATTGATAATGATGGAGAATTTTGCTGTGTAAATTAACTATCTCCAAGGTTCGTTTGACTGTGGAATACATTAATACTTCCCTTACACAACTAATAGAGAAGATGCAAGAGAGGATTTCCTCTACACTACTGATGAAAGTGTTCTATTTTATTGAGAATGCATGGGTGAGAATATGTAGTGAAAATAAGGTTCCCCCCTTTACTTATCTTGCTCAATAGAAGTTTCTCTTTAATAGAAGGTACATCTATGTAGAATACAGTGATACAAATTAACTGCTGGCAATCAGTGATATAAATTACCTATTGGTGATTTATTGTTGTAAGTTTTACAACCACATATTAGAGATTTTTGGCATATGGGGAAGATGTGTTTGTTAGAATATCACAGAGACATTTCATGATGAAGGAATCAAAAGTGTGTTTTTTTGTGTCCTTCTGTGTGTGAGAGAAAGCTTACTGATTTAGCAAAGTCAAAAATTAAGCAGCATCTTGAAGCCTAGACATCAAAAGTGAAGTTCAGAAGTAAGCAAATTTAAAGTGACAAAGGTATCAAACTGGAGAAGAGATCCTGAAGTTGAGGTCTGGAAGACAATCTCAAGAGCATACGACATGAGAGTAATTGTTTGCTTATATTGTGGATGTTAATAGTTTTTATAAGTTTCCATGATGTCAGAGAGGGGATATCTAGTCAAATTTTTCAGGAACAGAGGCAATATGAAAGGTTATGACCAAAGAGCAAAAAAAGATCACACACACACACACACATATACACACACACACACACACATATATATTGGATAAAATATTGGTACTAGAGTCAGTCTGTTCTTATCTTTACATAAGTATACAGTTTCATGTTGAATTTCAGTTATGTGCTACTTGTTGATCTCTATTATTAGTCTATAAACTCCTTGAGGATAATGTCCATTAGGCATCTTATTCATTTATAAGTGAGTTGAGATGGTTTATTAAAATAAATAAAAACATTTGAGTTAAAAAATGGCTTTTAAATTTCAGAAATGTGATGTATTAGTTGTATAAATGTAGGTAAGTTAGTTGATGTCCTGAATATTCTATTATTCATTTGTAAAATTTATCTTGCAAGATTATTGTGAGTTTTAGAGGTGATGTAAGTAAAATAAGTAGTACATTTCTCCATTTGTAATAATATATTGCACATATGTTTGAAATTGTGTTTAATATCTGATACATACATTAGATATTCACAGTGCTAGGGTCCTAGTATGCACTGTATTTATCCTTTTTGAAATAAATTTTATTCATCGAATGTCTTATTTTGGGTTTCCCCAAAAGCAGAGGTGGAGAAAAGGAAGTAATTGCACATGTTCCCTTCTCCATGGAATTTAACTTACTTGAATTTATAGAACAATAAAATTCCTATGGATTTGAAGAAAGTCATGGGCAGAAATACATAAAGCAGCCTCTGGGAGAGGCTGTCTAAATGTGGAACTGTCCACGGCTGTTGTGCTGAAATCACAGGCAGGCTTAGTGGTTACGGAACATGGCACAGAAAGTGTCTTCTACAATAAATAAATCATGACGCTCATGCTTAGATTTTCAAAGGCACAAAATACATAATATTTTCTGGTTTCTATTTGTATTCTTCATGACTAGCACAATTTTTTGGCACACATTAAAAAGCATTTGTTAAATTAAATTACATTAATCTACAGATAAAGTCCAAAAAACTACTAATGAATACATGCTGAAATTCTAGTGTAAAGGACAGCATACTATTCTTCTAAATTAGCTCAGCATTTCAATATTGTTGCTGATATAATCCTCATAACGCTATCGGTTTTTCATTACTATCTTAGTATCTGTATGGATTGTCTAAATGTAATATACTTGGTAGGTAATCAATGATAAAACTTCACAATATTATAGACTATAAAACATCCCTTGTGATTACAAAATACTCTTTTATATTAGATTTCCAATGGATTTATTTTCATAAAAACTTTCAAATACAAAAATGCCATTTTTTTAAACAAGGATGAAAACGAATATTGTTTATAACAAATATGAGGTGATAGTTCTTTATTTTAGGTAACTCCTAATATAAGAAGACTTCTCCAAAGTTGTATACAAAGGATAGATTTATTTAAACTATGACATTAAGTTGTTTAACTTTAATTTTTGAAATGTTTTCAAGTGACTCTTTAGAGATGAAAGTATTAATATTAAATCACCATAATCTACTCTGAATTAAAAGTTTCTCTAAAACACAATCTTGTGTCTGGATTTCAGTGACTTTTCATAAAGGAATGCCTAAGCTTAGCAGTTCTGTGCATAACACTATTATCACAAAATAAATTTTATAAGAGGGTATCTTGGTCATTCCTGCACAGTAGACTTGCACTGTGAGAAAATAAGGTAAAATTACTTGTTATCTTTCAAGAAAAGTGCAGTTGTTAGAAGACATGTCAAATGTATAGTGTTATTCTTAAATAACAGAGTTGAAGCATGATGTTTGGAGAAGCAGTTCCACCACATAGAACAATATTATCTCCTTCAAAAATATGTACAATTTCAAAAGCAAGAGTTTGGGAGATGATAATCTTTTATCCAATCCTCAGAACGATCTGTGTCAGAGTTTTGTTGTTGTTGATTGTTCTTTCCTTCAGTGTTATTTAAGAATCGGGTTATCAGATAAATCACTAAGCTAAGAATGAATCCAAAATTAGGTTTCCTGAAATATTTTAATGCCATCTGAAATCTCTTCCTGAAACCTTTAATAGTAACCGTATCTATTTTATGTAATACATTGGCTGAAATACAGCATGTTAAACAAATATCAAAGAAGTAGCCTTAGAATAATAAATGAGATGATACTAAGCTTTCTCCTTATCCCGTTATTTTAATATAATAAATAACAGAAAGTATTGGGTTTGGGTTGATTTCTGTTATTTCACTAGTTCCTTGAAGTGTAACCTGAGATTGTCTATTTGTGATCTTTCAGACTTTTTGATGTAAGCCTTTAGGTCTATGAACTTTCCTCTTAGCACCACCTTTTCTGTAGCCCACAGGTTTTGATAAGTTGTATCACTATTAGTGTTCAGTTTGAAGAATTTTTCTAATTTCCATCTTGATTTCGTTGTTGACCCAATGATCATTCAGTAGCAGGTTATTTAATTTCTATGCAGCTATATGGTTTGGAAGGTTTTGAAGATTCTTTTTAGAGTTGATTTTGAGTTTTATTCCACCGTGGTCTGAGAGAGTATTTGATATAATTTCAATTTTCATAAATTTATTGAGACTTGTTTTGTGGCCTATCATATGGTCTATCTTGGAGAAAGGTCCATGTGCTGATGAATAGAATGTATATTCTGTGACTGTTAGGTAGAATGTCCTGTAAATATCTGTTAAGTCCATTTGTTCCAGAGTATAGTTTAAATCCATTGTTTCTTTGTTGACTTTCTGTCTTGATGACCTGTCTAGTGCTGTCAGTGGAGTATTGAAGCCCTCCACTATTATTGTGGTGTTGTCTATCTCATTTTTTAGGCCTATTAGTAATTGTTTTATAAATTTGGGAGCTTCAGTGTTGGGTGCATATATACTTAGGATTGTGATATTTTCTTTTTGGACAAGGTCTTTAATCATTATATAATGTCGCTCTTTGTCTTTTTTAACCCCTATTGCTTTATAAGTTGTTTTGTCTGTCCATTTGCATGGAATGTCTTTTTCCATCCCTTTATCTTAAGTTTATGTGAATCCTTACATGTTATGTGGGTCTCTTGAAGGCAGCAGATAGTTGGTTGGTAAATTCTTATTTATTCTGCAATTCTGTGTCTTTTAAGTGGAGCATTTAGACCATTTCCTATGCTATTTATTGCCTACATACCTTGTTTTTTATTGTATTTTGTTTTATAGATCATGTGAAATGTATGCTTTAAAGAGGTTCTGAACAACTTTACATGCATATAGTAAAAAACCTGGAGGAGATGGATAAATTCCTGGAAAGATACAAACCTGCTAGCTTAAATCAGGAAGAATTAGATACCTTGAACAGACCAAAAACAAGCAGTAAGATTGAAATGGTAATAAAAAAATAACTAACAAAAAAGTTTTAGACCAGACAGATTCACAGCTGAATTCTACTAGACATTCAAAGAAGACTTGGTACCAGTCCCATTGACACGATTCCACAAGACAGAGAAAGAGGGAAACCTCCCTAAATCATTCTATGAAGCCAGTATGTGTAAAATCCTAACACCAAAACCAGGAAAGAATATAACAAAAAAAGAAAACTACACCATCTATGATGAACATAGATGTAAAAATTTTTAACAAAATACTAGCTAACCAAATCCAACAATATATCAAAAAGATAATCCACATGATCAAGTGGGTTTCATGCCAGGGATGCAGGGATGGTGCAACATATGCAAATCAATAAATGTGATATACCACATAAACAGAATTAAAAACAGAAATAACATGATCATCTCAATAGATGCAGAAAAAGCATTTGATAAAACCCAGTATTTATGATTAATACTACTCTCAGCAAAATTGGCATACAAGGGACATACATCAATGTAATAAAAGCCATCTATGACAAACCCACAGCCAACATAATACTAAATGGGGAAAAGTTAAAAGCCTTCCTTCTAAGAAGCAGAACAAGGTAAGAATACCCACTCTCACCACTTCTATTCAGCATAGTACTGGAAGTACAAGTCAGAGCAATCAGACAAGAGAAAGAAACAAAGGTAAAATTTCCAGAAGATAACATCGGAAAAACCCTTCTAGACATTGGCTTAGGCTAAGATTTCATAACCAAGAAACCAAAGCAAATGCAATAAAAATAAAAATAAATATCTGGGATTTAATTAAAGAGCTTTTGCATGGCAGAAAGAATAGTCAGCAGGTTAAACAGACAACCCACAGAGTGGGATAAAAATATTCACAATCTATGCATCTGACAAAGGACTAATATCCAGAATCCACAATGAACTCAAACAAATTAGCAAGAAAAATAAATTGAACAATCCCAACAAAAAGTGGGCTAAGGATATGAAAAGACAATTCTCAAAAGAAGATATACAAATGGCCAAAATATACATGAAACAGTGTTCAACATCACTAAGGATTAGGGAAATGCAAATCAAAACCACAATGTGATACCACCTTATTCCTGCAAGAATGGCTATAATAAAATAAAAAAATAAAATAAATAATAGATGTTGGCATGGATGCAGTGAAAAGGGAACACTTCTACACTGCTGGTGGGAATATAAACTAGTGCAACCACTATGGAAAACAGTGTGGAGACTTCTTAAAGAACTAAAAGTGGAACTACCATTAGATCCAGCAATCCCACTACTGGGTATCTACCCAGAGGAAAAGAAGTCTTTATATAAATAAATACTTTAAATAAAATACTTGCTCACACACGTTTATAGCAGCACAATTCACAATTGCGAAAACGTGGAACCAACCCAAATGCCCATCCATTAATGAGTCGGTAAAGAAACTGTGAGCTATATATATATATATCTCCAATCATTATTGCAATTATAATTTTGATCCTATCTATACTAAATGTTGTCTCTACTCCTGTTTTTAAAGCATATATATATATTTTAAAGCATATATATATTTTAAAGCATATATATATATGTGTGTGTGTATATATATATGAATACTACTCAGCCATAAAAAGGAATGAACTAATGCCATTCACAGCAACCTTGCTGGGATTGGAGACTATTATTCTAAGTGAAGTAACTCAGGAATGGAAAACCAAACACCGTATGTTCTCACTCATAAGTGGGAGCTAAGCTCTGAGGATGCAAAGGCATAAGAATGACATAATGGACTTTGGTAAATCAGGGGGAAATTGTGGGAAGGGGATGATGGATAAAAGACCATATATTGGCCTGTAATTCCAGCACTTTGGGAGACCAAGGCAGGTGGATCACAAGGCCAGGAGATCGAGACCATCTTGGCTAACAGTAAAACCCCATCTCTACTAAAAGTACAAAAATTAGCTGGGGATAGTGGCATGTAGTCCCAGCTACTTGGGAGGCTGAGGCAGGAGAATCAATTGAACCCAGAAGGCCAAGGTTGCAGTAAGCCAAGATCGCACCACTGCACTCCAGCCTGGATGACAGAGCAAGACTCTGACTCAAAACAAAAACAACAAATAAAACAAAACATAAACAAAACAAACAAACAAAAAACCACACACACATTGGGTTCAGAGCCTACTGTTCGGGAGATGGGTGCACCAAAATCTCACAAATCACCACCAAAGAACTTAGTCATGTAACCAAATACCACCTGTTCCTTCAAAACCTATGAATATAATTTAAAAAAAAAAAAAAAGAAACTGAATTGAATGGGAAGCCCAGTTATATTGAATTCCAGAGTTACACAGGCTTTCTCTGTACATTTTTTAATCCTTGGTCTGTGGTTACAGAATCTTTCAGTTTGATTTCCTTTCTAAATTTATTTGGACCCAAATGCCCTTGTTTCTCTTTCACCTTATTTCCCAGCAAAGGTTAAGATAAATAGAGGTGGGCAAATCTAGAAAGCATTGCAGGGTTTGTATTAGGATTTTTGCAGGAACAGCTATTCTGAAAGACTGTAATGAAAAGAAGTACAATTGGGTTCTCAAGCTCCTTTTGGATACCTTCCACCTCTGCCCTAATATAGGCAGTGGTCTCCAAATATTTCTTTTTTTTCCCCCTGGCTATCCAAGGAGTCTCATTTGAGTAACTCTTCAATCATTAATGCAATTATCATTTAGATCCTATATATACTAAATGTTGTCTCCACTCCTGTTTTGAAAGCTCTTATCATCTAGTTTGGAATATTGGACTTGCTCAAACATGGCTCACCATCCAACAGTAAGTGGAGCCAGTACTTATTGAGCCTAATGGTTCTTATATTACATCCACATCCTCATTAAGAGAAAATGGTGCAAACTTTTTGAGGAAAACATTACTTAAAGAATTTTGAACTATATTTATGAAGTTAGTGATGGTCAACTTTAGTGAGGAATTTTTTTAATGCAGGAAAGGCTACTTCTTTTTCTTTACTTTTTTACACCTGCTACTCACTCCACACTTCACATTGAAAGGACCTCTCCTTTATTTGTGTGTCAACTGTATCTGGAGAAACCACTATCATAATGTTTATTTGAATACATATATGTCCTTGTGTAGTTCATCCTCATCACCTATTTCAATGTATGACAAAGAGTAGCTGTTCAATAATGTTTACTTAAAAGAATAAAATAGGAGGGCAAAAATACCATCATAAGATGAGAGTTAAACAATTTTGACTAAGTTAAGTTTTTATTTTGTCATTTACATATTTTTCTTGAGAATATTAAAAAAATTATTAGTAATTCTGACATCTATGTATCACAGGTAAGAAGATACCAACATTTTAATTTTAGCTGAATTTTCTCTAATTTACCCAATTACCCAATTGGATCTTAAACTTTTCAGGGACTTGGAATAATTATAGTTTCCATTACTTGAAATTGTATTTATTTATTTTTCTTCGTTGTCCCTTTTTAATTGTTATTGACTCAGTTGCTTTTTTTCTTTCCTTTTTCTCCTTTCCTCTCAGTGTTGAATTTTTTGAGTTTATGTATAAATTTATGTACAAATGAACTTTTATTGTTCCTCTACAAGGAGTGGTACTAATACCTTAGAATAACATTTAAGAATGTGCAGAAGAATTTCTGATTGTCAGACTATCTGGGAATAGTACTAGTATTTCAATTCCAGGATCTGGGGATAATACATTTCCTGTACTACAGGTAATTCTCTTGTAAAATGAAGAATTTCACCCCACTAAAATTTCAAAAATATTCCGATTGAAAGAATTTCACAGGATCTTAAAATGGAAATCAACATTTACTGGACATCTATATTGTAAAATTTATTGTGTTTGAACTTTGGAGTTGGAGAAGGGTGTGGGGAGATGCACAAAGGGTTAAAGTGTAACCTCTTATTCTATAAAAGTTTAAAATCCACTGAGATTATAGAGGACATGACAGCTAGAAATATTTAAATTAATATATTCAGAAGGTTTACCCTTACTTGCTATTGCCCATCTGACCACCTTACAACCTGAACAATTCAGTGAGTCAATGTAAGTGATGTGTGACAAAGATGAGAAACAAAAAACATGAGTTTTTGAGGCACCTCAAATAGAACACTAAGATCATAGAAGATTTCTTTTCATAGCACTGTGCTTATCTTAAACAAGGGTATCCTCAGGAATATTAGACATTATGTTGCTGGCATTGGACACTATGAGAATAGGGAGTACATCTGACACAACTTCTTGGAGCATTTTAGTAGACAGCTATTTTATAAAATTTTATGTTAAATGCAAACAATGTTACCAATTACATTACAAAATTTGTATGAGTTTTAAACATAAAGGAGGTGACTGTGAAGACATTTAATTATTATGACAAGTTGCTTTAAGTTATATTCTTAGTCGTTTTAGACTATAGGTTGTGTGTTTATTCTCTGTTGTAGACGGACATTTGGCAGAAAATTTTAAGACCACTGGAATTAGCTGATGGCCTTCTAATCAAGAGTTTCATTGTGAAAAATAAGTCTGCATCCAAGACTAGCAGAATGGAATAGTGAGTGCCAACGAGCCACTTTAGTATTAGTCAACCCAATCCTTAGCTGTCTTCCATTATGCTAGAATTGCTATGTTCACCAAAGAAGGTTTGATAAATGGCTTATAAAAAGAGTTGAGATTGGACTCTCTCTCTGAGATTTGGAGGCCCTCTAAGATGAATCAGGGGAACTTTTAAATAGACAATAAGCTCAGTCCTCCAAATCACCTTTTCAAGGGGAATAGGCTTTCTTTTCAGTAGAGAACCAAAACACTTGAAAATAGGTGTATCACTGACAACCTTCAGCATAAAGGTGTTGGAATCATAAACAGTTTTAGAAAGAAGGAACACTGGGGGACTCCTGGACAAATTAGGGTGACAATGCAGAGTATGGTTGCCTAGTACCTGTGCATTGCTTGGGTGAATGTAACAAAAAATTGTATAGGACTTGTGAATGAATAATTAATGACTACTGATTGAAAAATGATGATTGCATAACATTAAATGAAACTGACAATTACTCAAATAAGAACAATGAGTAAAGCATGAAAAGTAATTGTCTACTAAGACTTGTTTTTCTTAAATATTACCATAATTTGCTAAAAATATAAAAAGGGTGAGAAGATGCTCAAAATCCATGTAATTTTGTGTATAAGTACTTACATAGAGCTACATTGGTGGGAATGGACATTGTATAGACTTACATTGTAGTTCTAAAAGTTATACTTTTCTTTATTATTTGGATAGTTAATGTTTTTGTTCTATTGTATATATTTTACATTCAATATGTTGATGAAATATTTGGAAACTTTAAAATAATTTCTGAAAGATGGAGGGAGGCTCTTGGGCATAGATGAACTTCTATGGAAAAGTGACAGATTTTAAATCTTACAATCAGATCAGTAGTTCATGGGACATCTGATATTTTATTTAAAATTTTTCTTTTTAAAAATGATGTGGAGGGGGCGGAGCAAGATGGCCGAATAGGAACAGCTCCAGTCTCCAACTCCCAGCGCGAACAACACAGAAGACCGGTGATTTCTGCATTTTCAACTGAGGTACTGGGTTCATCTCACTAGGGAGTGCCGGACAATCAGTGCTGGTCAGCTGCTGCAGCCTGACCAGCGAGAGCTGAAGCAGGGCGAGGCATCACCTCACCTGGGAAGCACAAGGGGAAAGGGAATCCCTTTTCCTAGCCAGGGAAACTAAGACACACAACACCTGGAAAATCGGGTAACTCCCACCCCAATACTGCGCTTTAAGGAAACAGGTACACCAGGAGATTATATCCCACACCTGGCTGGGAGGGTCCCACGC
>NW_012100210.1:249492-251939 GCF_000951045.1 Mandrillus leucophaeus | reverse complement strand
GGGGGGAGGGATTGCATTGGGAGTTATACCTGATGTAAATGACGAGTTGATGGGTGCTGACGAGTTGATGGGTGCAGCACAGCAACATGGCACAAATATACATACGTAACAAACCTGCACGTTATGCACATGTACCCTAGAACTTAAAGCATAATAATAATAAAAATTAAAAAATTTTTTTTAAAAATGATGTAATAGCAATTCATCAGATAAAAAATTCCATGGTCAGCTAGGAATTGCAGAGAGGACTGATCTGTTATATCTTGTTTATCATTGGTAATTCAACATTGATATTATTATTAATTTCCTTTAGTTTTGTTAACTCTAGAATAAAAGTCTTCTTCCAAAGGCTTTTGCAAGATATAAATGAATTAAGTAAATACCAAGCGTAGTATGCTTACAAAGTAAATACACAATAAACAGAAGCCATTATTAAAAGGAGGTTATTCTGACTCCTTTCTTTCTTTGATATTCCCTAGGAAAGACCAATAAAAATTGCCCCTTTATGTTATCAATACTGATTCCACCTGTCTAGAATATTTCGTTGTCTAAAGATTGTATATGTTTTCCTACCCTGCTGCTTAAGCAACTAGAAGTTGTTTATATTTCAAAACTAGCTAAATGAAGAACTTTGCAAGATGCTGTCATTTATAATTCAATGTTTTTATTTTCTGTGTACCCACTTGTGTTTTGAATATTTGCATGCATCTGCAAACTATAACTATCAAAAAATATTTAACAATTACCTATTATGAGTCAGTCACCATATTGGTTACTGGGAAGGCAGCATGATTAAGGCGTGACTCTTTCTTCTAAGATCCCACCAGGAGAAACTGGTATATTAGACAGGGAAGATGAGATTAGAAGCTTAAAGAGAAATTTTAAATATAATAGTAACTATAAGAAATATATACAATATGTTTGAATAGCAAAGAATAACAGCATCTGTCTCAGCTTACATGTCTGTGTAGGAGGGGAAAGGGGAAATTTGTAGAGATGATTGTTTGGAGAGCCTGTATCTTAAGAGTAAAAAGGATTTAGTCTGGGGGAATAGAAACTACTCTATCTTAGAATGATCTGTTTTAAATTTTTTCAGTATTGCCAAATCCAGTTGTTTCTTTCTCATTACCTATGCTCTCTCGTTACCTATGATCACTCATGCCAACAAATAGGTTATCAGCTTTACAGTAGAGCTTATGTGTAATTCCTTAAGTTACATGTTATTAAATTGAACTAAGACACATTATCCTGATAGACCTTAGTAACCTATGCAAGCTTGCCAATCATCTGGAGTAATCTTGGAGACTAGTCCCCCAAGTCTTATAATGATAATTTAAAAGAAAAAAATCAGATTTCTAGTCTTTCCCAAACTCTGACCATCAAACACACTATCCCCAACTTCAGATTAACTATGGTGAATGCTGTGCAGAATCCATTCTGATAGCAGGTGGCAGCAGTAGTGGCAGTAGCACCTAGTTTGGCAGCTTCTATGACTGTGAAAACAATGGCATTTAATGTTCTGCAGCAGAAGTTGAGGTTACTACAGATGTGGTTACTTAGTTTTCCTTAAATTCCTGCTATGTCTCAAGTTTTATTCCAGAACTTCTCTGGAAATATGGCAAGCTTCCCAAAATTCTTTCAATCAATGTCTTGAATTGTTATAGCAGAAGAGTAGCTTTGTTGTTTGTAAACAACAACCAAGAAAGACTTTAAGAATATCTTGGATAGTTTTTATTAAATTCATACCCTCCACATACAGCTACACCAAATATAAGAGGGAATTGTCCTGACAAATCCTGCAACCTTGTGCCAGGTATTTGTGACTAGCAAGTAGATATTTCAGACTTGTCTTGGTCCATACCTATGTTGCTAACGTTAGTCTTCAGTAGATGTTTTAAAAGGTTTTATTCTAGTACATTTGTCCTAAAGAAGACCCAAGGAAAGTAATTTATACACATGCTATCTATTAAAGTTTACTCCTGCCAGCCTTTGTAGTGGGAGCAATGAGAATTAGAATTAACAGATGCCAGAGTCACTAACTATAACAATTAATATTTCTTGAATTTCTACTATTTGTGAAGCACTATGTTAAATGAATTATATGAATTAATCTCATTTATTCCTTAGTCAACCCCTTGAAGAAGGTACTGCTATCTTTGTTTTATAGGTGATAAAATGTATAATTAGATATAAATAATATACCTAAAACCAAACAGATATAAGTATAATACCCAGTTTTTGGAGATGCGGGCTCTTTTTTGGTTCCATATGAACTTTAAAGCAGTTTTTTCCAATTCTGTGAAGAAACTCATTGGTAGCTTGATGGGGATTGCGTTGAATCTATAAATAACCTTGGGCAGTATGGCCATTTTCACGATATTGATTCTTCCTATCCATGAGCATGGTATGTTCTTCCATTTGTTTGTGTCCTCTTTTATTTCACTGAG
>NW_012100210.1:230570-247732 GCF_000951045.1 Mandrillus leucophaeus | reverse complement strand
AAAAAAAAAATACCCAGTTTTTGAACCAAAGGTTGAGATTTCAGTACCTGAACTCTTGTCCAATGTATTTACTGGGAAGGGTCAGCCTTCTGTGTCATCTTCATCTTCTACCAAGATGATGATTCTTTCACAGCTAAGCTCAGAAGTATGTGTTTATTTGCATTAGGAAGTTATTATTCTCTACTTAATTAGAAAATTATTTTGCTTTTTCCTAATAATATTGCATCATTCTAATGTTGGTGATTGGTTTTATTTAGTCAGTAGAAAGGAGATAAAGTGAACTGCAATTTTGCAAGCCAAAATCAACTATCCTTAATTCCAGCATGCACAAGTAATTCCTAATCAAATTTTAAGCAATTGCTCTGGCCTATTTTCAGTAAAGTAAAATGAAGGGCTAAGTGAAAATTATTTTTAGTTTCTCCTTGCATAAAATTGATGCACTGATTGCTTAAACTTTAATGAATATTAATAATATCTCATACAAAACGCTTTGTGTCTATGATAAATATCTTATTAAAACTGAGGAGAAATGCAGTAAAGATATTCTTATATTTATTATCCATGAATCTGCCCTATTGTGAAGACACAGGAAATAAAGTTTTCATCATCCAGGAAGAGTCTAATCTATCCTCATAGTGAATTTATTGATTTTTTTCACAAGAAATTCTACAGTGATCAATGATTTTATTTTAATGGTGGAAAGGTAGAAAATATTTTTTTAGAACTGAGAACTGAAAAACTATGAGTAAGAGGTGCAACATACTATAACAGCAACATTTTTTTAAAACATGAAACACTATTTATAAAATGCTGGTAACATACAGATATGCAAAAACTCTTGACTCTTTGATGAAATGAACTCTGTGACCCAGTGGTATTGAAGAACTGTCAGGAACCAGTGAGATGGCAACTGAGAAAAATGTCACAACACAGATGGAATCTTACAGTGATTTTCTTAAGGGGATACTAAAATATTGGGATTGAGTGACTTAGGCAAATCCCAAAGGAATATCAGTCTCTCAACATGAACATGCTTCTCTGTGAAGGGCTTAGAAATATTAAACTCTGTGATAAACAAAATAATACCCCATGAGACAGTTCTCTGTTTGACTTCTGAGAAGACATGTAGTGTGTCCCTCAGAGAAAATTAGATTAAAAAAAAACCTTCATTCCAAGATGTACTTTACTACAAGTTACTGACGTTTATTTAGACAATGTAAGAAAAAGATAGTAGGTGAATTAAGACATAACTGTTACCTGTGTAATACAATGATAGCTCATGTAGTAGTTTTCTAAAGAGCTAGCTTAAAATCAGATTTGAGTTAAATGCTACTTCACTGCAAAGAGCCATAAAAAGAAAAAACAATTTTCAACTTTCTAAGACTATTTATTGAATAGCTACTACAGAAAATGGCAGCTTGGAAAGACAGGAAGCAGGTGGCAAATTTTCTCCTTAAATCTTTCCAAGAAAAAGAACAATTTATAGGGATTATCACTGAAATTTAACTTTGAATTTAGAAAAATTAACTGAGCACATATTATGTACACAATACTGTGCTAGGTGCTGGCAGTTACATATGTATTTTTTAAGTCTTACAACATTACACATTTATTAGCATGCATTAATATACGAATTGATCATTAACACAGTACAGACTGAACATCAGTGCCTTACTTCAACAAACAACCTATACTTCGTGGGTTTCTTTTTTTTTTTTTTTTGAGATGGAGTCTTGCTCTGTTGCCCAGGCTGGAGTGCAGCAGTGGTGCAATCTCGGCTCACTGTAAGCTCCGCCTCCCGGGTTCACGCCATTCTCCTGCCTCAGCCTCCCGAGTAGCTGGGACTACAGGCGCCCACCACCTCGCCCGGCTAATTTTTTGTATTTTTAGTAGAGACAGGGTTTCACTGTGTCAGCCACGATGGTCTCGATCTCCTGACCTCTTGATCTGCCCGTCTCGGCCTCCCAAAGTGCTGGGATTACAGGCGTGAGCCACCGTGCCCGGCCGGCCAACCTATACTTTGAAAGGGCAAACCATAAGATGTTTATTAAATAGTTAACAAATACAAATAAAATATGACAATATATAATAATTTTAGAGTAACAATAAGCCTGTCCTTACCATTCTACCATTTCTGCCGTTAATTGCTGCTGTAGAAATCTGAGCATAGCAGGTGATGTTGGAAGTGTGACTCTTGATGAATATGCACTCACCAGCTAATGCCAAAAACTATGTGCCTTCTGCATGTGAACACCTTGTGAAAATGCCTTTTGCTTTGTTTCAGGCCTTTAGGGAAGTGAGGGACATTTTCTTGCCTGAATATTTTTAGGAAGTATTTCTAAATATATTAAAACTGTTATTCCCAATGTTAGTTTTAAATACTTTTAATTGTATACAAATTATAGTAGAAGCACTTTGCTTTGTAACCCCATTGATGCCTGCTGTATTTGGGTGACAAGAACAGGTACTAATGTATCAAAGGTTGTCATCTTAGATGTTTCAGATAGATTAGAAGGCCTTGTGGGCAGGAAAAACAGACAATCTAGAATTTGTGAAAGAGTAGCAGAATGTGTTTGCAAATAGCAATTAAAGAAATAGTTGAGGAGACATGGATGAGACTAGATACTGTAAGCATTCTGGTTCTTAAAGAAAATTTGCCATTTCAATTAGGGCAGACCTAGCTCCAAAACTCTGGATATGTTTTTTTGACGTTTATAAAAGAGATTGAGATGATTTTACCCATCAGTCCTCATTCTCCGTATGAGAAAATACTCTCTGCATAAATCAAGGAAGGTTTGGCAATGTTTTTCAATTTTGGTGTGAGAAATGGGACTCACATGTCACATAGCAAATTTCATCTGGCTGTCAAAATTTACTTTTGTTATTAACAAAGAGGCCTCCTGTCCACCAAGGAGACCTCATCCATTTGTAGATTTGGCAAAGGGATGGCACAATCTGTGCTTTAAAAACATAGTATTTTTAAAAGAACTAAAAATAATTAGTCACCAACATCTAACAGCCAGTGGCATTTATTTAAAAAAATAGTAATATCTGACTTCCCTTAAAACATGAGACAGATTATCAAGACTTAGCTTTTATTACTACATGGTATTATATCCAAATATTTCTGATTTCTTATTGTGTTCTTGATATCGAAGCACTTTGGTCAGTTCCTTCTTATCATATTTGTACTGTTGTGCTCTATTGGAGAACTTAGAAGAAAATAAAATATATTTTGTACCCATGCATTACTAAATGTTGAAAAATTAAAGATGGACCATGAAGGCTGTAATTTCTATTCGCTGTGGTAGTTAATTTTGTGACTTTTGCGAACATTCATTATTGTGTGTATAAGAGAGATATATATATATATACTGATCATTATATTCATTATCAGAGCTTGAATTGCTTCTTACTTTTAATTTCTGTTCTTCCAATTTTGTTCTAGTGCTGAGTATAAATCAGACACAGGAAGAAAATGTGTGTTGAGTAAATACATAGTAACTTTGCAAATAGAAAAGAGGGTGAATGATCTCAAGGGAGGGGTCACCTGGGCTGTAGTAAAATGTTTTGTACTGACTACAAGTGGTTTCAGCTAGAAATTAAATAGATCTCTTTGGAATAATACAGTCAATACTTGCACAATACTGGGGTTAGGGACACTTACTCTCTCACAGTAGAAAATCTGTGTACGTCTTTTGACTCCCCAAAAACTTAACTGCCAATAGTCTACTTGATCAGAAGGCTTATTGATAACATGAACAACACATATTTTATATCTTACATGTATTATATACTGTATTCTTACTATAAAGTAAACTAGAGAGAAGAAAATGTTATTTAAAAATCATGAGAAAAAAATCATATATTTACTATTCATTAAGCAGAGTGGAACATCATAAAGGTCTTCATCCTTGTTATCTTCACCTTGACTTGGCTGAGAATGAGGAGGAACAGGAGGGGTAGCCTTGTGGTCTCAGCAGTGTCAGAGGCAGAAGAAAATACCCATATTACTGAACCTGCACAGTTCAAATCCACATTGCTTGAGGGTCAACTGTTCTGGCAGAACATTAACACATTTAACATTTTTCCTCTATCATAGTTTTATCACTAACCTTTTATGTGACAAACCATTTCTTTAGAAAAAAGGACAATGCTCTCAAGTAGCCTTTATAGTGTGAAGCTGGGTAGAGATTAAACATGGTGATTAATAACAATTTAGCCCATGGTACCAGACCCTAGGAACAGGGTAGAGGAAGATCAGTAGGAGACACTAAATCAATTAAGAATTCTAGAGTCCAGAAAGGAAGAAAATATATTGGAAAATAGGATTTATAGTTGCTTTCCAGGAGGCAAGATCCAGGAACAGTTTTAAGGTTGAATTCTGTGTTTTGTCTGGTTTTGTTCATCTAGGGTTTCTTGAATGCACATGTATAAAACCAAAATCTTAAAGACACTAATCTGTACTTAATTTAGGAAATTGAATGGAATGAATTTATGTTTTCTAATAATATACCTTGATTAGACTTGTATGGAAAGCGTGTTTCCTTGACTGGATTTATGGAAAACACTAATTTCTATTATTATAGTAGAAGATATTCTGTTTTGACCAGGTATACAATATTAGCTATCTCAGCTAGTGATGGTCTACAAGTAACCGATATTACTCAGATTACAGCAACTTATACTCCTTTTGATTATAATGAACCATTTCTGCATATATCTGCACATATGTAGGAAATATAAAATGTGTTCTCATTGTTTATCTTTTATTTAATATTTGCATTAATTTCAGAAAAAAAGTTTCAACATTATTTTGATAAATTCTTAAGTAGAAGAAATTCTACACTAATGCATAAGGATATACATGCTACTTTTCAAGGTTCGAAACTAATAATGAGCTTGTTTTCAGATTCAAGGGAATGACATGAAATTCTGTGTTCCTTTGAGTTCCTTTTCTGTGCCTCTCATTTGCAAATGTTAAAGTACATTCACTGGATTAATACTCTCTTTTATAGAACTAATGGACACCTCAAACAAACAATACCAAATCCAAACAAAAATATTCACTGAAAAAATGAGCAACATGTTTAGAAACAGTATAAGTAGAATGTTCACAAACTAAGACTATATGTAAATAATTTGTATTTGCATATATCAGGTTTTCTATACAAAGTATATATTTGTGACAAATAATTTGGAATAGTCTATATTTATCTTACATATTATAAATGGCAAACTGGGAACTTCAGAGTTAGAAGTCCTGGTTAGTCACCAATGTCCTATTTTCTAAGATCTAGGAATGAATACTTGGTGTATCTGAACTTTTTGAAAGTAGGCATTAAACACAAGTTTGTGGTGAGGCACCTATGATCTGGAGTTGTGAATATGTACAGTGATTTATTTAACTGTATGAGTTATTAGAACATATAGTTTATTTAGAACAGAAATTTTGCCTGATATTAGAGATGCCCAGTTTTTTGTAATGACCCTTAATAGAGTCATTGTTGGGCAGGCAGAGTGGCTCATACCTCTAATCACAGCGCCTTGGGAGGCCAAAGTGAAAGAATCACTTGAGGCCAGGAGTTTGAGACCAGCCTGGGGAATATAGTGAGACCCTGTCTCAAAAAAAAAAAAAAAAAAAAAAAAAATTGCTCAGTGTGGTGACACATGGCTGTAGTCCTATCTACTTGGGGGGCTGAGGTGGGAGGATCCCTTGAGCCCAGGAATTTGAGGTTATGGTGAGCTATGATTGCATCACTGTATACCAGCCTGAGAAACAGAGCAAGACCCTGTTTCTAAATAAACAAATAAATTCTGAAAGCTTACTTTCAAACTGTAATTTCAAAAACAGACTGTAGTGCTAAAATGTTTTGCCTTAATACTTTGAGAGTGCTGAATTGATGTTTAGTAGCCATTTCTATGATGTGGTTCCTTCTCTTGAGACAACATTTTGACATGGATGATACTTTTCTTCCTTTATACTTACTTCTCACCTGAAAAATTAAATCCAGACTTCTAGGGTCCAATTCTACATAGAGGGAGCCTGGAAGCTGTTACTCTAACAACAAATAATTAGCTGGAAAGACAGAAAAATAAACAATTCTTATTGTATCCCTAAAAGAGGTAAGGACACAGGGCAAATTGCCCTCCAAATTAGAGCGCTAAACACGTGAATACAGGCAGTCACAGCTTATCAGAGCAGAGACTCTTGAGCAGCAGATTCCACTGCTGGAACCAGTATAGGGTCAGAAAAACCTAAATTGTAATTGAAAAATTGCTGGAAGCTCATTGTGAACAATATGAGAGTTAAAAACTCCGGGAGCATCAAGTCATAGGGATCCCCCCTACAGTTTCGTGAATTTTACCTCCAGCAGCTTAACTGGATCTCAAAGCCTAACCAACCTGAGGAAAAGAAAAGACCTAACATCAGCCCTCTCTAGGTGTCCTATCCCACCTAAGATACGAGACAAATACTGAGAAACATTTGTGAAGTTCACATTCAAGAGGCATAGGCTCACTAAAAGAAAGAGACTAAGATGACATTACCAAGATGGCAGAATAGGAGATATGGACCCCATCCCTCACAAAAAAGCAAATATATGCAGCAATCCACAAACCAAACTAGCTCTGAGAGACCTCAAGGGCCCATTAAAAAATCTCTAGCAACACAATACAGCAAAACAAAACAAAACAAAACAAAACAAAACAAAACAAAACAGAGAATATTCACATAGAAAGGATTGCTGATGAGGTTGGCATACCTGAGACGTCAGAAGATGGATAGGAACAAAGAAGAAAGGCAGAGGCTATAGGTATCAGCCACTCTGAAGGAATCATTGGAGCCCCCACGTACCTTCTCTGCAGAGGACATTGGCATCCTTTGACAAGGAGGTAAGCAATAGTCATTCCCACTGGGCACCCCAGAGAGTGAGGCGTGGGCTGAATAACTCTCCTCCATCAAGAAATCTTCTATCTCAAAGAAAAGTACAGGACCTGACAGCTGTACTGCTCAATTCTACCAAACATTCAATCTTTCTCAAACTCTTCCAAAAAACTGAAGAGCAGAGAAAACTTCCGAGCTCATTTTCAAGGCCAGAATTACCCTTATACTAAGGCCAGACGAGAACACTACGATAAAAGAAAATTACAGGTCAATATCCCTAATGAATACTATCTGCTATATCCTTAAGAAAATACTAGGAAATCAAATTCAATAGCCTATTAAAGGGATCTTTCTCCACAATCCAGTGGGATTTACTGCTAGGATACAAGGATGGTTCATATATGAAAGTCAATAAATATAGTATACCACATTAATAGAATGAAGAACAAAAATCATACAATTGTCTCAAAAGATGTAGAAAAGGGATTCAACAAAATTTAATATTTTTTCATGATAAAAACTTGAAACAAATTAGGTATGGAAGGAATGTGCCTCAAAACAGTAAAGGCCATATATGACAAGCCCACAGTTAGCATCATAGTCAATGGTAAAAAGGAAAATTTTTTTCTTTATTATTAGGAAAAAACACAAGGATGCCCATTCTTGCTAGTTCTCTTTAATTTAGTAAAGAAGTGCTAGTCAGAGCAATAGGACAAAATAGATAAAAGGATCTAAATTGGAAAGAAATATGTTAAATTATCTCCATTTGCACAAAACACGATCTTACTGATAGACTTCCTCAAAGACTACACACAAAAAAACCTGTTAGAACTAATAAGCAAGTTCTTCAAAGTCACAGGATACAAAATCAACACAAAAATCAGTAGTCTATCTATATTCCAACAGTAAATTAAATAGAAAAGGAATCAAGAAAACAATCCCAGCTACAAAAAATATTTAGGAATATATTTAACCCAGGAGGTGGAAGATCTGTGCATTGAAAATTATAAAATATTGATGAAAGAAATCTAAAAACATACAAAGCAAATGGAATGATATTTGTGTCCATGAATTGAAATAATTAAATTACTCATATGTCCATAGTATGCAAAGTGATCTACATATCCAATGCAATTATCATCAAAATTTCAAGGACATTTTTCTCACAAATAGAAAAAATATCCTAAAATTTGTATTAAACCACACACAAAAAAACCCCAGGTAGCCAAATTAATCATGAACAAAAAAGTGATAAAGCACAGACATTACTCTACCTTATTTCAAAATCTACTACAAAGCTACAGTAATCAAAACTTCATGTTACTGGCATAAATACATACACATTAATCAATGGAGCAGAATAGAGAGCCCAGAAATAATCCTACACATTTACTGTCAATTCATCTTCAACAAAGAACAACCTCTTCAATAAATTTTACAGAGAAAACTGGTTATCCACATATAGAAGAAGCAAATTAGATCCTCATCTTACACTATATAAATGAATCAACGTAAGCATTTGAATTTGTGGCACCTGGCATCCACCAGTTGCCAGATGGAGCTGAACCAGGCATCTCAGGGGTATCCAGGTTCTCTCATCAAAAGTAACTAGAAGGCTGGAGTGACCCACGGAAATGAGGAAGCGGCGGCCCACCTGAGAGCCGCACAGGTAAGGGGAATCCCCTCCCCCCAGCCAAAGGAGGCAGTAAGTAAGCGTGCTACCCAGCTGGGGAAACTTTTTCCATGAAACTGTGCAACCTGCAGATTGGAAGTTCCCACTCGTGAACCCATGCCACCGAGACCCAGCGTCCCAACAACGGAATACACAGATTCTTACAGCCTCAGCTGGAATCTGCTTAAGCCTACCAAACTCCTGGCGGGAGTGGCGACCAGCACTGGCTGTGGCTCCTGCTGTCTAAGCCTTGAGCTCCTTGAGGGAGGGGCAGCAGCCAGCACTGGGATACCCAACTACCTAACAGGCTAAGCTCTCTGGGCGGGGGAAGGGCAGCACCCATCTCTACAGCTCCAGGCTGCATTTTTCCCCTGCTGGAGCCAGGGAGACTGGACGGCTTGGTCCCAACACACCAACTGTGGCAGTCTGCAGCCAGAGGCTCAGGTACAAAATTTGGATCTCCCTGCGCCTGAGCCCCTATTTGGGATGTGGCTGCAGTCTCTGTGGACTGCAGACTTATCCTCTCCTCCTGCTAGTTTGGGCAGCCCAGACGAAATTTGACTCCTTATCCAATTTGCCAATTTGTGTCTTTTAATTGGGGCATTCTTCTGCACAGCAAAAGAAACTATCATCAGAGTGAACAGGCAAGCTACAGAATGGAAGAAAACTTTTGCAATCTACCCATCTGACAAAGGTCTAATATCCAGAATTTACAAGCAACTTAAACATATTTACAAGAAATAAACAATCCCATCAAGAAGTGGTCAATGGATATGAACAGACACTTTTCAAAAGAAGACATTTACAAAAGAAGACATTTACATTACAAAAGAAGATATTACAGGTGCCACAAATTCAAATTTCAAAAGAAGCCAACAAACATAAGAAAAAAAACTCATCATCACTGATCATCAGAGAAATGCAAATCAAAACCACAATGAGATACAATCTCACGCCAGTCAGAATGATTATGAAAAGGTCAGGAAACAGTAGATGCTGGCGCGGCTGTGGAGAAGCAGGAATACTTTTATACTGTTGGTGGGAATGTAAATTAGTTCAACCATTCTGGAAGACATTATGCGATTCCTCAAGGATCTAGAACCAGAAATACCATTTGACCCAGCAATCCCATTACTGGGTATATACCGAAAGGAATATAAATCATCCCGCTATAAAGACACAGGCACACATATATTTATTGCAGCATTATTTACAACAGCAAAGACATGGAACCAACCCAAATGCCCACGAATGATAGACTGAATAAAGCAGATGTGGTACATATACACCATGGTATACTATGCAGCCATAAAAAGAACGAGATCATGTCCTTTGCAGGGACATGATGAAGCTGGAAGCCATCATCCTCAGCAAACTAACACAGGAACAGAAAACCAAACACCACATGTTCTCACTTATAAGTAGGAGTTGAACATTGAGAACACATGGACACAGAGAGGGGGACAACATACAGAGAAGGGTGGGGGCTAAAGGGAGGAAACTTAGAAGATGGGTCGATAGCATACAATACATTGTTATTCACTATAGTCACCTTGTTTACGAGGTGCACCATGGCACACATATACCTACGTAACAAATCTGCACGTTCTGCACATGCATCCCCCCCGTTTCTTTTTAGAAGAAATAAAGAAAAAAGCAAAATAAATGAATAAAGCAACTTAAAATGGATTAAAAATTCAAATTTATGAACTGAAATGGGAAATCTTCTAGAGGAAAACATAGGAAGAAAGTTTTCTGACATTAGTCTAAGAAATGATTTTTTGGACATGATCCCAAAATCACAGGCCAAAAAAAAAAAAAAAATAGACAAATGTGATTGCATCAAACTAAAAAGTTTCTGCATAGTAAAGGAAACAATATACAGAGTGAAGAGACAAGTCACGGAATTGGAGAATATATTTGCAAATCATACATATCTGAGCTAGATATCTGAAACATATAAGGAACTCAAAAACTGAATAGCAGGAAACCAAATACCTGATTTTACAAATGGACAAAGGACTTGAAGAAATGCTTCACACAAAAAAAGGTAACACAAATGGGCCAAATTTATATAAAACAATGCTCAACATCACTAGTCATCAGGGGAGTGAAAAGTAAAACCACACTGAGATATTGCCTCACATTTATTAGAATGTCTATTATTTTAAAAATTAAACATAACAAGCATTGGCAAGGATATGGGAAAAGGAAACCCTTACACACCATACATAGAAACGTAAACTAATACAACTGTCTTGGAAAACAGTATAGAAGTTCCTTGAAAAATTAAAAATAGATCTACGATATGGTCCAGTAATCCTATTACTGGCTGTATGTCAAAGAGATATTAAATCAGTATGTCTAAGTGATATCTGTGCACCCATGTTCACTGCAGCTTTATTCATAACAGTCAAGCTATGGCATCAAGCTACATGTTCATCAGTGGATGCATGGATGAAGAAAATGCGGTATATATACACAAAGGAATACTATTCAGGCTTTAAAAAGAAGGAAATCTTGTCATGTTTGACAACATGGGTAAACATGGAGGGCATTATATTAAGTAAAATAAACCTAGTACAGAAAGATAAATATGGCATGATATCATATGTGGAATCTAATCAATCTGAACTAACGGAAGTGGAAAGTAGAATGCTGTTCATGTGGGCTGGAGAGAGGGGGATGGGAATTGAGGAGAAGTTGGTCAAAGGACATAAAATTTCACTTAAGAGGAACAAGTTCGGCCGGGCGCGGTGGCTCAAGCCTGTAATCCCAGCACTTTGGGAGGCCGAGACGGGTGGATCACGAGGTCAGGAGATCGAGACCATCCTGGCTAACACGGTGAAACTCCGTCTCTACTAAAAAATACAAAAAACTAGCCGGGCGAGGTGGCAGGCGCCTGTAGTCCCAGCTACTCGGGAGGCTGAGGCAGGAGAATGGCGTGAACCCGGGAGGTGGAGCTTGCAGTGAGCTGAGATCCGGCCACTGCACTCCAGCCTGGGCTACAGAGCGAGACTCCGTCTCAAAAAAAAAAAAAAAAAAGAGGAACAAGTTCAAGAGATCTATTGTAAACAAGGTGACTATAGTTAATAACAAGGTATTCTATACTTGCAAACCACAAAGTGAATTTTCAGTGTTTTCACCACAAAATGTGGTATGTATGTGAGGCAATGTATATATTAAGTAGCTCAACTTAGCCATTCTACAATGTATACATCATGTTATACACTATAAAAAATGTAATTATAATAACCATTTAATGATATTTTCTGTTAATCCCAACATTTTTGTCACTTCTGGGTCAGTTTTGATTTATTGTTTCCTCACTATGGTTCAAATTTTTCTTCTCTTTTTCGTACATATAATTCTTTACTGACTATCAACTACTGTGAATTTTACATTCTGGGGTTCTAGATATATATATTTTTTCCTATAAATATACCTGAACTTTGTTTAGGAATACAGTTTATTTATTTATTTATTTTTATTTATTTATTTATTTATTTTTTAGACGGAGTCTCTCGCTCTGTCGCCCAGGCTGGAGTGCAGTGGCCAGATCTCAGCTCACTGCGAGCTCCGCCTTTCGAGTTCAAGCCATTCTCTTGCCTCAGCCTCCCGAGTAGCTGGGACTATTAGTGTGATGTTTTTGGGGCTTTGTTTTCTGAAATTGTGTGAGTTAGGATTGGAGAAGCGTCAGTCTAATTACTCACTGATGCTGAGGCAAGGCTCTTCTTTGCAGTATTGTTTTCTGGTCTGACTTCTGGGAAGCGATATTATTCCCAACCACTCGTGGGTACTGAAAATTGGTTTCTTTAAGCTGTTTGGGAGTTCTTTCTTGAATAGATTGTCAAACTCTAATTTTTAAAAATTATTTTAGATTTATTTTCAGCATATATTTCATCTTCATGAAATTTTCACATGCATTTGAGCAGTAAGAGTATTCTACAGTTGTTGGTTGTAGTGGTTTATAAATGTAAATTAAGTAAAGGTTGGAGATAGTAATTCTCATACACGATTTTACATCATTCCTATTTTTTTCTCTGTTGCAACAATCACTGCATGTGAGGTATTAAGAATTCCAAGTGTGATTGTGGATTTGTTTCGTTCTTCTTTTGTTTGAGCAGTTTTTAATTGAAGCTGTGTATTAAGGATAAGCATAATAAGGATTTTTATATCTTTCTGATTAATTACATGTTTTGACTTCCATATTATTTTTATCTGACAGAGTTACAATGACATCAAATTTGTATACTTTACTTAGTGTTTATACAGCATGTCATTTTTTTCTTTTTGTATTTAACTATCTTTGTCTTTATATTTATAATATCCATCACTCATAGGATGCATAATATTGGCTTTCGCCATTTAACTTAGACTGAAGCATCTGTCTTTTAACTGGGGTATGTAGTTCAGTTACACTTATTATAATTATTGATTTAGTTGGCTTTAAGTCTACCTGCTATATATTTATGTATATTTCTTCCACTTATTTTTTTCATCTGTTTTATTTTCCTGAATCTTTATATAATATTAGTAGTACATTTTATTTAGTATTTTAATATTAGTATGTTAGCATTCCATTTTTTCCTTTATTAACATTCCATTTTTTGCTCTACTCTGTTTTTAGTTCTTTGAGAAATACCACACTGCTTTCCACAATGGTTGAACTAATTTACACTTCCCCTACAGTGTATAAGCCTTCTCTTTTTGTGCAACCTTGCCAGCATCTGTTATTTTTTGACATTTTAGTAGCCATTTTGACTCTTGCTCTTGTGAGATGTTATCTCATTGTGGTTTTGATTTGCATTTCTCTAATGAACTGTGACATTAAAGTTTTTTTTTTTCTTCGTATGCTTGTTGGTCACATGTATGTGTTCTTTTCAAAAGTGTCTGTTCATGTACTTTGTCCACTTTTTAATGGAGTTTTTTCTTTTTTCATGTACATGTGTTGAGTTATTTATAGAAGCAGAATATTAAACCTTTGTCAGATGCACGGTTTGCAAAAATTTTCTCCCATTCTGTAGTTTGTCTTCTCACTCTGTTGTTAGTTTCATTTGCTGTTCAGAAGCTCTTTAATTTAATTAGGTCCTATTTGCCAATTATGGCTTTTGTTGCAATTGCTTTTTGCATCTTCATCGTGAAATCTTATGTCCTAAATGATATTGCCTAGGTTGTCTTCCAGTGTTTTTATAATTTCGGGTATTATATTTAAGTCTTTGATCCTTGTTTAGTTGGTTTTTGTATATGGTGTTAGAAAAGAGTGTAGTTTCAATCTTCTGCAAGTGACCAGGCAGTTATCACAGTACCATTCATTGAATAGGGAGTCCTTTCCTCAATTGATGGTTTTTGTTAACTTTATCAAAAATCAGATGGTCATAGGTGTGCAGCCTTATCTCTGGGCTCTCTATTCTGTTCTATTGGTCTATGTGTCTGTTTTTGTACTAGTACCATGATGTTTTTATTACTATAACCCTGAAATATAGTTTAAAGTCAGGTAGCATGATGCTTCCAGCTTTGTTCTTTTTGCTTGGGATTGCCTTGGCTAGTCAGGGTTTTGTTGGTTCTATATTAATTTTAAAACAGTCTTTTCTAGTTCTGTGAAGTTCTGCCATT
Source organism: Mandrillus leucophaeus (assembly GCF_000951045.1). Classification (NCBI taxonomy): domain Eukaryota; kingdom Metazoa; phylum Chordata; class Mammalia; order Primates; family Cercopithecidae; genus Mandrillus; species Mandrillus leucophaeus. Next base: position 233,558 of record NW_012100210.1, on the reverse strand, counting down.
GGTAGTTTGATAGGAATAGCATTTAATCTATAAATTGCTTTGAGGTGTATGGCCATTTTAACAATGTTGATTCTTCCAATCCATGAGCATGGGAAGTTTTTCTATTTGTGTCGTTTCTTATTTCTTTGTGCAGTGTTTCATAGTTCTCTTTGTAGAGAGCTTTCATGTCCTTGGCGAGCTGTATTCTTAGGTATTTTATTCTTTTTGTGGCAGTTGTGAATGGGATTGCATTTCTGATTCAGTTCTTGGCTTGGTTGTTGGTGTTTAGGAATGCTAGTGATTTTAATACATTGATTTTGTATACTGAGACTTCACTGTAGTTTATCAGCTTAAAGAGTTTTTGTGTTGGGAGGGTTTTCTAGATTTACAGTCATGTTGTCTCCACACAGGGATGGTTTGACTTCCTATCTTCCTATTTTGGATGCCCTTTATTTCTTTCTCTTGTCTGATTGCCGTGGTAAAGAATTCCAATAGTAGGTTGAATAGGAGTGGTGAGAGAGGGCATCCTTGTCTTGTGCTGGTTTTCAAGGGGAATGCTTTCAGCTTTTGCATATTCAGTATGGTGTTGGCTACAGGTTTGTCATACATAGCTCTTATTATTTTGAGGTATGTTCCTTTAATATGTAGCTTATTGAGAGTTTTTAACATAATGTTGGAAATTTTATCAAAAGCCTTTTCTGCATCTTGTGAGATAATCAGTTGGTTTTGTCTTTATTTCTGTTTATGTGATGAATCATATTTATTGATTTGTGTGTGTTAAACCAACTTTGCATACCAGAGAAAAAGTCTACTTGATTGTGGTGGATAAGCTTTTGAATGTACTGCTGGATATAGCTTGCCAGTTTTTTCGTGTGTGTGTTGATTTTTGCTTCAATGTTCATCAAGGATGTTGGCTGAATTTTCTTTCTTTCTTTTTTTTTTTGCTATTTCTCTGCCAGGTGTTGACATCGGGATTATCCTGACCTTATAGAATGAGTTAGGAAGGAGTTCCTACTTCTCAATTATTGGAATAGTTTCAGTAGCAATGATTCCAGCTCTTCTTTGTACATCTGGTAAAATTCAACTGTGAGTCCACCTGGTTCTGGATTCTTTTGGGTTGGTAGGATATTTATTACTGATTTAATTTTGGATCTTATAATTGGTCCATTGAGGGATTCAATCTATTTCTGGTTCAGTCTTAGGAGGGTGTATGTGTCCAGGAATTTATCCATTTCTTCTAGAATTTCTGGTTTGTGTGCATAGAGGTGTTCATAGTATTTTCTCATAGTTATGTGTATTTCTGTGGGATCAGTGACAGTATCCTCTTTGTTGTTTTTAATTGTTTGTTTGGATCTTCTTTCTTTTCATATGTATTATTCTGGCTAGCTGTGTATCTACTTTATTAATTTTTTTCAAAAATCAAACCACTATTGGTTTTGTTGATTTTTGAATTTTTTTATGTCTCAATCTCCTTCAGTTAGCTCTCATTTTGGTTATTTGTTTTCTTCTGCTAGTTTTGCAGTTGCTTTGCTCTTGTTTCCCTCATTCTTTTAGTTGTGAAGTTAAGTTGTTACATTGAGTTCTTTCTAACTTTTTGATGTGGACATTTAGGGCTCTAAGTTTCCCTCTGCCTTAGTTGTGTACAAATGATTCTGTTATGTTGTGTATTTGTTCTCATTATTATCAAAAAACTTCTTGATTTCTGCTTTAAGTTTTTTACCCAAAAGTCATTCAGGAGAGGTAATGTAATTTCCATATAATTGTATAGTTTTCAGCTATTTAATTAGTCTTGATTCATAATGAGAAGGATGTATATTCTGTTGTTTCTGGGTGAAGAGTTCTATAGATGTCTATTGGCTCCATTTGCTCCAGTATTGATTCCACTTCCTGAATATATTTGTTAATTTTCTGCCTCAATGATCTGCCCAATACTGTGAATGAAATGTGGAAGTCTCCCACTATTAATGCATGGGAGTCTAAGTCTCTTTGAAGGTCTCTAATAACTTGATTTATGAATCTGGGTGCTCCTGTGTGGGGTGCATATATATATTTAGAATAGTTACATCTTTTTGTTGAATTGAACCTTTTTCCAATATGTCATGCCCTTTTTTCTCTTTTTTGATCTTTTTTTTGGTTTGAAGTCTATTTTGTCTGAAATTAGGATTATAACTCCTGCTTTTCTTGTGCTCTTCACTTGCTTGGTAGAGTTTTTTCCGTCCCTATATTTTGAACCTATGTGTGTCATTGTATGCTAGATGTCTCTTTGAAGACAGCATACCAATGCGTCTTGGTTCTTTATCCAGATTGCCACTCTGTACTTTTTAATTGGGACATTTAGCCCATTTCCTTTCAAAGTTAGTATTGATATGTGTGGATTTGATCCTGTCATCATGATGTTGGCTTGTTTGTATGGTTTCTTTATAGTGTCACTGATCTGTGTCCTTAGGTGTGTTTTTCTAGTGGCTGGTAATGGTCTTTCTTTCCATGTTTAGGGTTTTGTTCAGGAGCTCTTGTATGGCAGGTCTGTTTGTAATCAATTCCCTCAGCATTTGCTTGTCTGAAAAGGATCTCATTTATCCTTCACTTATGAAGCTTAGTCTAGCCAGATATGAAATCCTTGGTTGGAATTGTTTTTCTTTAATAATGTTGAATGTTGAATATTGGCCCCCAATTTATTCTAGCTTGTAGGATTTCTGCTGAGAGGTCTGTTGTTAGTCTGATAGGCTTCCCTTTGTAGGTGACCTAACCTTTCTCTCTAGCTGGCTTTAATATTTTTTTCTTTCATTTTGTCCTTGGAGAATCTGATAATTATATGTCTTTGGGATGATCTTGTATAGTATATTACTGGGGTTCTCTGCATTTCCTGAATTTGAATGATGGCCTCTCTAGCTAGGTTGGGGAAATTCTCATGGATGATATCGTGAAATATATATTGCAAGTTATTTCCATTCTTCCCATCTCTTTCAGGGACACCACTGAGTTGTAAATTTGGCTTCTTTACATAATCCA